>NW_027526203.1:482883326-483302457 GCF_048455015.1 Haemaphysalis longicornis
GTGGGGGTGCCACGCAATGCTCCCGTATTCTAGGGTAGGTCTTACAATGGATTTATACGCAATAAGTCTACGCGACGAGGGGGCTTCCCCTAACCTTTGCTTTAAGAATCCCAACTCCTTTCTCGGGGAGGAACATATTATTTATATGCGTGGACCAGTTACGTCTGGACGTCAAGGTTAATCCCAGGTACTTATGTTTCTTCACGAACAGTTAATGGAGTGCCTATAGCATGAAGACCTACATGCTTTGCTGTAGCGGAAGGGCGGAACATAACAGGCATTCGCGTTATGGCGCTCAGAACGATGATGAGAAGCAGCTTGTAGCTAGTTGTTTAGTTGAAGAGGTGAAAGTACTTTGCCGCGCATGGGTGACGGATATGGCTTGTGTGTACATATAATGATTGGCTTTCAATAAATATCTCTTTGTATTGGCGCTGTCATATTATGCTGCTTTGCAGCCACTTGTGAATGTTTAATGAGTGGCTTTCACCGGTTAAGAGATGGCGCTTGGGTAGAACCGCTCCGTTTGTCCTCCGTAAACGCTCCGGGCCGGCGCGCACCGCCTTGGGGCACTGAGCACCACGCCGGTTTTGAGGGCAACCCCGCTGCGTGTTTACACTGAACAACTGTGAGCTGACTTGGGGATTATGCACATTATGCAACTAGGACACTTTTCGAAGCACTCATTATTGACATATATAATCTCGGTGTAATCAGGAGAAATCAGCAGCAGGCTTCAAATTTTCGAACCAAACCATGAAGTCTGCCATTTTTTTCCAGCCCTCGAGGTGGGGCGGGGGGGGGGGGGGGGGGGGTAAGCCCGGAAAGCCCGGTTTATTAAAACCGTTTGAACCATGGATAATAGGCACCTGGTGCTAGGCACAGGCTGGTGCCCTACATGGACATCACGCAACACTATCGCCTGGAGCGCCAGAAATATCCCGAAGCCCATCCCACATATACCAGACGACAATATGTAGCCTGGCGTCAGCTACATTTTAATGTAATCCCCAATCCTGAAATATTCAGCCACATTTATCCCGAACTCTACAATGGCCACTGAAAGTAGTGCAAACATAGAGTAATACTGACATGATTTGGGCTTGTGATGCTCAGCCACCAATTCAACGAGAACATTTACCCATTAGTGGTGCGGAACAGTGGGTGACCTTTATGCTTAGCTCTGACCCGGAAATAGAGCTAAAGGTCGCCCAACTGGTCAAAGGTGCCGTTCGCACCCAATGGCTGCAGGCCGCCATCTGACTCGGAGGAATACCGGAATACTCCCACTACACCTTCCTCCTTTCACCCAGTGCTGGTTGAAATAAACTTGCCAGCACCACCGCCACCACCACCACCACCCCCACCACCACCACCACCACCACCACCACCACCATCAGCATCATCATCATCGTCGTCGTCGTCGTCGTCGTCGTCGTCGTCGTCACCACCGAAAACAACTTCTGTTCCAACGCTGCCAACGTGCGGAGATAGCGCGTTGGTAGCGGATTGGGCTGGTATTCTGAAACCAAGGTTCAAATACCACCGCATCACACATGTGTTTTTTTTGTTTACTCTTCCCAACGGCGGCCATTTTCATGACCTGACAACAACTACAGCAACAACAACGACGGTTTTCTGCAGGATGGGGCACTTAAGGCTTCCGCGGTAAAAAGCCCCCCGAGAGCGGTTCCCATATGGGAAAAACACTTTGCCGCGCGGGAGCTTTTGCAGAACGCGTTCCTACCACACGCTGAGTACCGCGGGTTTTCCCGCTAGCGAAGCCGTAGCATGAAACACCGTCGTTGTAGAGCGATGCTTCAAGTCTTAAAAAGCCTATCTTTCGCTGTCTCCACCATTGCTGAGCAGCAGAGACCTGTAATTTCTTATATACAAACAATATCCGTGCAAAGCGTATCCAAGCTTTATTATGGCGTCACTTTTTTGAAGCCGAACCGAGCTCATGTGCCACACATAGCTAAAGAAAACGATGGTAACTCTTGTTATAATTGAGTTGCAGATATAAATTGAAATAGAATACATCTAGTTTGTATGAATAACCTCAAGTTTAGCGAAATTTCACTGAGCTAGTTCGTTTCGGAGTGCCCGGCCGGGCACTTTGCCAAATGGGTTCCTTCTCCAGTACACACATTCCCGAAATGCAGCAGTTCTGCAAAAACGTGCAATGTACACACGGAAGAAAAACCTCACAACGTAGCCAGAGGTATAACAGAGGTATAAATGGGTTTGCAACGCGAAGCTACGAGCCATAGCTGCACAGCTATAGCTGCTGCCGCTGCGAAGTGCAGCTGCAACGATAGCAGGACAACACTGTTAGCAGTGGTCCCGGATATTGGGAACGCAATGCAGCTCCATCATTTGCTATGCCTGCCCCTATGCGGTCTTTATTGTTGCTGCTTTGGACTGCAAGCCAAGAAAACGTTTCTTGCTTTCTACCGCTGCGGCAACGGACATCAAGCTAGGTACCCCTGTCCAAAAACGACACTGTTCGAGCCCACACGCGGCCCCTTGAGCGCCGTCTTGGGGCCCGGGCCGTTTGGTTACGCGGACAAGAGGCAAGGACGGCCGCGGCGGAGCGACGGCGAGCACGCGATCCCCGTTCATGGCAGGAGTCAGTGCAGGCGACCGCCGAGGGATCGCTCAGACTGCATAATTAATTCCGCGGCTCAGAATGCGCGGCCGATTATTTTCGCCCCGGGAACTCGCGGACTGTTCCAGCAATATTTATCTAAGATAGATGGTCGCGTATTTGGCCCCGTCTTCGCGCTCTCAACTCCCGACTAACGGCGGCGCGATGGGCACGAAGCGGGCGGCTGAGGACCAAGAAGAAGACGCGGCCCGCAAAGCTTGCACGTGCACGAGGCGGTGATCCTCCGGTCGCCGCACGAGCTGAGAGAGAGAGAGAGAGAGAGAGAGAGAGAGAGAGCGAAAGAAAAGACAAAGCAGAATTCGCTCGGTTATTTAGCGCAGGGGGGGGGGGGGGGGTGGGGGGGGGACGGTGGAGTGAGACTGCAGTGGAAGGATAAGAAGGCAAAGGAAGTTGGCAGAAAAAGGGCGGGGGAGTATGAGACATTGTTTCCTTCGGCTGTGTCCCCGAGGTATGGTAACGAAGACGCGCTCACTGCTGCTTTTCTCCGGAATGCACGGCTGAGGCCAGCGTTGTAATTGGGCAAATCAAGAGCCACAGCAGCATTGGCGGCAGATACTGCGTAAGCATTTATTTCCGAGCACCACAACGGGAAAAGTGCAATGTGCCTTGTATTTGCTCAAAAATACGTAATCGGTGAAGTTAAAACATTTATTCGTCAATATAATGTAAATGTTAACCATTGTAGGGAAGAAAAAATACATTAAAATCAAACCGAACAAAACGTGGTTCAATTTTGCATTGATGGCCAAATCTGGAAACCATCCTCCGCCACAAAAAACTGTAAAAAACAAGAGCTACAAACATTGAAAAACAACAAACGAAATAACAAAATCGCATAAGTCTGTCTAATCCAGCGCCCACACACCATCAGTTCAAAAAGGGAAAAGAATCTAAAAAATGACAATTCACGAACGAAAGCACAAAAGGTGTATTTGATCCAGCACCCTCACGCGAATAATTGGAAATATAAAATGAAAAAGAAACTGAAAATGAGCTCCCGAAATCACAGAAGTCTATCTAAAGGGGGGCTCTCGTGCGATACACTGAAAAATAAAACAACACAAGGAAAAAGGCAAGTCTGGGTTGACTTGACCTTTGAGTTTCCTTTAAGAAAACATTTCTAAAAGCGATCGGCAGGGTAAGAATGCTTTCGCAAGTAGACAATCAGAAGAATTCCTGCAGATTGTTTTGTCAACGTTCGCAGATGCCGTAGTACTGCAGGAGTGAATAGTAGTTAAAACAGGGCAAGCCATGGGTATCGAGAAACTTTCATCTTTATTGCAAATACATAAGCCATTGGGTTGTATCGCACTTCATTGCGGGGACAAAGATCGCCCGTCTAGTTTCTACGCAAAATATCTACAAAAGGGATAAGTTATTCATCCGAATGTAATATACACGGCAAAACGAAAATACGACATTCGTATTAGGTTGGCACTAGTTTATGTCACCCCCCCCCCTCCTTCCTCCTGCCCATGTTATGAAAACCTCTAGCGTTAACAAAACAATATTCAAATATATTCCGACCTCCAGTTTTGCTATCTGTTCGCCGAACCATCACAGCCCACAGTCCACCTGAACTAACTGTTCTGGTTTAGTCTGGATGCTTTCGCAAGACATTTGCATCCATGCGCTCTTCTTCCATGTCAACTAGCGGTAATATGTCCAGCCGCACATCATGACTTCTGGATACTGTGTCACAAAACGGACTGTGGTTCCTATTACAAGCGAAATCATTGTCTCGCTGTTTTTTTTTCAAACCTCTAACCCGTGTTGCAATGGCGTCAAACTCTTATTAAGCAGCGCTGTTGTACTCTTCGGTGGACGAGACAACTTGGCCATCGCAGTGTAGATCATCTGATACCAACTTTTCTAAAGAAAGGAATTATCACCTTCCACGAAGAATCTCAGGCGTGGTCGTTGTACGGCTCAGCACGAGGAGGCTGCTTCAATTCCGCCAGCGGCGGTATTTTTATTTGTTGGAGAAGAAAAAAAAACTGGTCGCGTATCTGGCGACGTCTGGAAACAAATACATGCTACAACGGCACCACCATGTCTCGCATCTCTGGCACCCATTTCCCCTGCAACTGCCCTGACTGCCACACCCCAAGCACGATGCCCCTGCTCGTATTCTTCTGCCCACACCACCCCTACCCCCCTCCTCGCACGGGGCACCTTGGGCAATCTTGGTGACGGTGTTGGCGACACCGCGGACCTCGAGCCCCCATCCTCACGCTGTAACCGACCGTGGTAATGAGTTTTAAGGTGAAGGGTAGAAACCTCAAACGGTGGCCGTCGGAGCCCAGGTCAAGCTCCGGGGGATGGGTCTGTTTACCAGGCAGGGAGCTCCGGGACCTCTCTCGGCATCAGGGTAAACCGAGCGAAGAAAGTACCCCCGTTCCCTGCTTTTATACATGCTGTATGGATTTTTCTAAATTTACCAAACCCATTGATCGGCCCCCTAAAAGGGGTCGCACCGAAGTATCCTATCCACCCCTTCCGACCACGACAACAATCCGAAAACCTGATAACTACCCCCATTTCTTGATAATTGAATCTCTTGAACAAGCCAGGCCTATTGCTTCGCAGTCAGTGTTCTTGATTTCGAAGTTTCTGGAAAGTGTTATAGGTGAATCCTATAAAGCTAAGAAACAAAGAACAGGTGAAATCTTGGTCGAGGTACATAGTGAGCAGCAGGCCACAAAACTCTTGAAGCAGACCCGTATTGCCGATCTTGACATCAAAGTCACGCCCCACCGCAGCCTCAACAGCTCTCAGGGCGTGATCTCGGAGCCAGATCTTGCAAATGAGACAGATGCCGATCTTCTTGAAGGCCTGAGAAGTCAAGGTGTGACGGCAGTCAAGCGCATCACCATTAGAAGAGACGATAAGATAGTACCAACTAAACATATCTTGACTTTTGACCGTTCCACTCTTCCTGATACCATCAATGGCGGTTTTATCCGGTGCTCTGTCCGAGTGTACATCCCGAATCCGCGGTGCTTTTTGAAGTGCCAGCGGTTCGGGCATGGTACTAACTCGTGTCGGGGCCAAATAACCTGTGCCAAGTGCGCCCAACATGACCATCCCACGGATAATTGTAGTTCACAACAACTCCTGTGCATTAACGGTCAGGACCCACACGCAGCGTACTCCAGAAAATGCGAGAAGTTTCAACTTGAGAAGAAAATAATAAACATCAAGGTCACAGAAAACATAACCTTCCCAGAGGCGCGAAAGAGGTTCGCCTCTTTCCCCCTGGGGAGGTACGCCGACGCAGCTCGCCGGGGGGCGGAGCGGCGTCTGGTTTCGGCGGGGACCCAGTACCGCGAGTCGGACTTGGTCCCGCCACCGCCCCCCCCCCCCCCCAGGGTTGCCCCGGGCAGCCCAACCAGCCTCTGCACCGCTCGCTCATCCAGCAGCGGCTGTGGTGGCAACAACATCTGTTGGGGATGCCGCTGCATCCACTGCTTCCTCTCCACCGGCCCAAAGCACACGCAAGGGCACGGAGATGGAGACGGAGGCAGTCGCAGCGACCCCCTTCCCCGCCTCACTGCCTCAGCCATCTGTGGTGCTCCCCACGCCTTCGGCACTGGCAGCGCAGGCAAAGAACACCCGAAAGGGTACCACGTCAAGGGGGCCCAGTCCGCTGGGCACTCCCTTGCCTTCAGATGACGACATGGACGTCGAGCCCTTCCGGCTTTCATCGCAACGAAAGGAACGGGCTGCGACGTCTAGGTCAGTAGAGAAGGTAAAAAAACCCCTTCCAAGAGTCCAAGCCCCGAAAGACCCTACGTAAATAATCACACTCCAGTAGCTCTGAACACATAATAATGAGAAGAGAAAATATTGTTCAATGGAACCGCAGAGGCCTTCTGAATAATCTTGACGATGTGTGTGAGATTCTGCATGCTAATCAGCCAAGTTTAATGTGTTTCCAGGAAACACATCTGAATTCCAAACACACAAATTTCTTGAATAGTTACCAGGTATACAGGAAAGACAGGGATGGCTGCACACCCTCTTCTGGCGGTGAGGCCATAATCACCCGCAAATCCTTAGCATGCCACCCTGCCACCTTGAACACCGTCCTTGAGGCTGTAGCCGTCCGCACAATAATATTTCATAGGTTTATAACGGTATGCTCCATCTACATCTCTCCTGATCTTGCACTTCTGAGCTCTGACTTTGAGGCGCGGGTCGACCAGCTTCCTGAACCATACATCCTAACAGGCGGCTTCAATGCACACAATTCTCCTTGGGGCTCTTCTCGCACGGATGCCCGAGGTCGCCTGATAGAGACGTTTTTAACATCCTCTGAAGCATGCCTTTTCAACAAGAAACAGCCTACATACCATAACATAGGACACAATACATACTCAAATCTTGACTTGGCTATTGGTTCGGCAATTCTCTTTCCATGTCTTGAGTGGGGTGTGGGCACTGACCCATATGGCAGTGAACACTTCCCCACTTCACTAACATATATAAGTAAAAGCCCGAGCAGTTCATCTTCCCATAATAGGTTCAACGAAGCACGAGCTAACTGGAACACATTTACAGAGACATCGAAACTACACCACACATCTACAGGACACCTACACGTTGAAGAAGCTGCCCAACTCCTCACGGCGCACATCCTCGACGCCACCGAAATGTCCATTCCCCACGCCTCTGGTGCCCCGTGCAACCAGAGGAGGCCGTGGTGGAATGAGGACTGTAGGCGGGCGCGAGAGGCCCAGAACAAGGCGTGGGGTATCCTTCGTCGGTACCCCACGTCGGGTAACCTTATTTTGTTCAAACGGGCCAAGGCGTTCGGAAAACGTGTGCGCCGTGAGGCGAAACGACAGAGTTGGCACACCTTCTTCACATCCATTTATTCATACACGGACACACACAAAGTCTGGACACGTATACGCAAGCTCAAAGGACAACAGACACACAGCCTGCCCCTGGTTAGCACAACAGGGGACACACTTGAAGACCAGGCTAACACACTTGCACAACACTTCGAACACGTGTCCAGTTCAGCACACTACACGAACACTTTCATGAAACACAAAACATCTGTAGAAAAAAAAGCCCTTACAAGACAAAGACAGATCAAAAACTTCTTACAACTCTGAATTCACTCTCTATGAGTTGAGTGCTGCCCTGAGCTCGTGGAAACCTTCAGCTCCAGGCGCAGATAAGATTACATACACCATGATACAACACCTACACCCAGACACTCTTGAAACACTCTTACACCTATACAACAAAATATGGCTTTCGGGGCACATTCCACGCTCTTGGAGGGAGGCCATAGTAGTGACTGTCCTAAAGGAAGGGAAGGACCCTTGCTCTCTTGCCAGTTATCATCCCATTGCCCTGACAAGCTGCCTGTGTAAGCTCTTCGAGGAGATGATAAACAGAAGACTCGTGTACTTCTTAGAGTACAATGGTCTTCACGAGAGCTGCCAGGCAGGCTTCAGGGCGGGGCGGTCTACCAACAATCAACTCGTTGCGTTAGAGGCGTATATAAAAGATGCTTTCCTCCATAAGCAGTACTGTATTACAGTATTCTTTCATCTAGAAACGGCGTATGATACTGCTTGGAGGTATGGTATCCTCATCGATCTCAATTCCTTTGGCATAACGGGTAACATGATGAACACGCTTGCCAGTTACATGTCCGGAAGAACGTTTCGTGTGGGAGTTGGAACTGCACTCTCTAGGGTTCATGTGCAGGAAAATGGAGTGCCACAAGGTGGAGTTTTAAGTTGCACCCTTTTTATTGTGAAAATGAATTCCCTTAGGAAGGCATTTCCACCGTCCATTTCCTGCTCAATTTATGTAGGCGACGTACAATTATCCTTTAAGTCTTGTAACCTGTCTGTCGGCGAGCGCCAAGTCCAGCTTGGTGTTAACAAGCTAGCTGGTTCGGCAGATAGCAACGGTTTTAAATTTAATCCAGGTAAGTGCACTTGTGTCTTCTTTTCCAAGAGGCGTGGCATCCGGCCGGATCCAGACATTCATCTCAATAGTGTCTCGATTCCTGTCAAAAAGGAACACAAGTTTTTAGGTATAATCTTTGACCAAAAGCTCATATTTATCCCACACATAAAACAACTAAAACATAAATTCTTAAAAACACTGACTATCCTGAAGGTTCTGTCCCACAGTTCTTTTGGTGCTGACAAACAACTTCTTTTATGTGTTTTTACCAGCTTGATAGGTTCACGATTGGACTATGGTAGCGTTGTCTATGGGTCAGCCACTAAAACATCCCTCAGAATGCAGGACCCTGTGCTTCATCTAGGGTTCCGCTTGTCGTGTGGTGCCTTTCGGACTAGTCCAGTCGAAAGTCTGTATGTAGAGTGCAACAAATGGAGCCTAGAACGTCAGCGAGCTTACACAGACCTGCTTTATGCTTTTAAAATCTCATCAATGTTTCACCATCCTTTTACATCAGTTTTTTATGATACATCCATATCTCAACTTCTTACTAATCGTCCATCAGTCTCTGCTCCCTTCGCTTTCAGAGTAAGAGAAGAAGCGTCACAACTTGATGTCATGTTCTCAGACACCATCAAAACCTCCGCTACTGAACTTCTAGTACCGTGGCAGCTTCGCCCGATATTATGTGATGTATCTTTTACAAGTGTCGAGAAAAACAGAGTGCCTAGAAGCGCGATCTTGCAGCATTTCTTGACCCTGCAGCACAGATATAAGTGTGCTGAATTTTACACGGATGCTTCAAAAACTGCCACAACTGTTTCCTGTGCTGCGCATGGTGGCACCTTTAATGTCTGTAGAACTATGTATAGAAATACAAGTATCTTTACGGCAGAGGCCTATGGCATACTTCTTGTAGTTAAACATATTGTTCTAAGTCGAATTCCGAAATCTGTAATTTATACTGATTCTTTAAGTATTGTGCGTACATTATCCTCACAGAAGTCTAAAAACTATGTGGTCAATGCTCTCATTAGTACTATTATGTCTGTGTATGCGTTAAACCTTGAAGTGACCGTGTGCTGGGTGCCAGGGAACTCTGGAATTTCAGGTAATGAAACCGCAGACAGAATGGCGGCCGCTGCTTCCCTTACAACTGCAGTTGACATAACAACAATACCCTACACCGACCTCAAATCACACATCAGACAACACCTTCGCACAACATGGCAAGCACACTGGAATCAGCAGACTGACAACAAACTACACATTATAAAGCCACTCTTGGGAGCATACACCACTGACACACACAACGGACACAACGAAGTTACCCTGGCTCGATTACAGATAGGCCATACGCATGCAACACATTCCCACCTGCTCACAGGATCTCCAAGACCCCTGTGTAGCAGGAGTGGAGACGGCCTATCCGTGATCCATGTGCTACTTCAATGCAAAGCACTCCACACAGCACGACACAAACACTTCCCACGACTATACAGGCAGCACATCCCGTTTCACCCATCATATTTTTTAGGAGACGAGCCCATGTTTTCCATCAAGCGTATTTTTAAGTATCTTACTGATGTTAATTTTTTACGCCTCATCTCTTATCATGCATCGTGACAACCTGGCCCTTTACACCGGTTATCTTCATTAGCTTGTGTTTTAATCCGTTTATTTTTACTGAAATGCTTCACTTCTACTTTCACGCCACTGCAATAAACTAACCATCCTTTGGCGCTCTTTGCCCTCAGTCGGCCTTGCGCCATAAAAATCGAAACATCAGCATCATCTCCCCTACCCCCCTCCCGTCACCTACTCCCATACCTGCCAGGTTTCCCGGATTCTCCGGGAGACTCGCGAATTTTGATGGTTTTGTACGAATTTACGACCGAAACAAAAATCTCCAGAAAACGCAGCCGTGTTTTACCAAATCTTTCTCCAAGTCGGGCCACATTGCGCCGTATCGAGCCAGCGAGCAACCCAATCCAATTCTACACTATTTGACATTGTTTTTAATGAACAGCTTGAAACCGCAGTCGGCATTGCGCAGACGTTGAACCGGTCAGTATGACAGATACGCTGAATTCGAGAGGCATTTTAGCGTAGCAGAAAAAAAATCACCCACGTCTGAGCATACATGTCTGACAGCTGTCGGTCACGTTCTTTAAAGGGCGGGTGAAGAGCTTTTCAAAAGAAATTTGTTGGGGGCATTACTCTATGGTTTTCTTGACGCTGAATTTGAAAAACATGTTTATTTTACGTGTAAATACCCCCAAACAACCTTTTTTTTGTCAAAACAAACGACCCTTGCCCGGGGGCACGGCGAGAGCCCTGGCTGCCTTTCGCGTTGGCTGGCGGCAGATGACGTCATATTCGGAAGTGCCGGCGCTGCGGTGACCGTTCGGCCTGAAGAGCTCGTTCGGTTCCCGTTCAGGTACGGGCCAGAAAGTCCCCTGGTGAATGGAAGAGTCACACAATCTTTCCTTACAATAAGAGAGCCTGAGGGAAGTATAATCGTAACAAGTTGGCTCGCGGCGAGCTTTAGAAAGGGGTTCTCCCCCAACGGCTCATGGCTGAGTTCTGTTTCTGGGATGCAGGGAAGTTATGCAGATATTGGTTCGCCGCTTTCACTACCAGCACATCACAATTCCTAGCCCAGTTTTTCAACACACCATCATCCCCTTCCTCGCATGTGTAATCTATTTCTTACGTTCGAACAGGCGGTAACAAGCTATGTGCAGCGGCCCGCGATGCGCGCAAGCAGCAGCTAGCGAGCGGCCGGTCGCCGCGTCGCGCGCAGGTGTTGGTGCCGTGTCGCTGCGCGGCCGATCAGCGGAACGTGTCATTGCTGCACATACGCTGTTTTAGAATAGGGAACCTAACGTTGGTGTCCCGCCAAAATGTAGAGGAACCCAAACACAGCACGCTGGCCCGCGACGAGCTTTAGAAGCACCCCAACAGCTGGAGCCGGCTTAGGTTGCACGGATCGCCTCGGATGTTGGGAACTTTAGGCTTAGCACCGATGCAGATAATTGGTCTCTGCTATCTGTACAATAGCGAATGACTATCCTAAACACAGTTTTTCACCACACTTTCATCCCCTTTCTTGCATGTGGACCCATATTTTCACGTGGATAGTCATTCTAGCGATCGGTGCTGTGTTCATTCTTGCGCGCAGGTAGCGCCATCCATCGGCCTCTCGCCGCATCTCGTGCTCGGCAAGGTGCATTTGCTGCCGTCGACGAGCCTCCGCGACCGGTCGGCGCTTCGCATCGCGATTCAAATTCCATCACCTCTTTCAAAATCACCTTGTATGACAATCCCTAGCACAGTTTTTCACCACACTATCATCCACGTTCTTGCACGTTTACCTTGCTTTTCGCGACTGCCTTGTTTCTGGACAGCAGCGAAGAGCGGTTGCTGCCGCGGCATGCGCGTTTGGAACCGCATCGTGTGCCGTACGGGAATACACGACCGGCGAGTGTGCGGAGCGCTCCCACACGCAGAAAACGCTCCACCCTTTCCAGCTTGCTTGATTTCTTCTTAAAATCTACGTTCTATAGCTAATCTGTCGTCATAGCTAACAATGTTGATAGGGAAAACGAGCAAGAAGTTGGGAAAACCCAGAGCGCTGCGGTCCCACAAAATTTCTAATCCCCTAATAATAATGGAACAGGAACTTTGGGCACCTCCGTATTTGTTTGAGCCCGTCGCTTCGCTTATGAAGCACAGAACACCCGACGACACGGCCGGCACCGACTACTCGTGAAGGCAATGTAGTAGCCGCGGGCGCTCGGGTTGGAAATCTCTGGTATCTAGGAGTCGCTTTAGGGAATCTCTAAAAACACAGTGGCATAACGGTTGAAAATCAACGCCGAAGGAACTCTGGACAATAAAGATGAATAAAGGGCAGATTACACGCCCGCTTAATTCGGAACTTCGCCCACAAAACGAGGACACAGCGAAGAAGCGGCGCACACCGCTGGCCATCTTCCGAATATGACGCACTTCCGGTCGCTGCCTCTCGGTTTCTCGCTCTTCCGGCGATACGGAAGGGAGCAGTGGGCGGGGCGTAGGGTCAACTTTACCGACGAATACCTCTGTCCCCAAGCTAAAAATGACGAAAAAAACTTTACAGGCATAAGCTAACCAATGTATTAATTGCAAAAAATATATTTTTACCCCATTCTAAAAGCACTTCAGTAGCCCTTTAAGAGCAGTGTCGCAGGGGCGAACATTGTTGCGCCCGGCAGTATTCCCAGGACTTCCTTAAAATGGAAGCGTTCTGCATGTCGAAGTTTTAGCAAGTGAGCATTGGTGTAGGTTGTTAGTAGTTTCGACGAGACAGTTCGGTTCCTGCTCTGTTTTGACTAAATAAAAATTGCATGACAATATTTCACTCTGTTCCTTGATAGTTGATGAAATGGCTAATAAAGCAGCAAAATATGGCGAAAAAAGTTGCAGGGACATCTACGCTTGTATCCTTAGATGTAAGGCGCTATAGGGACACTTCGACTCCCAAGGAGCGTGTTCACACAGTTGCTGCATTTCTGATTTATGCTTCATAAGCACGAATGGTCATCCAAAAGGGAAAGGCTAGCAACGAGGGTTATTAATCGCCGCGTCCCAGAAGAGACAAAGGCTCTCTGCGCTTCTGTGGCTTAAAATGTGAGCGTGAAAGGTTGCGGATGCGATGTGTTGGTCAGTTTGAGCGACGAGGAGTGATGTCATGGTATAAAAACTTCTATTCTGTGATGTCTAGGGTGGCCTGAAAAGTTTTGCTTTTTTCAGAGAGAGAGAGAGAGAGAGAGAGAGAGAGAGAGAGAGAGAGAGAGAGAGAGAGAGAGAGAGAGAGAGAGAGAGAGAGAGAGAGAGAGAGAGAGAGAGAAAAGGAAGATAGAAGATCTTTGTTCAGGAAGAAATAGTTGTGGTTTAGAAAAATGGGGTAAAGAGATGGCAGAGAACTCGAAGATTGAACCTGAGTCTACGGCACCAGATGCAGTAGCTCCTTCCCTTCTCCTCTCAATCAGCTCGCGCTGATGTTGACGTAAAAAGCTGGTCAAATCTGCCTCCCATGTCTAGAAGAAGTGAAATATGGTATGTTTGAGTTCTCCCCTGGCCCCTTCGACATAGCTAGGTTGCGTGGAAGAGAGTGAAAGTTTCCCTTATTTTAGCAGAGGTTTAAGTGAATGTTTGATGTTCCCACCGAACAACTAACGCACATGGATTTTCAGATACTTGCGTTGTTTTGCGTCCACAGAGTTTGTGATTCTTCGGCATTCAGACTTCGTTGTAGCAAGGGGAAAGATTGTGTTCCTAAGCTTAGAATGAGGATTCGTTCCTAACGTTTTTCGAGGAGGGCAGTGTGGTAGATGTAGTAACAAGGAGCACGGTGAGTTTCGTGCCTCTTGCATGGTATGTCGTTCTTTTTTAGACCATTGGATCTGGTCGTCCAGGTGAGGTTGTTAACTTTCTGAATTATGGATAAGATTATCTTACTGAAACGAGTAGGTATTCTGCCTCCAGAAACATGTATTATGTCCTTTGAGCGTGTGTAACGATGTTACGCTTGTATTTGATAATTTTGCTATTCGGATTGCCAAGAGGATAGTCCAACTTTCACTTCTTTGCTCCTTTATGTTGGAGGGCCATGCAGTCACAAAGGTTGTCACAGTAGCGAACTACGACAACTAGGGCCTCGTGCTTTCGTAAATCCCGGAGTCGGTGTATACTGTGGTCTCGTGCTATTGATACTTTCCCCGAATGAACTTGATCCTGCCATATCGCCTCTTATTCAGTAGGACTGGATCGGAATTTTTGGTAGAGAAGAGCTTTACGCGGGGTCGCTGGATCGGTGTCATGTCTATGATGGCGTGCAGTAGCTTCTTTAAAAAAAAAGGGTGGGGGGGTGCCTGTCTTTTCTTTTCTGTTGGGGGTGCCTGTTTGGGGGTGTCTGTTTCTTTTCGAGGGGGTAGATAGCCCCTCCCGATTTTGGTTTTACATCCCATTTCTTGGTGCTAGGAGAGAGGTTTCTTCGATTTTTGAAATGAATTAGGAAGACACAAGTTGAGGACATCTTCATCGTCATTATCACCAACATCCTATTTAAACGACTGCAGCGTGAAAGCCTCCCCCATTAACCTTCACCTGCTGTTGTTCAGCGCTTCCAAAGTCCATTCTTTGCTCCGAATATTGTTATTTCCTCCCTCCATCGAGTAAATGGCCGTGCGTCTAAACCGGTCTATGCATGTCCAGACTGTTACCCTGTTGGGGCACCCTTTGTTAATTCGTGTCGCGGTCAAAATTGCGATGTTCAGGACTGCCTTATAGGTGGTCCCCATGCATGGTATTTCTTTCACTTCCTTCGCTGCGGGTAAATTTGGGGTACGGCTTTGCAATATTCTGGTCATAATCAATGGTTGCATGAGTCTTATCGTTTCTTTTCTTTTTTTCTTGCTCTTCTCTAGGTTGAAGTTTTGTTTGTGGACAATTGGTTAAAGATGTTCTGTTTTTGCCGATTGTGAGTTTTTAACTACCGCTTGTCTTTAGAGCCCGCCGAGCATTCCTAAGTGGCTGTTCTCTGGGAGGATATTCGTACCTATTTACCTATTTTTGGCGTGATTTGTAATTGGCCGCGTGGCGCCCTCTGTCGTTTACCAAATCGAGCTTGCAGCGGAGACAGAACCGTGGGAATATTGAAAAGTATTTTGAAAACTTGTGTGGTTAGACGCTACATAGAGGGCTTCATTTTAGTTATTTTCTGCTTATAATCTATGCCTTCCTGGATTTCTGAGAGACCGGCGTTAATCCATTGTCCCCTGTTTTAGTTAAGTCACCCACTGTTGGCGCCGGCATAAGTCTCGGTGGAAAACATACCGCGGTGGCTCAGAGGGTGAGGCGTTGCACTGCTGAGCCCAATGACGGTGGTTCAATTCCCGTCCGCGGCGGCCATTTTCCTGATGGAAGCAAAAAAACAAAACCGCCAGTGTGTCAAGATTTTGGCGTACGTTGAAGATCCTAAAGTGGTCTAAATTCTTTCGGTCTTCCATGACGACGTGCCTCGTAGCCCACGTGTAGCTTCGGGGCATGAATTACCGGAAATTTATATTTTTGATCTTCTGGTGGAAACACGCTTTGGTGTGATGGCGTAATTTGCGCTCACGGCTGGAGACCGTGTCTGGCCATAGCCTCCTATATAACCTACTGTGCCTGCTCTATCGCCCCAAAATCCATTGCAGCAGCCCATGGTGGAAAAAAAAGCTTAGGAGAGTTTCCCCCAGCTATCCCCGCGCATTGGCAAAAGTGTGGAGGAAGTCACGTGTTTTCGGCGGCCATTGGAAGTCGCGTTAGCAACGGCGTCCTAGCAACAGCCCGCCCGCCGTTCGCCAGTCATGGAGGAAAGGCAGCGCCTGCCTTGTCGTCCGATTGCGAAGATTGCTGGTTCGCTTTGCTGCGCTGTGGTTTTGCGGAACTCGAAAAGGATGCTGCGAGTTGCGACAGCTGCGCCGATGTGAATATGTCATTTAATTTCTACTTGCAAGTGCACCTTGTAACGCGTCAAGCTTTTGCTCCTGTCGCGATCACGACGCGCCTATTGAAGTGCAGATATCGTGAACGCGCCGTCCCGTCGTACGCGCGGACACCCGTCAGGTAGATTTTCGGGAAGTGATACACGGTGTGCAGTACGTAGGCGACTTGCAACCGAACGATTCGCAACTCAATTTTTTGGTTATCGCCGCTGCAATATATATTTGCTAGGCCGGCAATGCGCGGCAGTGTCTTTGCAACTGTTACAAGGTAGATTCCCAGTTGATATAATTCCATCGTCCTATTACCTTAGTAGGTGTCCGTCTGTTGACTGGAAGAGTGCTGGATCTGGAATCTGGATCTTTTTGTGGTCTCGCTCTGGATTTCGCTTTTCAACGCTTCATACTGCGAGGTTAGTGTATGAACGTTTTCAACTGATATCACCTTGAATTTGTTGACACTGAGACAAGTTGAAACTTGGCGAAAAAAAGTTTATTGACGCCACCCACCCTCTCATTTTTTTTTACTCAATAAAACGTTTTGCCTCCTCCTCCTGCTCCTCCTCCTCCTTCGCAAAAAATTCTTTTGAAGGCACGCGAACAACGGTAAAAACATTCCACAATTTTTTAGCGTGAAATCTGCGTGAAGTACTGCTTACCTATATATATAGAACGGCCGTTTAATTGACTAATCATCTCTGATTGCCAGTGAAACTGCAACGCAAACTTGGGCACTTTCCAGTCCGGTAGCCACACGGCGTTCGCCCACTGTTTGCGGCGTTCTCCATCGCTTGGGAACCTATAAACGGCGGCGATTGCAAACAAAGGATGAATGCACACCAATGTACAGCAATACTTGTCAGCGGAATGATGCACTAACCGGTGGAAAGTGACGCCCAATTCCTTGGGTACCGATCGCGACTTGCAGCCTGGCACCGAACATTGCGGCATTGTTAGAGCGAGCCGCTTCTCAAACCTGCTGCGGCCACACTGAAGACGTGTAACAGTGTAACCGCGCGTTTAGATTCACGGTCACGCGCTGCAAAACGGCCTTCTACCTGCCCATCAGCTGATTTCCGCCGGCTCGGCGCTGGCAGATGCAGACGACAAGAGAGGCGATACACGACGGAGGAGGCGGAGAAGGTGCACCGAGAGAGAGAGGCAAAAAGAGTCCGCCAATGGCATGGAGGGCCAATGGTCCGCCATTCGACTTACAGAAATGGCGTTTCCGGCTGCGCTGGGTGTGACGTCAGGGCCTCTCCTAAGCTTTTCTTTCCTCCATGCAGCAGCCCGTTCACTGTGGGGGCGCCAAGTTCCCAGGTTTTTCGATGGTCATGCCGATGCGAACTGCTGTTTCAGGCGGAGGTGAACTGATACGCACCACGGCGTCGTCTGATAGGCGAAGGCGTCTTCCAGCTACAAAAGTCCGCAAAACGGCGAGTTTGAACTTCATGAGCCAACATTAAAGACCGAAGCTTTATGCGCGGGTCGCAGAACTACTAAACTGCGTTCAGTGTACTGTTTCCGCCTGCACGCTCGCCCTTTTGGGTTCACCATGGCAGTTTCCCTACGAAATCTATACATGACCTTATGGTTGTCATTGCGATAAGAGACAGTTAACTTTACCGCCACTCTATAGGAGTTGATAAGTGAAAAATAATTATGCTTGGTTCGGTGTTTAGTGGTAATTGAGTCATACGAATTAAATTTTGTTTAAAGAAGTCCAAACCGTTGAGCTCCCCCTTTTTACTGACGAGTCCATTCAGCCTCGTTCTGCCGCTAATATCTAATAACGGTCCCCGAAAGGGTACGCGCCCACTCTCCTCCTCCCTTTATTTCTCCGAGGCCACTGCTCCACGAAATGGTCCCCACGAAATGTAGTAGATATATTGACGACGCGGTAATCGGCAATCTCTGGCTGCTCAAAAAGAGTGACGACTTCAAGCTTCAGCTTAAGGCGATACTCAGTGTTTGAGGGCCCCTGTTGAGGGCTTAGGATAAGCATTCAGCATGCACTAAGCCCGTTTCTCTCTATACTTCTCCCCGCTACACTCACTCTTCCCTCACCAATCAAATACCGAATAAGCGATCAATTCCCAGTGAGTCACAAACCCACTAGAAAACTCACCCGTAACATTTCTGGCTGAATCCAGGGAAATGCAGAAATAAACTTTTGCCTTAAATTATTTACAAACGAACAAGGTAGCCAAAGAAAGACCATCTCTTTTGTAACTACCGCAGTCAATTTTTATTTGTCTGCTTCGTGAAAGGCCTCGTGAATTTTTATACCTTTTTTGTTCAACACGGAGCTGCCCGTCAGTGCTAGAGCCAGAGTTTCCTAAATACAACACAAATATTTTTGTTTGCTAAGGACCTTGACAACTTTTTTAAACCACCCATTATTGCCAGGTGAGAAGCCAAAATGTTGACCGTGCCCTCGCCAACGCAGGAGAACCTGGGATTCGGGCGCCACCAGAGGGAACGGCGGAATTTCTGGCACTGCGTAGGCACAAGGCGTTATACAGGAGGCTATGGTCTGCCGGGCATGCTACCACTGACTGGGCATAGGGGCCCTATTCTCGACTGCACAAATTGCCGGCAACTCAGGCAATTTTCCGGAAGTCTTTTCTGATTGGCTTTCAATTTTGGTCACGTGCTTCCGGTTGACAAAGCAGTTGTGTGTGCTGTCGTCATTTTGACGTTTCATGTCGTTTACGGACACTAGTTCTAAAGTTTGCCTTATTTCTCGTTACTAAAGGCGCATAATTCTTGGCCGGCAATGAAAAACCAGACTAAATGCAGCGGACATGACAACGTAAGCCTGCCTTTGCTATTCAACAACAATACTGCTTGTAATACACACCCCCTCTGTGATTGGCTGAGAAGGCGTGACGTAATTTAAACTGTTGGTGGGAACGATTACGTCATGCATTGGCAACTTCAGCCTGCGTAAAACTGACGTAATGCTACGTAACAGCTTGAAAATGGCGGCTGTTTTTGTCGCAAAATACAAGCAAAATAGTGCAAAAAATTGCCCCGGCTTACGGCGCCGCGAAATGTGCGGCAATTTGCAGCAGGCGCAGTTTCGCATGCGCGTGTTTAAAGCATGTTTCCTACCGAAACAAATTATAGTTTCAACTGCCGCTCAGCGATCATGGAACATACAAATAACATGCAGTATTTTTCTTTTATGTTTGGCAATAAAATAAAAATTTTTGTTTGGCGTAACCGCAACATAAGAGGGCAGTACAAGCCTCTCCATGACAAAGAGAACCCAATCCATGGCATTTGTCCATACTTGTCCTAGTACGCTGTTGGGTCACATGATCGAACTCAAGGGAAGAATAACAAAGAAAAGTTACTATTTGGTTCATTACAGCGCTGATTGCAGTCTAGATGACGAATGAGTGAATCGGCGAGATCGGTGCGCTCCGCGGTTATCAGGCGTAGCGCTTCGCTGATCTTATGTGTCATAGAAGCGATGGTCGCGGCCGTCTTTGTCTGTGATCACGCCCAGCAGACGATGGCGTGGCGGCGGTGGCGGCAGGGGAGGTGATAATGCAACTAAGCTTGCATTGAAGCAGAGAGCCCAGCTATGTTAATAAAAGCGATTGAAAGAAATAGACACGGTAAAAAAAATGTGTGATGTTCTTTAGCTCGACATCCGCCTTTCGCTCGTTTTTGGATCAATGTTGCTCGATCGCCTTGTGGTGTTGGCGTCAAATTTGACCTCCAGGAACGTGTTTTTCTTGTCTGCCTTAGCTACCGCCTTAATTTTTATAGTACATGCCAAGTGGTTTTATATCTTTCTTGCACAATATTTGATACCTTGGTAGCGATCTTTATGAGTGACTCGTCAAATTACACTGCATGGCGTCATAGCTATAGGTGCAGCACGTCACTGATTGCTTACGTGGTACTTACGCAAAAAAAACATTGGTGAATTGCCGGCAATTTGTGCAGTCGAGAATAGGGCCCTAGAACAAACTTCCCCGCGCAGGCACGGCACCTGGTGAAAAAGCGAGTCCTTTTCTTCCGTATCTGAAGTATCATTGTCCTCCTTTCCTACCGTCTGTTGTCGTAGCGCCACATTGCAGATCCAGCGGAGCCCTCGAATCTTGCTGCCTCAGTCGTAGCTTCACGGTGGCAGTGGTGACGTATTTCCGTGGACGCCTGATGAGCACAGCTGATAGCGGACGGCTAGGAGCCACGGGGAAATCGAAAAATGAGCCTAATAACGCTATCGCGTTAAAATAGACTGGCTTATTCCACTACAATTTGTAAAAAAAAACAGTTTGATCTTAACTTAAGAAAACACTCAAATGTTGAGTGGCAGCAAGAAGGAAATGACAGTTACAGATTACAATGGATGAAAAATGTTCCCAAAATTCCGGTCCACTTTCCCACAAACTATTACACCTTGCAGCTTATTACTGGAAACGGTAGATTTCCATTTTACTTTCAAAGGTTTGCTATTGAAAACTACAACAAATTTAAACGAAACCTACCAGCAGACAGCTTCGACGACTATTTAAAGGACTCCCTTATAACAAAAGAACACAGAGAACAACTTTCAGTCTATAGAAATTATCTCGCAAACAGGAAACCTGAGCTAATAAAAAATACAGAAACATTCAAAATTCTAGAAGAAATAACAATCCTAATTAACGGTTATATTGAACAATATAACCATTATAACCCTCAATATAACCCTCAAATATTTCGGTGAAAAAATTCACGAACAAACAGGCACACAAACGGGATATATTGTTTAGTTATCTAGTGTGTTTACATTGAGCTGTTTTCTTGTCTAATTATCTCGCGTGAATTACCCTTTTCTACAATGTTTCTCGATTTTAAATTGAAACATACAATTTGAATATATATATATATATATTTTCTTTCTTTTGTAACCGTTGTACGCACTAAACATTTTTACACCCTTTTTGGCCTAAAAGAGTGTAAAAATCTTGTCCCATGGTACACACATTTAATAGGTGTTTTGACTAAACAAGTATGTAAGGATGAAAAAAGGGTCCCTTTGGGAACTCAAAATAAGGCTATGGGCAGCGTAACTACGTCTGACAATCTGGATCAGCTGAGAAGAATGGCAAACAGGCAGATTCAACACGCACATGTCACAATCGGACCACAAATGACTTGACAAGAAAACCAACGAGATGTATGGGGAGAGGGAGTTTATACGTACTTTAAAATACATCAGCTCTTCTTGCTTTTATATGTGTGTATGTTTGCGTTTATTGGCGCAAGGGTACCTAAGACCAAAGAGCGGCAAAACTATGTTGCGTGGTTTTTCATAGTGAGGTTTGTGCTTAAAATATGTATGAAAAGAGTATGATATATCTTAAAATATTGTATATATGGGTGTAGACGGCCCGAAGACTAAAACATGGAGGTGTTCATGATGGCGTACGAAGGGGACTATGGATAGAACATGACTGTAGCTTGAGCCAAAGAGCATGGTACATGAGCGGGCCCCTTGTAGGAAACATTAGGGCCTTGCTCAATGCTCTTAGGCTCTGAGGTCAAGCAGTGTGTGAGATGAGAGATGAGCTTTAAAAACTTGATTTCTGCAAGATAACTTAAAAGAGATTTGATTGTGAACATGGGTTCATCTCCTAAAAACAGTGAAGGGTGTAGTGGAATGTTGAAGGTATATATTTCTGGGAAATGCCCTTTTCTGGCCTCATTGCAGGATGTGCACTCAATTAACAAATGGAGGACGGAGAGCCGGTCCCCACACTTGTCGCAAACTGGTGGGAGTGCGTCATTCAAAAGATATGCGTGGGTAGCGTAAGTGTGACCTATGAGTAGACTGCAAATCGATACTTCAATGAATCTGTTTAGTTTTTCTGTTGCATACCTTCCTAGGTGTGGTTTTACTGAGTGGAGTTTGTTGTCAGTGTATGTGTCCCATGTGTTCTGCCAGCATTTACGGATTCTCCTTCGGATCACTGGCTTCAAATCAAGATAAGGGACCTGCGCTACGTCAACATCACTACGTAGGGCCGCCAAAGTGGCGTTCTGGTCGGCAGTTTCATTGCCCAGAATGCCACTGTGTCCAGGGATCCAGCAAACAAGTATTTTTAGTTTTAGTTTATAAGCAGTCACAAGAGCTTTAAAAAGGTGATTGAGGACAACATTTTTTATAGGTTCAAAGAAATCTAGTGCTGTAACCACACTTAGGGAGTTTGTGTAGATAATTGATTCTTGTATTTTGTTCTGTGTAATGTGCTCCCCTGTGATTAATATACCATAAGCCTCTGCTGTAAAGATACTGGTATTTCTGTTCAAGGTCCTTGTGCTGGCGAAATCCGGGCCATGTGCAGCACACGACACAGCGGAAGCAGACTTCGAGGTATCCGTGTAAAATGAGGTGTATGGATATGTGTGTTGTAAATGTAAAAAAAGAGCCCATCTCCCCGCGAGGGGGACTCGAGTAAATGCGTCGCATAGGGGGTGGGTGTTTTGCGTTAACGTTTAGTGTTTGGGGAGTTGGTGGTATTGAATGCGTTGTATCAGCAGCTTCTTGACGTAGTTTGAATGAGTCAAGGATATAAGGCGCGTTCGTAGCCTTTCATTCTGTGTCGGTTTTGTGGCGCAGTGGAAAGAGCACCATGTACCTCGCGTTCCGCCCACAGGTAGTGAATGCGTTGTATCAGCAGCTTCTTGACGTAGTTTGAATGAGTCAAGGATATAAGGCGCGTTCGTAGCCTTCTATTATGTGTCGGCTTTGTGGCGCAGTGGGTAGAGCACCATGTACCTTGCGTTCCGCCCGCAGGGTCGTGGGATCGAAACCAGGCGCCGGTAAGTATTATTTTTTTTTATATAGTGTAGGGGGAGGGGTGGGGACCTGTTGTTGAGAGCGAGGAGGGTAGCGTGATGCGGGAGAGGAGGAGTGGGGGAGAGAGCGCACCTGGAACGGCTGTTGCGGACGCCGAGGCACGCCAAAGCCGACAACGCCGGGTGACATCGTGAGTTAAAGAAATGCTCTGCATTTAAAATGCTGTAACATCAATTCACGAGGTGCACGGCGCTTATCAATGAGTTTAAAGGATGTGTCGCAACAAATCGCTGACATTTCCCAAGGCGGGACTACATCGGCGATGGAGGACTTCATGCCCTCATCAAAAGCTACACCTATTTTCTCTGCAAGGCATTTAAACGCACGGACATAGGGGCAGGGATCGAGGGGCGTGCTAGATATAAGCGGGCAGACGAGGCATCGTTCAGAATAGAACTGCACGGGTGATTCTCCATAGACATTGTTCTGATAGTATAGAGGAGTGCTGTATAAGCACGCTGGTGCTCTAGGCACCAGTGGTCACATTCGACATAGAGACTTTGAATCGGACTTGTTCTGAATGCTCCCGAAGCAAGGCGAAGGCTCAGATGCAGCACTGGGTCTAACATTTTTAGGGTAGTTTTAGACGGGGACCCATAAATTACGCTTCCGTAGTCCATACGTGACCTAACTAAACTGACAAATAGGCGTAGAAGGCAGTCTTTATCAGCACCATAAGACTGATGCGACAATACTTTTAAAATGTTCATAGTGTTTAAGCATTTTTGTTTGAGTGCCTTTATGTGTGGTATGAATGTAAACTTTTGGTGAAGTATAACACCTAAAACCTTTTGTTCTTTCTTGACAGAAATTCGTTCTCCGTTCAGTGTGATGTCAGATTCTGGATGAATTCCATGCTGTCTTGTGAATAAAACACATGTACTTTTCTGAGGATTCAGTTTAAAACCATTTTCTTCTGTCCATTTCGCAAGCCTGTTTACGCCTAACTGTATCTGCCTTTCGCATATGGACAAGTTGCATGATCTAAAGCTAATATGGACGTCGTCAACGTACATTGAGTAGGAGATTGTGGGTGGCAACGATTTCCCAAGCGAATTAATTTTAACTACAGAGTACAGCTTAACACTCCACCTTGAGGAACACCATTTTCTTGTGTGTACGTTCCAGATACCGCTTTACCTACTCTTACTCTAAAGGTTCGGTGTGACAAAAAACTTTCAGTAGTGTTTAACATGTGCCCAGACGCACCGAATGCCTTCAGATCAAGCAGAATGCCGTGGGGCCAAGTTGTGTCACATGCTTTTTCCAAGTCAAAGAAAACAGAAAGATAGTGCTGTTTGTGGATGAAAGCATCTTTGACATAAGTCTCAAAGACTACTAGCTGGTCAGTTGTGCTTCGACCTGAACGTTAACCTGCCTGACAACTGTCCAGGATGCCGTTATATTCAAGAAAGTGCATTAGCCTCTTATTTACCATTTTTTCAAAAAGCTTTCCCAGGCAACTTGTCAGAGCTATTGGTCGGTAACTGGTAGGTAGTGAGGCATCTTTCCCTTCCTTTAATATGGCAACTACAATAGCTTCTCTCCAAGATCTTGAAAAGTATCCTGCTGCCCAAATTTTATTGAATAGGCGCAGGAGTGTTTGGAGAGTTTCTGTGTGCAGATGTTGAATCATTGTATATGATATTCTGTCTGCTCCCGGCGCTGAAGCCTTACATGTTCGTAGGGCAACCAAAAGCTCTGTTAGAGAAAATTCAGAGTTGTATGGTTCGTCAGATGTTTTGTTATCCCTGATAGGTTTTTTCTCCATGGATGATTTATACCGCAAGAAAGTATTCGTGTAGTGAGTAGAACTTGAAACATATTGAAAGTGTTTTGCTAGTGCGTTTGCCTGGTCCTCCAGGGTGCAACCCGCACTGCTAACTAAGGGTAGGCTGTGTGTTTTCCGTTCATTAAGCTTTTTAATTCTATTCCATACTTTGACTGTATCTGTGTACGAATTTATAGAAGTCACAAAAGAGTGCCAGCTTTCCTTTTTGGCTTGCTGGCGAATGCGCCTTCCTTGTGCCTTCGTACGTTTGAAGGAAATGCGGTTTTGCGAAGTGGGATACCTGCGAAGGACGCCCCATGCCTTATTTTGAGCCTGCCGTGCATGCCGACACTCCTCATTCCACCACGGCCTCCTAGTGTTAGGTGTAGCACCAGACGTTTCCGGAATAGAGCACTCGACAGCATGAAGAATATGGGCCGCAATCAGTTCACAGGCTTCATCATTGCCCAAATGGCTTATATATGTGTAGGAAAGCTGAGATAACTGTTTAAATTTCAGCCAATCTGCACCAGATTCCTTAAACCTTTTATGACAGATGGAACTGTTAGGGCTTTTGTCTGTGCCTTTCAGGATGACTGGGAAGTGGTCGCTCCCATAAGGATTATCGTCCACTCCCCATTCAACAGACGGGAAGAGGACAGAAGAGCCAATTGCCAAATCTATGTGTGAGTATGTGTTGTGTGTAGTGTTGTAGTATATCGGCGTTTTGTGATTGAGTAGACAAGCTCCGGGAGAAAATAAAAACTTTTCTAGCAAGCGGCCTCGGGCATCTGTCCGTTGAGACCCCCAGAGTTCACTGTGAGCATTAAGGTCGCCCACTAATAAGAAGGGTTCCGGGAGCTCATCTATCAGGGACTCGAATTCTGAGCTCGATATACGGTAATCCGGGGGAATGTACAGAGAGCAAACTGTTATTAACCTATTAAAGAGGATAGCTCGGACTGCCACAGCTTCGAGGGCACTGAGCAACCGAAGAGGTTGCAGGGGACAGACTTTTGCAAGACAATCGCTACACCACCAGAGGAGTGAGTTCAGCTGTCCCTGTCTCTCCTGAATACCGAGTATCGTTTGAGAAAGTTAGTTTGTGTAGATTTTAAGTGTGTTTCTTGTAGGCATAGGATATTTGGATGATACTTATGAAGGATTTCGTAGATGTCATCGAGGTTTCTAATTAGTCCCCTACAGTTCCATTGGATAATGCTTTGAACTGCCATAAAAAATAGAACAGAGATGTTGAGCGTATGTTTTGCTCGGACGGACATTCCTATGTCCCTGATCCCGAATCAGGACCAGTGACTCGGGGGGCTTGTGGTTTTTTACCGCGGCCAAGACTGCCGCGCTGTTCTTTGGACGACTGCGATGCAGGCCGAGATGGCCCGACATCCATGTCCTCATCTGAGTTTCGGGGCGTTGGCGGAATGGAGGATTTACAGCGCCCGCACCGCAACGCATTTGAAGGAATGGCCAAATATTCAGCTACTACCTTTGTCGATGTGCTGGACATGGCTGCAGAAGAGGGGCCTTCTGTACCCACATCCAATTCGCCACCGGAGTTTCGGTGGCCGGATTCTGTGGAGTAGCGACAGCAACGCCACTCCCAGTGCAGTTCTGGTCAGGTGCAAGGCCTGTGGACACCGCTGGCGATGCCTGAGTTGTTTGGCCTGCCAAGGGCAGCACCCCGGGGGGTAGGCGCGCCCCCAAGTCAGTTTCACTGACCTGAGTGGCCGCAGAAACCAGACGCCGCCCCACCCCCCGGCGGGCCGCGCTGGCATAGCTCCCTGAAGGAAGCAGCGCATACCTTTTACGGGCTTCTGGAAATGAGAGATTTTGTGTCACTTTTAGGCTGATGATTTCTTTTTCTTTCTTAAACTCCTGGCAAGAGCGAGAGTATGCCCCGTGGGGTCCTCCACAGTTGCTGCACTTGAGTTGGGTGCTTTTGCAGTCGTCAGCAGAATGGTCCTGCTCGGAGCCCTTTGCACACGTTTGTTTTCCTCTGCACGAATTGCTGCCGTGCCCATATCTCTGGCAGATGAAACAACGTCGTGGGTATGGTATGTATACTCTGGTCTTACAGTGAAGAAACCCTGCGTTTACATACTCTGGCAAAGTGCATCGATCAAAGGTCGGTATTATGTGCTTCATCTTATTTTCGTTTCCGTCCCGTCTAATGGTGATGCGTCGCACAGCGGTTACCCCCTGCTCGCGCAAACCTTCAAGCAGGTCAGAGTCTGTTTCGTTGATCAGTTCTGATTCGGAAATGACACCTTGGCAGCTGTTAAGGGTACGGTGGGGAGTTACTGTGATCTCAAGGTCGGCTAGCTTGGTTTGCTTCAAAAGAGTGTTGGACTGCTCTCTACTCTTGACTTCGATCAGCAGGTCTCCGGAAGTAAGCTTTTTCGCTTCATAGTTTTTTCCTATCAAAGCTTCAATGAACTTTGCAACCAAAAACACAGATTTGCTGGTAACGGGAGTTGCTTTATCAGCTGACTGCATCATTAGGAAGCGTGGGAAGTTGTCAGGGTTGTTGAAGACGAGCTTAGAAATTGGCTGGAAAAGTTATTCGGTGCGGCCTCGTTTCGGAGGCCGATCAGTTCGTTTGGGTGGAATGGAGAAGGAAGCCATAAAATATGGAATGAATTCGGTGGCAAGGCCAGTCCCCCACCACGGAGCCCAACAAGGGAACGTGGCTTTGCAGCCCACGCTAACTGTACGTTGCCACTATAACCCTATGCTCGGGATCTAGGTTGAAGCCTTCGCACAGGGTTAACCCTCGCCGCCTGGAGAAAACGGAGAAATAAAGAAAAGAGAAGATGACAGGACAGGGTTAGGAAAGACAATAGAAAAGCAAAAGAATTCAGAGGAGGACAGGAAAAGGTGACTGGCTGATTCCCCCCAGATCGAGTCAGACTGGGGGCACCGTCTACGGGAAGCGGGGGCCGAAGTGGTGTGTTGCCTCTGCCAGGGGGCCATAAAGGTCCAAAACAACCCTGGCTTTGGCTCAACCACCATGATGCCCTTTTCTCCGCACACGGCAAAGCCACGCACAGCCAAGGGCGTGGGTGGGTCCAACCCACATGGGCTCGGGGTCCGCGGTGTCGCCACTACCGTCACCTTGAATAGACAAGGGGCCCCTGCGGTCTTCTTGCTTTTATAACAAGCTGAGGAAAGTCCTCTGATAGACGCGGTGAGCTTGTCGCAAAAATCAGATTTTAGCGTTAATCTCAGAATTATGCATTTTAATGCGAGAATATACAAGTCAGCACGCGGATTCCCAAACGGTTTTACTGCAAAGCAGTATACCCCCACAAGCCAAAGAAATTTTCGTGTTCTTGTCCGCAGAACACTCCAAGGTACCACCAGGAATCGAACCTGTACCCGAATGCAGAAAAGGAGCCAGAGCCCGTGGTCTTACCGACTAAGCAACCGCCGCACGAGGACACGGGCAAGCCGACGGTGCACTCAACGAGCAAAGCGGCTGGTCTACCACCTGCGCTCATTCGAAGTCCTCGTGTGAAGTGCAAACCGCAAGATATATGATAACAGTGTTCACGTGGTTTGATTATCGGCGAACAGAACAGCGTCTGGGGAAAGCGTCAGGGCCTTGGCGGTGACCCATGAGTCAAGAGTGAGAAGGACGCAATGAGAGAGCCAATGCCGTGCGTGCCGCCCTCCTCCTCACCCTTCGCCAGACGCCACTCTCTGTTTGCTTTCTGCCGTCGCTGCTGCGTTCTCTGGTTTGGTTTCACTCTTTGTAGAGCCACGTGTGTCAATTCAAGTGACGTCGGAACGGTAGTCGTTGTGTGTGTCGTTTAAGATTTAGCAGTCCAACCACCTTCCCAGCGTGGATTGGAGCAATTTTTTGTGAGGCGGTTATTAGGTTCAATAGGTCATTAAATTTCATTAGGTACCATACACCTATTCCACACCGTTCAAACACCCACAAATAAGGGTGTTCATTATTTCAAGACCCTTTTTCCCACAAGGGTGTAAAGCTACAGATTAGGGTGTTGGAAACTAAGCAAAATGGTGTGAAAGACCGCCAACTAAAACAATGGTGAAAAAATACCTCCAACCTTGCCGGTATTTCCTGTATATACGTATGGATCGAACATTTTCTACAAGCGGGAGGATTTTTTGTACCTCACGTTGTTTAAAACAATATGAAATGGCATAATTTATTACAAGTGGAGCTGCTTAAGCTTGAGGTAAGTTCGATGGTGTTAGCAAGAAAATACCAAGAAAAAAAAACTGCGCCCCCTGTAAAGGCTGAAGCACCGCAGATCGGGTATTATAACAGTAAAGCCGGCTTTAGCGCCTTTTCGAGTTTGAGCGCAAGGGGCGCAGGCGTATGTGCCCCTCTTAACCTTTTAAAAGTAATAGCCTTTCTGAGGCACTAAAACGCAAAAAATGGCGCAGCTAACTCTTTCTTTAGCTGTAGCGCAGTTAAAGTGAATAGTTAACCTCGGCGTCTTGTCTTATGTATTTAACGAAGAAGAGTTGCTCTCTGACGCGTAAGCGGTTAGCCACAAAGTTTTTGTGACTCATTTTGAACGTTGCACAGGTTTGAAGGGCGGATTTTGTACCCGTGTGCAGACAGCATCAATTCTTGCACCATTTCAATCCCTTTGTTTCGTGAAGTGTTGGTATCCTAGCCGGATGTGTTTGCTAGCCTAATGTTTTTACAGATAACAAGAACGGTCGCGCGAATAGTGGCAGTGCTATCCTGTGCTCTTAGGTCGACGGCTAAGTTTAGAGTGGCTGCCACGCAGTGGCTGCCTGCACGTTTCCAAAGAATTGTGCACAATAGGTTGTATGATATGCGGGCGTGTTGCGCGTGGTAGCCACTAAAATTACAATAGTTTTAGTGATTGCCATGCGTGCAGCATCAGATCAAAATGCTGTCCAGACATGTTTTTGGCGTTTAGATTGAGGGTAGGATGGACGGAAACGGGACTTATCGGGCGTACGCCCCGCACTGTTTAGGGGTAACATGCATCTACAGCGGCGAGCGACGCAAAAAAGACGTCGTCACACATTGGGTACAGCAAACAGGTATTGTAGGCGACACATACAAGCGACAAAATTTATACACAGGACGCCGGCTGCGGCTACTGCAGCAAGCGACGTGCCGTCGCCGCCAGAAGCAACCCACAAGCGAGCGCCGACTATAGATTTTCTTACAATGTACACTATTATGAGGAATCCTGCGCTAGCGGCTATGCGGCTCACATCAAGGCCGTCTGTGCCGTCATGGACCGCTATTACATCATGCGCTCGCCTTAGTTTCATCATCGGCTTGGATTGAAACATTTTAGTGACCGCAAATTTAAACAAATTGCCACAAAAACGCGAAGAATAGTATGCTATTATGTAAGTGGAAAATAAAACAGGCTGTTTTAAAAGTGAGGAAAAAGGAAGTAAAGCGTATTTTTGCCGGAACGCTTGTGCCTGCTATTCTGGGGCCAAGGTGGTAATTGCGAACAATGTTAATATTTGGGGGGGGGGGGGGGGGGACTCATTAGAGACTCTTACTTTATTAATTTTGCCATTATTTTAAATAATAAGTTGTTTGAAGAGTTTGGAAAGATTTTGAGCGTGCCTATGAAAACGTCGCCTTCGTGGTGAACCGGTGCACCGACCGTCAGCTACAGTCTAACAAAACTTGCTGCTGAACGAGTTGGTTTATACTTGAAGAAAAAAGAAAATGTGGTGTTAAACAGTCGTGGCAGATGATAAGATAGGACGGATACAGGCGCCCGTATCTGTCATATCTTGTCTTCGTCGAATTGCGTTTTGTTTCTTTTTTTTCGTCAGCTACAAATTTCGCGGCGGCATATTACCCGCTCAGTCATATCGTCCTTCCACTGCGGCATGACCAACGTTGGGTAGGATCACGCACTGCCTGCTGTTTCACCGAACACGGCTAGCATAGAACAGGGAGGATTTCGGCGTCCTTGTAGCTCGTAGATGTGCTAATGCATAGTGCAGAAAGGAAATCCCCAAAACCGCTTAAGAATCCATCTGTCATGTCAAGCCCGAGCCAAAAGCGGGGGTCTTCCCATAAACCCCCACGACGACATGGCTTACCTGGCGCATTTTTCCCTCTAGTATAATTACTAAGAAACTCTATGGTGCCCGCGACGAGAGATGACGACGGATGGCATTGACGGCAATGAATTAATTTTTTTCGCTTGTCGCTGTCGCCCACACTATCTGTTTGTTGCACTCATTGAGCTACGTCTTTCGCGTCGCTTGTCAGCGTCGCTTGCTGTGGTTGCCCCTTTAAAGGAGCCATGAAGAGAAAACAAAAGTTTGTTTTATTCGAAAGATTAGGTGTGTCATAGTACCCTAAGCGCTTTCCCGGAAGCAAATGATGCTTTATTCACTGAGAAATAAGGCAATTTAAGCCAAAATTTTATATCTCCCGCTAAATTGCACATTTCGTGACGCGAACAATGGCGTCATACGAGCCGGTTCATGAAACAGATACTTAGTATGTCGACTCCATATAGCACCCACACGCGGGAATCAAACAGGAACCGGAAAGCGTGCCAAAACCGAGACGGCGGCCATTTTAAAAATAGTAGTAAAACCTAGTGCACCCGCAGCCCTAGTCATGGAATCGCCTGATCCGGAGAACAAAACTCTCGCCGAGAAGCTCGGGCTTGCATTTAACAACCTCACACCACTTGAACGCTCAATGCTTCTAAGTGCACGAGCGGCAGGAGTTGTCGGATACGCGGATGGACCGAAAAGCGACCATTCCGCGATAGCCACACTGTAAACGCAAACTAGCCGGAAATGGAGTTTTAATCAAGTAATGTGCCCTGAAAAGTACCTATAGCAAAAAATGTACTCCCTAGGCATGATCTAAAGAAGTGGACGAACCTCCACGGTAGTACCTTTGCCCATCCGGGTAGCAAAAGGGAGGATTTAGAACGACTTTACACCATTTGTGAGATGGCGTTCGGTTCCTTGTATACTACCACGTCCACAATAAACGCCCTATCTGAGGTAATCATCTCAAGCGGGCGGTCGCCATGTTAGTCTTCTGTTGTCTCCGTGCACCAGCACTTCAACCGTGGCCTAATGCTAATTAGAACGAGTAAGCAGGACGCAACGGTTGCACGCAGCTACAAAACCAATACCGTACGTATACCCGTATAGATGCTTCAACCAGCGCGATCACAGGCAGAGAGCGCGGCCGTGTTGTCTCAATCTGTTTATTTTGGCGATAGGTGGTGTCAAACTCTGCTGCTAACGAAGAGGCAGTTCTCGCCGTTGCAAACAATTGCAACGTTCATCTGCTTCGCTTGCTTGCGCATACATAGACGATTTAAATTCCCGTGCCAGCGCGCCAACGCACCCGACTGCAGCGACTCAACTTGCCCTGGCGGCACGACTGGCTGCCCGGATGTATACAACGACGCAGCACGGCCGGTGACTCGGCGCGGCCGGAGCTTCAAGCCTCGCCTTGGGCCGTCGTTTTTTCTTATTTGTGAAGGACTAGTAGTGCCATTTGGTGGAAAGATTTTCATGTGCCCCTGTCACACGAGGAACGGCCGCAAACAGCATTTGGATACGGCGACAGGTGTGGACAGCTCGCTGGTAAGTGGTCTTTCATCAGTCGATGCGTTTGTCAAACGTTTGGATAGGGTTAACAGCGAAGTACCCGGGTACCCGTGCCGCTCACCGCTCGTACGCGCACGGGCAAAGAAAAAAGCGCACACTCGTATTATTTTACTTGTTTGTGGGTTTTGGGGTATGCGTTCGCATTCTTTTGTAGGCTGGTTTGTAACAGGGCATTCGAGGTAAAATCGTTTGTCGCGCGCGGCGTCGTTTCAAAGCAACGTGACGGTTACTTCGTGCTGGCGAAAATCAGCGCAATCAGACGGAAGCGGTAAGGAAGGTAGAGAGGTCGGGGAAGAGGGCGCTAATATATAAACGAAAGCGTAATGCAAGACGAGAAATATAACACAACCCGCCTGCATTTCTCCGAACTTCAGGACAGAGCCGCATACGGGTACGTTGTCACAAACTCGAGCGTACGACGTCTAAAAGTACCGTATATTTTTTTTTTGCATTTTTCAACGTGACCTGAGCCACTTATCTTCTCATTGCCGCGCATGCAGACCTGATTGTGTCCCTGTGTTTGAGCGCACAGCCATCCTTTTGCGACATAAGAACCAGTAAACGCGAGAAATTGTAGAAGCCAGCCACATCAGAAAAGCTGGTTCCGAATGTGTCAGTCATCCCTCTATCGCCCTGCTTAATCGAGAAGTCGCATATTTAGACGCACATTGAGCGCTATTTCGGTGCTTCTGGGAATGCGTGTTGGGGGTGGGAGGGGGGTCTTAATCCATGTATGATGCGGTTAGCTTTGCTGATTTTTCGCCTTTCGTGCGCCTCAAAGTTCGTTTTGTGGTTTTGTTGTTACGGTTTTTTAGTATTTTCGGCTGAGTGCGCCGAGAACTGGGACGCATTGGGGGCGCGGCAATTGGGCGCTTGGGCATATAAAGCTTTGAATTGTGCAATAATAAACTAGTTGCGAGTGTGCGCTTGTGCCGTCTTCATGTGTTCTTGTCCTCGTTAATTTGCGCGCAGTTTATTTTTCGCAATGCATAATTACCAACTCGCAACCCTTTTACAGATCCTATACTCCGTAAAAATGAGTTGCCTGTCCTTTTAGGTACGGCAAAATCTCGCGCAGCGCATCATTCTGCCAGGGGGCCGTATCCTAATGTCAATGCACACACTATGAAAGCAGCTTGCACTTAATGCGTCACATTGTCTGCTGATAAGCATTTTAGATTCGCCCCTCTCATCATCATTCACTTCGTGGAGATGGCGGGATTTTCTTTCATAGCTTGTTGTCACTGCAGTAATTAATAGCAGAATCAGTCCTACAAATCACAGAAACGGTTCGTTTCACGTTACACACTAACACACTTTGCACCACACGGAGGAACAATCGGTTGCAGTGATGAGGCATAAGGGTAACTTGTTGTTAAAGGGTCATTGAAGACAACCAGCAAGTTGATTTCAAACGGAAGTCGGACCTCCGCATAGCCATTTCAGCATTGATTTAGTGCCAAGATGCCTTAAGTGCTGAGAAATCGCTGTTCAACTGCTCATCAAGCGTGACGCAAACAGTATACAAGCAACTGAATACAACATTACCACGTACCAAGCAGTTTGGTCAGTTCCGGTCAAATCGCTCATGCTTCCCCAAACTCCCCTATCATTTGCCGTTCGAGACCACTAAGCAAAATGTTTCTCCATTGGACCTGTGATCAGTATTTACGCTTCACTGAAGAAGAACATTGGCCTTTTGAGGCCTCGCAAGTTTTGGCGTCGAACGATTTTCTCATGCGTAGCTCGCATGCTCCCTTGGAAAGCGGTACTGCCACCCCAAGTATGGACGAGTAGCACCATCCAGCGGCAGCCAAGAAAGAAGTTGTGCGCGTCAGGCCACTTAAGCCCTTCCGGTGAAAACGTGTTCTTGCTAGTTTCAACCTTATTTAAAAAAAATGCCAGGTGTAAGAGGGGTATAATAGTGTTCCCCGTGAGCTAATCTATCAACCTAGAGAGACTTGCATTTTAACTTCACTGTCATTTAAAGTTGTGCTCGAGTATATTGTGCGGAAGTAATATCTTTTTATTGCTGCAAAAGCCACGATGGTTAAAGTACTGGCACTTGGTTTTATGAAGCCTTTGCATTCCGAATTTAAGTACTGAAATTCGCAGGGAACCTGGCATAACAATTTTATTACTGTGCCGAATTATTAAGTTCGTTTAACCATAGTGTCTGTTTTGAATTTTACATGTGGGGCATTTTTTTTTCTTTTTTGCTTTTTCAGGTAGATGTTCCTTTGACTCCCTGCCTGCATTCCGCGAAAGGGGAAATTAGCCTCCGCATCGATGGCCAGAGTGTCTTGACTGCATCATCTTTACTGGGAGGACTGTGTAGTCTGTTTGCATCGTTCTGGGTTTTCAACATTCAATATCCCAAGAAGGCACACAGAGCTCTAACGTTTGTGGAACATGCCTTTTTGGACCTTGCCAGCACCAAACCACGTGTGAAGGATTTAGAACTAATTAACTTTTATCGCATCAATATCCCTCACCAATATTTTATTTGTTTTCAATCCTGTAATCATTGGATAGTAGTTTAAAGAATTTCGTATTATGTTTCTGACGTTTTCTTTTTTTTTTTTACTGAACAGGGGATATTTGATGGGCCCTTCTGTATGCTGATAATACAGCTATCTTTTAGTGAAGCAATAATATTAACCAACTAATATAACTTGAAACAATTATATAAATAATGTTGGCAACTGGTGTCAAATGAATCAACTCAAAATTATCGGAAAAACACGAATTACATGGCTTTTTCTTCTCACTCTGAAGAAGCTGTCGCGATACCACCCATTCTGTTCTATATACTTGCAATTAACCCCTCAGACTGGGTCACTTTTCTTGGCGCATTTGTGTCTTTATCAAAACGCACTGGTATTTTCCGCAGCATATTTCTCGTTCTTTATATTACTCATTTATCCATAGCCATCACATTGCTGTCTGTCTCCTACATCATTTATCTCTTGTGCCTTTACCATCTACAAAATGCTCGTTACCTTTCAATATCAAATCGTTACACAGCTCTCGCACATTTCACCACCAATTGAAAAAAAATTTTGTTGTTGTAAACCACTGCAATCATTTTTTTCACTTTGTGTACTGAGTACTGATGCGTACTGATAAGTACTCACGCGTTCTCAATCCTCTACTATTATATAATGATGTCACTTACCATGCCGTTGTGTTTGTGCCTATATGTTTTTCGCGTATTTCCAGTTCTTGTAGTAATATTGTTTCTACAGTTTGTTCAACTAGCACACAGATCGCTCATTTCACCAACTGAAATTTTTTTGTTGTTGTAAACCACTGCAACCATTTTTTTCACTTTGTGTACTGAGTGCTGATGCGTTCTGATAAGTTCTGATAAGTACTGACACGTTCTTGATCCGCTATTATTATATAATGATTTCACTTACCATGTGGTTGTGTTTGCGCCTATCTTTGTTTTTCGCGTATTTCCAGTTCTTGTAGTAATATTAATTCTACGGTTTGTTCAACTAGCATTCTATTGCTGTCTTCCATTCCTAACTGGCGTGTTTTTAGCAATTTACCATTTTTGCTTTCTTATAGGAGGTCGCCCTAAGTTTTTATTTCGGAGCCTCCTTGTGTACACCATATACCATGTAAACTTGTATGCGAAAGTTCGTTTGAAATAAACCTGAAACCGAGCAAAACCGTGTGAAATCAGTACTCCCGCAGGAAACTAGAAACTCTCCCTTGTGGCCTTGAAAAAACTCCTTTCGGAAGGCCTACAAAACCGCCCCAGCTTTGCAAAACTCCATTCAAAAGAAATATATGCTTCCCTTGAACCTCCTAAAAACTCCCCTCGCGAGGCCTACAAAACGTAAAACTCCATGCAAAAGAAGTAAATGCTTCCCTTGAACCTCCTCAAAACGCCCCTAAAATAACATAAGTACTTCCCAAGGGAGCCATAATAAGCTCCTATTCAACCGCCTAAAAAGTCCATAAACATCACTTAAAAACGCCTTGAGGAAGTAAAGAATACTCCATTTTGATCTCCTTAAATTCTCCCTAACATTTCTTAACACTCCCTAACTACCTCCTTTCTATCACCTAAAAACACCCTGTTTTGAGGAGGTAAACAAAACCTCCCTGTTCCATGTAGTAAAAAAAACTCCTACAAGGAGGATCACTAGAGGACAGGTGAAAAAGAACCTCTAGGGAGTATATGGGTGGAAAAAAAGTTTAGAGTGCACAACAGACGAACGCCCAGCCGTCGGCACCGCTGCCTCGTCAGCCCCGTCGTGACGGACGAATACAGACTGGTACGTGAGTGCCGTATTTTTATTACGGTTAATAATAGTTCAATTTCAGTAGCAGTATCGCTTATGCCAGTTGGCCAGTGTCGTGTATGGAAAGCCGTTCACGCGAGCTCTCTGCTTCGACCAGAAAGATACGAGCGTCAATGCGCGGTGTGTGCGGCATTTTTTTCCCCCAAGGTCAGAGCGCTTTGACGGCGATTTGACGAAGTCGGCGACGAGCGCAAGCATGTCCCAGGAGTGAGCTAACGTAAGGGTCCCTGCCGTAATCACTTCCTCGGAAATGAAGCGAGCACACTCGTACTTCCTTTAGCTCTCTTTCTCCTCCGTTTGCAAAGTTCACAAAACGTAGCCACTTGCTTCGCCGAGGTTCGTCGTTGGGCAGCACATTAAAGGAGATCTCCTCACCGGCGGGGATGTCGCACTCCCTCGACGATTTGCCCGTACTACATGGGCATTTCAAAACGTAGCAACGAAATTTCATCGTAAAGTACTCGAACAAACGGAAGTTTTCAGGGGTTGTAAATTGGAAACGAGCACCTAACAATAGCAGCAAGCCAACACCATTCCGAAACTGCGACAACTGTCACTATCTCGTCGCTGCTTCCTGTTCCTTACTCCCCTCGTTTCTATTTTTACCTTTGCTGGTTGGCGATATGACGGCCAACCTCCTGTGAAGGGATTACGATACGAAGCAAGGTCGCGGCTGTGCGTGCTGGAACGGTTCGTTGGCCCCGAAGAGCCTCGAACCCGCAAATTCGTCTGCGCGACGGCGAGATGTCGAGTTCGGCAAAAGGTAGTTTCGTACGCATTGGCGTACACGTTTGCGTGTTTGTACGGAACTTCAACCGTTTACTCCACCGTTCTTAGTGTCATAAAAGGAATGTGCAGTATGTTTAACGGGCATATAGCTCACTATGCAAACTGGTAAGCCCTGCCTATTGCGTTTGCTTTTGCCGGCCTCCGCCAATCGCAAAGCATTCTCGTGTGACATCATAGGTTCTGTTGCGGGAAATGAGCTGGTGGGTCGCATGGTCATTCCCTTTTTTCCTAATTATGTAGCTTATTTGAACGAAGTTTGTGTTAAAAGTGGTGTCAGTATGGTTCTAACGAGGCAATCTTTCGAATGAACCAAACTTGTGTTTTCTCTTCATGGCTCCTTTAACGTTCGAGCGTTCGGATCGTTCAATAACGAGCCTATATGTTGTCATCAAATGTTGCGATCAGCAGCGTATAAGCAACAGAAGCGTACTCGAGAATGAAGAAAACAGTAGCCACGCGACTTTCCAGAACTTCTAAACCTACTATGGGCAGTACGTTGCAGTCGGCTGAGGCCGACAAAATCCAGTGCAGATTAATCAGGGATTATAAGATCACAAAAAGAGGTATCTCTACTTAAATTTTGTTTAATGTTTTTATAGCGGTAACGACAGTGAGGCAAACCATAGAGTTTAATACTAATAGGCATACCAGAGGGAAATCTGGCGCCACGGTCTAGGGGAGCCGCGCTTCAGCGAGCGTTCCGTCATGTACCGGCCAGGCACCGGCCAGGAAGAAAATGTTAGGAGGGAGCATGACGTCAGGCGGCCCAACTTTGGCAAGCCAACCTCCTCTGATGCCGCATTCCCCTCTCCTCGGGCTCCTCCCGCGCAATGCATCATGGAAGATGCACCACTCCCAGGCCCGCGGTAGCATTTAGTGGCTCCGGCTGGCTGCTTCCGGTGAAGGTAGAAGGCGCCGTACGGATTTTTCGCCAGCATTGCGCTCCCACCCTCGTATCGTGGAAGTACTGTCGCTGTTCAAAGCGACACGATACGTAGATCCCATGCTCAGGAAGCACCTTCACCAGATGTGAGCCGAATTCGACGCTTACCGCTGGAACCACGACCGCCTCACTCGAACTGAAAAAGCGTGGTAGTGCGGGCTTGATGGTACATACTTGACAAAGAAAACAGCGCTTAAACGGGACGAAAGAAAGATTGACAAGACAAGGCGCTGTGAATAAGTGAACGCGGTGAACGCTGAAGGCGCTGAACGCGGCGCTGCTGTAAACATGCACAAGCACGGAGCGGCCTGCGGGTGCGTGGTGTTTACCAGGTGTGCTTTGACGATTGCGTTTGGCATTCGGCTGGGAGTTATCGCGCCACCTTCCCTTTACATCATAGCGCTGTAACGTGTCCTATCAGCTGAGAGGTAGTGCGAAAAGCTTTGGTTTCGCTCGCGTGCGCATTTGCATACGTTCGCCTTATCGGTACTCCGGCATGGCGGCACGTTGTAAGCGCCACAATTGTCGTGGTGACGTCTATGTTGCGTTGCTGTCTCCTTCAGTGCATTAGAAAACAAAAGGTTCAGAACCGCTGATGTTGGATGCGGGCGCGGGAAGAACGGATCATTTTCCGCCTCTCGTCGCAGGCAGTGCGCGGGCTTGTTGTCCGAGGACGGCTGAATCCGTGCGATAGGTATATGGGTAACGAAAGCTAAATTACGCCTGGGAGGTGAAAAAATAAAACGACCACAACCAAGAAAGGGCGGTGTGTTTTGTGAAATAAAATATAAGGCACGGATGTCGTACTCTGTCATCACCACTTTTGCACGGCGGCGGCACACAACACTTCGACTGCGGCGTGAAGTTCGATGGACCCCAAATCGCAATAAATAAAGATGTTTTCTGTCTCTCCCGTCGGACTACTTTGCCTGCACGATCAGCCCGCTGCGCGTTTCGGGTTGCAGGCAGCGTTGCGGGCAACGCCCGGACGGGGACTCGTCGCCGAAACCCGAATACCCGGACGGTCCGGCAACCGAACGAACCGAACGCAGCGCGGGCGGGTTGCCACATGAGGCGCAAAGAACAACCGCTTGCCTGTCACGTGTTTTTCCTTTTTATTTTTTATGACTAGGCTTCACGATTGTCACGTGACGTTCCCTCCTCCATGCTCCTAAACTTTTCTTTCCTCCGTGCAGGCACGCACGTTCTACTTGTCCTTGGCATGGCTCCTGAACAGGCTGAAAAGTTGGCTCTGGCTGAGAAAACGCAATAATATTACTGTAGAAGGTTCATGAAATTTGTTTTGTTAGCGTCAAATTGAACGTCCAGAAAGATTAATTTATCAGTGATTATTTAGAAGCTTCATGTACCACGAACAAGAAAAAAATGTTGCCTTTTCTTGTTGATTTTGGCTTCGAAACAAAAAAGAAGCCAAATGGCTAGCTAAGCCAATTGGGCGAGGAACGTCGCTAGCGGCAATGGCGCCGCCCATGGCTGCCCGCTACTGCAGCGACAGATTTCCCTCTAGTATATACTATGAAAGTCTATGGGGTAAACAATGCAAGCTACGAACACTTAAACATAGAAGCACTAGTGGGTTGGGCGCGTACTGCGCAGGATACAGCAGTAGGGCGCGCTGTCTGACATAACATTTGCCAACTGGCACAAGTGACAGTGCAACTTCAGTGACCCTGCCTGTAGAGTCATAACCGGTGTTTCACGAAACGATTACTATCAACCGTAAAAATAAGCTAGGTACAAGCCATGCCAGAAAGAAAGAGTGCGGACAGCGGTCCTTGAGCGGTATCAGTGCACCATATAGTAACACAGACGGTAACCAAAGCAACAAAATGCCTGTTTTGCCCTTGGTGGCAGCCTTGGTCAACCTAACTAGAGCACGCTATTAGAGAGTTTTAGCAGTCCGTATGCCCCGGCCGTTCCGATCGTTACGTTGCTACCGGGTTTACCGGGACCCGACTGCGCATGCGGGCGCATGTACCGGGTTCTTTCCGTGTAGTGAGACGGAAAACGTGTTTTAGCACTCCGTAGCGTCGTACCGTTCGTTCCGTGTGACGGCTGATTAGCCGAGTTGTTGCAAAATCTCGTTAGAAATGCCGCAGAAAAGCTCCAGCGGCGAGAGAAAACATCCCCCTCGCGAGGGGCACGATCAAATGCAGAGCATTTCCGCGGGGGGCGCGCCTGCAAGTCGTATGGATTACGTATTGGTTGTTGTAATTGTTGTCTTCCAGCATAGACATTGTCGATGAAGTCGCTGGTGAAACGTGAAACGTGCCGTGAACCCCCTGCCGCGGCTATGACGCAACGTGGAGCAGCTATGACGCAACACAATCAAACACAATCCACTTTAATCCAATCCAATCCAATCCAAATCCAAACCAATTCAATCCAATCCAATCCAAGCCAAGCCAAGCCAAGCCAAGCCAAGCCAATCGAATCCAATCCAATGCCCCTCGCGAGAGAGTGTTATAGCGCCAAAATCGCGCCACCACACGAACGCGTGATGTTGACGTCACGATCACGCCGCAGATGTTAGCGACCGGAGCACGCGAGAACGACAAATGTGGTTTAAGCGCGAACCGACCGCGGCGAGAGAGCGCGATGCGAGCGCCCCCACCTGTTCTTGCGCGCGAACCGACTGTTGATCAGCGCGAACCCAACGCGGGGAGAGAGGGTGTTGCGAGCGGAGAGAAGGCGAGGAGGACGCGGGGGAGAGGGCGCACCTGTGGCCGACGGTTGAATGAGTCAAGGATATAAGGCGTGTTCGTAACCTTCCATTCTGTGTCGGCTTTGTGGTGCAGTGGGTAGAGTACCGTGTACCTTGCATTCCGCCCGCAGAGTCGTTGGTTCGAAACCTGGCGCCGGTAAGTATTATTTTTTATATAGTGTAGGGGGAGCGATGCGGACTACGGACGCCAACGCGGGTGACATCGTGAGTTACTGAAATGCTCTGCATTTAATAACTTTTGTTTTAGGTACAGTCAAAAGCTTTATGACCGTAAACATAAGAGCGCGTGCCGCTTACTACATGCAGAGCGCTCTGGTGAGAGGCTGGCGCCATAGAGTTTCATACTAATATACACTAGAGGGAAATCTGGCGCCACTGTCTAGGGGAGCCCGCGTTTCAGCGAGCGTTCCGTCATGTACTGAGCAGGCACGTTCCACTTGTCCTTGGCACATGGTTCATGAGCAGGCTGAAAAGTTGGCTTTGGCTGCAAAAAAACGACACCATTACTGTTGAAGATTTATCAAAATTGCTTTGTTATTATAAAATTGAACCTACAAAAAGATTAATTTGTCAGTGATTATGTAGAAGCTTCATGCACGATGAACAAGAAAAAATGTTACCTTTTTTGGTTGATTTTGGCTTCGAGACAGAAAAAAAAATTGGCCGCGTATCTGCTCCTTTCGTTGCAAATGCCGTCAAAAGACGATAGTCTTTATCGGCTTTTGCGAAGTAAATGCCTCCCTTCGCTTTCCCGCTCACCTCTCATGTTGTTCCTCTTGCATCGCGCTCCTCCCAAGGTACAGACGCCAAAGATTTGCTTAAATCATTTTAAATTTCCCGCGTTCCACTGCTCCAAACCGGGTGACTCGATGCAAACGCTGCCGTACGGCGAAGACGCGCGTTAATCGAGGCGCCCTACTTCAGCGTTTATAGAACCGCGTTTCCCTACTCCACGTGCGTTGCAAGCAGAACGTGGAACCTACCTAGTGGAACCTTGCGTAACTGTTGCCGGTTGATTTCTTAAAATGGCCCCAGAAGCTATAGTGGCGCGGGCGACAGCAGGCGACGGCGGAGTGAATTCTTTTTCTGCAGTTGATGAAGTATTTAATTTCGCAAATTCAAGCATGTTTGATTTTTTTATAAAGGAACACTGCAAATATCACTTCTGTATCGATTTGTTGTCTAATATTTGCGTAATGTCTTGTTCTTCTTCAACAATGTTGACAATTATGAACATTCCACCGGACATAGACGGGTAGATTTAGCTGTGACTATATACGACTATTGCGCAGGCATTGTTTTGCTTTGGCCGGGTGGCTGAATCGGGTCACAGACAGACAGACGGACAGACATACAGACATACAGACAGACCAAAATTTCTGGGTTTAAGTAGCCCAAGAAAGACTATCGTCTTTAAAAAAAAGCCATATGGCTAGCTAAGCTAGAGTGCACTAGAAGTTTAGAGTGGCCCGACCGGCCGCCCGGAGAGGTGCTCGTTTCGCGCAGAAAATAGCGGCGGCGCTGTAGTCAACAACAACTGAAAGCGGCGGCTGGCCGCGCGTACGGCCGCGCGCCCAGTTGGGCCAGGAAACGCTGCTTCTGTACGCGCGGAGCGCTCGAAATTTGTTCTGCGGGGCGTCAACTTGCTTCAATATACTGTAGGTACAGTGGACTGTGGGTAACGAAAGGAATAATAAACGCTGCAGCTCATTTTGCGTTAGTTTTGCCTTTCCCTCTCGACAACAACGAAAAAATTATGGATTTTTCCTAATTGAGTGCAACATTCTTAGCGGATTGTAAATAAAGTATTTGCATCGACATTTTGGCTATTCCAACTTCCCATTAAAATTTATTTTGCGTGACATTGCCTGATATGAACCAGTCCATGATTGATGAGTGTGTCCTTATTGTGCTGCTTGATGGACATGATTGGCCGACACAAATGACATGAAAAAATATGAGGACTGGGATGATGGCTTTTCAGAAGAATTTTTTATTTATTGTCTTGCACTTTACGCTCCGACTGCAGTTATGTGGGTTAATATCATAGGTTGTGTTTTTTTTTATTGCGTGAGTTATTTAAGTAGTAGCCCGCTTGTGATAATTAGGGGTCACTGTGGTGTTAATGCTGTCGCCTGTCCGAACAGAAAATTACACGCGCAAGGGAGATATCTTTTTAAATAAAAAGGGGATAGCCCAGCGGTTAGCTCAGTTGTCCCAATCACCGCCTTTCATAGAACTATGTCCACAACATTCTATTAATCGCACCTTTCACCTGATTCGGTCAAGAAAGGAGTTCAGTCAAATTACACAAATTTAATTCGCAAGTATGCTGAGGGTATAATTAAACGCACATAAAACCAAAGCAAAGCATAGATCAGGAAATATATTGACCGCGACAAAAATGAAATATAACACGGGAAATCATACACAAAGTCAAGAAAGCTAACATGGGGGTTCAAATAAACGGAACTAGAACAAAATACACATTGCGTTTTCATTTTCAATAGCCCAGCATATAAAATGTTACGCGCGAAATCATGCACAACGTCTACACAGGTAACGGTTTAGGAATGACGCTAACAGGGAGATTTAAATCGAGATTTTTGGCCAACGCATTTTCATAACTCGCCTGCGATCATTAGCGACGGCTAAGTTTAAGGTGTTGCTCCAGCCTTCGCATGTAATCACGAAACTTGTTTAAACCTTCTATATGAAAATGAATCCTTGTCACAATGTATCAGAACCAACCAAATTTGCTGTCAAGGTCTCACTGTGCTGGTCGCAACCAACGCCGTTAAGGTGTTTGTTGTGAATAAGGGCTGGAGCACATCCATAACGCTGTCATGGTGGAGCTCCTTGTCCCTGAAGCAACCGGTAAAAACGTCCTAGTGATCGCTAATAAACTTTAAAAAATGCACGGAAGGATTCAGAAGTCCCCCAAAATTACAAGAGGTAGTAAACACAGCGGCAACTTCTCCTGGCATGCAGGAAGCAGTAGTTGGTCCTGCAGACTTGGCCCTTCGTTTTCAGTACACATGCTTACTGACCAAGTGCCTGCGAAATAGTAGGTTAATAAAATAAGAAAGCCCACTAACGACAGTACAAGTACCAACGTTAGGGGTATCTCAGGAGGAGGCTCTTAATATTTTCGTTCCAAATAGGAACGTAAAAAAACAGCAAACTTTTTTCAGCCTATAGAATGTGCGCCCCACCGCTTTTGCTTCACGCGCAGAGTCAAGAAGGGGAAGGGAAAACATTCCTGGTGCCTGTCCGTCAAATTAATCCCTCGTTAACTCGAACTCATGCTATCTCAGAATATCTTCTCGAAACTTTTTCTTACGGTGTGTTTACCTCCCATAGGCCATACGCATTTGCCCGCTTTATCCGAAACGTTTTTTTTTTTTTTCAAAGGACCACGGATATATCGAAATACTGGCAGAGAGGACACGAGGCAAAGTGCGCTACAGGCAGCTGATAAGGTCCCCGTTCGAATGCTTACTCCCACTACGCACCGAACAAGGCCGTGAAGTGCAAGTTTAATTACGCGGACTACGCGTCCCCGTTACCGGAATGCTGTCTGGCGCGTACATCATTGAGATAGCTGTGGACGACGCAGCTGATCATGCGGAGGAGCACCCATCAGTGACTACGACGGCAGATACAACATACAACAACGGCCGACACAACATAGATGCTGCGTCTGCTTCGTAGCAAGGTAGAATGTAGCGGTGGCGACCACCAATTCATGCCATGCATTGAGAAGCTCGAGTAGGATTTTCTGGGACGCAGATGCGAACGCGACACAGCCGAGCACAACACAGTTCTTTCTTCTGCAGTAATAAAAGTTTCTTTTTCCTGCAAATTATTTTGCCTTTATAACGAAATCTCCCCTGTGCAATAGTGCTTTTGTTAGAAGCACTAGCTGCTATTTCAGGGACCTAGCCACAAATTTCCTGCATTTGACTTAACTCGAAACTCCGCGCTTATCTCGAAATTTTCAGCTAATTTTACGACATTGAGTTAACGAGAGATGACTGTAGATCAACAACGTTTTCAGAATACGCATCAAAACATGAGAAAGTATTTGGGGGGGGGGGGGGGAGGGGGGTTAGAAAAATGTCGGGTCGTACTAGTTTTAAGTTTGATCACGCGGAGTCATAACGGTCTGCGTCTACTTTCTAAATCACCAAAGTAGATTTAGCTGACCAAAGGTGCGGGTTTAACTCCCTGCCACGGCAGCCGCTCTTGTGATGGAGGATAAAAGCGAAAAACGCTCGTGTCTTCGAGATTTCGGCGCATGCTAAAGATCCCCAAATGGTCAAAATTAATCCGGAGCCCTCCACTACCGCTTGCCTCATCGCCTGTGTAGCACCGGCGCGTTAAACCTCATAATCCAAACTAAATCAGCTGAGCAAGCGCAAAACACCGCAGCGAGCAAAGCAATTCTTGCCGCGCGCAGGTGCCGGGGAGCGTCGGCTGTTCAGTTGTCGGCGACAGCAGCGCCGCCGCTATACCGGTTTTATTTTCTGCGCGAAAGTCGACCCGGCGGAGCAATGGGAGAGGCCGCCGCTCGGGCCACTCTAAAACTTCTAGTACACTCTTGCTAAGCTAAGTAGGAGAGGAACGTCGCTAGCTGCAATGGCGCCACCCACGGCGGCCCGTGACTGCACCGACAGATTTCCCTCTAGTATATATTAGTATGAAACTCTATGGCTGGCGCGCTCTCGCACTTCGTGCGTGTAGAGGACGCACTCCCTGAAAACGCTTTATCGCGCGGCGTCCTGCTGCAGTATTGCGTCATGGCATATGGAAATACCAAGGCTTGAGGATAACGCATTTTTTATCGTCCAATCGGGCAGGGGAAAGCAAACGTGTCAATGTGTTTGCTTACGTTCGCGCTTGATAAAAGACTCCCCATCTGCACATCTATTCTCCGGAGTCGTTTCCAGATATCTAATGTAGCCACCGCAGCAGACGACAGCACAATCAACCATGGTCCAGGAGTGGATACGCCGAAAGTACGAACGACGAAAGTTGGCTATCCAACCGCCAGAACGCTCTGCATGTACTGAGTGGCAGGCGCTCCCGTGTTTACTGTAATAACGCTTTCGACTGTACAACGTTCCCTAAATACGTCATTGCAGATGTCACGAAACAAGCAATGCAGAAGAAAAATTAAAGTTTTGGCTAACGTTGTTCAATGTCTCAGTGAATAAAGCATTTTTTGCTGCCGGACAAGCGGTGAGGGCAGTATAAAACTAATAGTTTAACCATCCAACGGTTCCTTCGCGGCGGGCGGGACCAGAAAGTGATAACGCAGCTAAAGAGCGTTAGGGTGTTTATCACTCACGGAGCACAGTGTAGATGGCGCGGCGAACGTGCGCTATAACCCAGCGTGCCCTGCACGCCGGCGGGCGCGACGGCGGGAACCATTCCGTCGACTTTGTCGTCTGCGTTAGCGACGGTTGTTTTGGGCCGGTTTTGGCGCAGCGTCGCGTCCATTGCGCGCTTCCTTCGCACGGCTTGATTAACTTGTTACTTGTTCGACAGCCCCTCCTGGGTAACCCGGACCCGACGGAATTCAGTGGTCGTACGGAAAAGATACCCTAAACAGCCGCGAGAGAAAACATCCCCCTCGCGAGGGGCACGATCAAATGCAGAGCATTTCCGCGGGGGGCGCGCCTGCAAGTCGCATGGATTACGTATTGGTTGTTGTTGTAATTGTTGTCTTCCAGCATAGACATTGTCGATGAAGTCGCTGGTGAAACGTGAAACGTGCCGTGAACCCCCTGCCGCGGCTATGACGCAACGTGGAGCGGCTATGACGCAACACAATCAAACACAATCCACTTTAATCCAATCCAATCCAATCCAAACCAATCCAATCCAATCCAAGCCAAGCCAAGCCAAGCCAATCCAATCGAATCCAATCCAATGCCCCTCGCGAGAGAGTGTTATAGCGCCAAAATCGCGCCACCACACGAACGCGTGATGTTGACGTCACGATCACGCCACAGATGTTAGCGACCGGAGCACGCGAGAACGACAAATGTGGTTTAAGCGCGAACCGACCGCGGCGAGAGAGCGCGATGCGAGCGCCCCCACCTGTTCTTGCGCGCGAACCGGCTGTTGATCAGCGCGAACCCAACGCGGCGAGAGAGGGTGTTGCGAGCGGAGAGAAGGCGAGGAGGACGCGGGGGAGAGGGCGCACCTGTGGCCGACGGTTGAATGAGTCAAGGATATAAGGCGTGTTCGTAACCTTCCATTCTGTGTCGGCTTTGTGGTGCAGTGGGTAGAGTACCATGTACCTTGCGTTCCGCCCGCAGAGCCGTTGGTTCGAAACCTGGCGCCGGTAAGTATTATTTTTTTTATATAGTGTAGGGGGAGCGATGCGGACTACGGACGCCAACGCGGGTGACATCGTGAGTTACTGAAATGCTCTGCATTTAAAATCCACACGCTAAAAATACGTAAATAAACAACGCAGTTTCCCCTAAAGCATTGCAAATCTAAAATATATCGCGCTCGGCCGGACGCATTGTGAGGCAGGGGCTGCGGCGGCGGCGACGGCACCAGAGCGAGCGCAGGTGACGACATGGTCGCGCGCCGTTCACGTGGAGGAATGGCCTTGGCCTTGCCCGATTGAAGCGCTAGACAGATGTACGATTGGTACACGCGATTCGTATGCGACTGATCGTTACGACTGTCACCACTAGTCGTACGCGTGAATTTGAGACACATGGCCCGATGCGGGTGTGTGATGCCTCGTCGGCGCCGCTCCGCCCACTGTTTTTGCTCCATGGTCACCTACGACGATCGCTGGGCTGAATTTGTACATTCTGCGCGTTTGTACGCAAGAAATGGATAAAGCAGGCAATCGTGAAGCGTTTTCTGCATCGGAAACAGTCCGCTCACACGCCGGTCGCGCCTGCCAGCTCGGCACACTCAGCGGTTCGAACCGGCGCAGACCACGGTAGCAACCGCTTGTCGCTGCTCTTCCGAATCAATCGGATCGCTAAAACGAATTTCCACCTGCGAGAAAGTAGGTGTTAGTGTGGTGAAAAATTGTGCTAGGGATTGTTCTCAGGGCTTATTTTAAAAGCGGCGATCAGATATCTGCCGCGATGCAAGCCTATGCTGACCGGCGTGGATGCCGCGGCGCGCGGTGCGCCGAGCGGCCGAGAGATGGCGATACCTGCGCGGAAGCATTGAAACTGGCAACGCAGATGTCTCGGTCACCGATCGCTCAAACGGCAGCTGTTGCTCAAATAAAGTTTCACATGCGAGAAAGGGGATGATAGTGTGGTGAAAAGTTGTGTTAAGCATTGTCATTCGCAGTTGCACAGATAGCGGCGATCAAATTATCGCCAGGACGCTAAGCCTAAAGTTCCCAACACCCGAGCCGACCAGAGCAACGCAAGCCGGTTGCGGGCTCCGGATACGGTAACACGGAAGCAGAGCGCCGGGAGAGACGCCGGCCGTGTACGGAACAAATGGCGCATGCGCAGTCGGGTCCCGGTAAACCCGGTAGCAACGTAACGAACGGAACGGCCGGAGCATACGGACTGCTAAAACTCTCTATTGCTTTGCGTCGTTCGCGCTGTGCATGCGCCGTACTGAACGTTCGTTTCGCCCTCGGCGAGGATATGATTCAACGCACGCTATTTCAACAAAACAGCACGCGTAAAACGCCGGGCCACTCGTGTATCTCTCTTGTGAAACGGGCAGCTGTTGACAGCACGGCAGTAAGCAGCGCGGGACCCTAGACGCATCCGCTTTAGTTGACAGTTTTTTTTTTTTTTTGCAGTTTCTGCAAAACGTCGCTTGATTTGCATGTTCTTGTGTGTGGCCGCGAAACCACGCGACTTCGCTGACTTCTCGAACGGAGACACTGCAGCCAGGGCGGCGGCCGCAGCTGTGTGTACGTTTTGGGCGAACTCGCTGCACGATGGAATGCAACGTTGTACTTTCGCGGGAGCGACGGTGCTTACCAGGTGTTATTTCCACTAGAAACGACCCGACCCTGCACCGGATAGGCAGTGAGCGAAGCTGGAAGCCCTCTCGCCTCACGCCAGAATGAAGACACTTCTTGTTCGACCCCGCAAATAGCAGAATGCGATTACTGCCCTTACGGCTAGCAGGGGACTGCCGGTCACCTGCTTGGTCTTCCGCTTCGCTGCCCCACCGCGTGCATGCGGTTACGTTGTGTTTGCCTGCAATGCACCTGTGGATTGCCAACGCATCTCTTGATGCATATGCAAAACAAGTGGCATGAGGCCTGGATGTTTCTCCCGGCAAGCATCCTTAGGTTAGAGAATACTTGTATTATTTTTTTTCTCATTTTACGATGTATCTGAACACGCCAGTGTTTGCGTAGATGGAGTACGATAGTCGTGATCAGTTCTTTGTCTGGCCAGGTGGTCGCCGAAAGCATAAGTGGTCGCTTTGCAATCGGCTCAACTGGTGGCGAAGTCAGCATTTGCGTTTCGCGGAAAAAGCTGAAAATGTCGCTCGGAAGGAAGTTTAAATTACGGGGTTTAACGGACCGAAGCTGCGCCTGGGCTATGAGGGGCGCCGTGGTGGAGAGAGGCTTCGGAGTAATTTTCAACGCCCTGGGTATTTTGATCGTGCGCCGAAATCTCGGCACACAGCCGTTTTCGCTTTTCGCCTCCCTCAGAAAAACAGCCACCGTGGCCAAGATCGAACCACCGTCCTTAGGCTCAGAAGCATAACGTCCTGCCACTGAGCCACCACGGCGGCTTATTCTGAAGGAAGTGACCACAGTGACTCAGCCCGTCACTGTATTATTAGCATTAGAGTGAGGGGGCGGATCATTTTAGAAACGACACTTCAGAAGGTCAAGTTGGTGCATTCTGGCATGGCTGCGTCAATAATATATGGTGGTGCAGCTTTGTATCAGGATACCTAGGGCGCATGTTCACCTCGGACCCCAGATGTTCTCTTTACAATGCTTCAATTCCCAACAACCCAGAGAGCAGACTGGGTTTAGGAAAGGCTACTCAACCATGAATCACATCCATGTTGTCAATCAAGTGATAGAAAAATCCGCAGAATACACTAAACCCTTTTACTTGGCATTTATAGACTACAAGAAAACGTTCGACTCAGTACACACCACAGCTGTGCTAAAAGCATTAAAAGACCAGGAAATAGAAGAAACAAATACATGACACTTCTAGACGACATACATAAGGGATGTGCGGGTAGGATAGCACTTCGCAAAGCAATAAATTTCCGAACCGAAAGTGAGTAAGACAGAGAAATACCATCTTGCCAAAACTATTCACGGCATGTGTGGAGGGGGTATTTAGAAAGCTTGAATGAGAAAACATAGAGTTTAGGATAAACGGGGAATACTTGAGCCATTTGAGGTTGCAGACGACAGTGGCGCTGCAGAAAACCTACAAAAATGTACGAGGAACTACAATCAGAAAGCACGGCCGTGGGGCAAAAAATAAATATGAATAAATCTAAAGTAATGAGGAATGCGCATGCCGAAAGCGCCCTCTTCAGCTTAGAAAACGAAGCACTAAAGAAGCAAAAGAATATAACTACCTCGGACGGATGGTTAGTGCTGACCCCAACGACGAGAGAGAAATCCTGCGCAGTGTAGGTGTGAGCTGGGGAGCACTCCGCAAGCACTCCCAAATAATGAAAAATAAGCTACCTCTGTCAGTCAAAAGAAAAATATACAACCAGTGCATTCTGCCGGCGATGACATACGGAGGTGAAACTTGGCCCCTTACTAAACAACTAGAAAGCGAACTTAGGTTTGCTCAACGGGCCATGGAACGAATAATGTTAGGAGTAACGGTCAGGTACAGGAAACGAGCTTTCTGAATCAGCGAACAAAGTCAAGTAGATGATATCATAGTTAAAGTGAAGAAAAAGAAACGGACTTGGACTGGGTAAGAAAGTACATACATAGTTGTGCGTTTTGTTCGACGTAGCAAGCGAAATGACGTGCTGGCACAGTGCAGAAGAAAGAGAGTGGACTGCTCTATCCTTGGATGCGCGCAAAAAACGCCGCTCTTTGTGAACGAACATCTGACCCAGAAAAACAAAGCTTTGCTCTCGGCTGCCATCCAAAAAAAGAAAGAAGTAGGGTGGAAATTTGCATGGACAACTAATGGAAGGGTGCTGGTGCGAAGGGACGAAGACTCGCCTGTGATTCACATAGCTCATGAAGGGAACCTGGCCCAAATCCGCAACTAAATTGGTCGCATGAAAATGGCAATTGCTATTAGATTTCGCTCTGATGGACTCGAATGACTCTTGCAAGTATTACACTGTCTCGGAATTCAACTCTAAAATATCATCAACAAAGAAGTCGTTCTCCATACTACATGTAAACTGTAGAAGTATAAGAAAAAAAGGTGATAACATCACCATTTTCTTGCAGTCAGTATCAATAGATTTTGATGTAATAGCTTTCTCTGAAACCTGGATTAGGGATAAAGCCAATGCACCTTATTTTCCGGGCTACCGTTTCGAACTTCTTTGTCGACAAAAAAAGAAAGGTGGAGGGCTCGCTATTTATTTTAAAGATAGTCTAAACTATGAATTAGTAGAAACTTTTTCTGTTATCAATGAAGACATTGAAATCTTGACGATGCGTTTTGGAAAGACCACAATCAGTCTGGTGTACAGACCACCGCACGGACATAAAACCAAGTTCCTACAGTTTTTAGACAAAACGCTAGCATCGGTCACTTTCTGCAATGCTCCCTACATGATTATTGGCGACATAAATATCGATATGAAGTCCGTTGACCCGTACAGCCAAGAATTTCAGACAGTTCTATCAGCTTATGGGTTTACAAATCATATAACTTTGCCTACTAGGCTCTCCAATCTAAGTGCCACTCTCCTTGATATTTGTGCAACAAATATAAGCTCGGATAGCGTTACAAGCGGAATAATTTCGTATGAGTTAAGTGACCACCTTCCGGTGTTCTGTGTTCTTCCATCAGCACCTAATCAAAGTAAAGTCCGAACTCGGACCCGCCTTGGACGCAAAAAGAATGCCGAGGCCCAGGAACACTTTTATAGATTAGTAGAAGCGCATGACTGGAGCTGCATTTATAACCAATCCGATCCTGATGATGCATATGATAAGTTTCTCGGGTTCTTGCGTACAAGCTACACTGCAGCTTTCCCTTTACAGAGGCTCTCCCACCGGACCATTAAAAATTGCCGAAAGCCATGGATAACCACTAGTCTTCACGAGAGAATTAAATCTAAAAACAAGTTATTTCATGACTTTGTACGTTCACGAGAACCTGCAGCATTTCTGAAGTACAAAAAATACAGAAATACGCTCACGTCGGACCTGAAAAAGGCCAAGAAAGATTATTACCAAAAGACATTTGAAAGGATCTACGATAACCAACGCAAAATCTGGAAGGTAGTGAATGCTCTTACTGGCAAAAGTACAAGTAGTGAATGTATCCAAGAATTAACAGTAAACGATGAAGCTCTTGCAGGAAAGAGATTAGCCGATGCTTTCAACGCCCACTTTATAAATGCGGGCACGTACGAAAGAACTAGCATTAGCGCAGACAACGCGTTAACAGAGGGCCCCCGTGTGCCTGAGTCCATCTTTGTGCGACCAACAGACGCAGTTGAGGTTGCAAATTTAATCTGCAAGCTTAAAACCAATGTAGCATCTGGCATAGATGAAATAGGGCCCGCAGAGTTAAAACTGATATCACCATTAATATGCGAAGTTTTATCCTTCATTATTAAACTCACCTTGACCACAGGCATTTTTCCCAGACATTTAAAACTGGCCAAAGTCACTGCTATATTCAAAGGTGGTGACCGTAACAACCTGTCGAACTATCGTCCTATATCGGTGCTTCCAACTCTATCTAAAATATTCGAAGGCGTAATCCATGAGCGACTCACTTCTTTTTTTGACAAGCACCAAATAATAGCAACCAACCAATACGGCTTCCAAAAGCATAGGTCAACTGAGCAAGCTCTGGCATATATCAAGGAAAAGATAATCGTAAATATGGAAAACAGAAAATACACGCTCGGTCTTTTCTTAGATATTCAAAAGGCATTTGATTCAATACATTTTGATTTGCTGTTAAAAAAATTATCTAGCTGTGGAATTCGTGGGATCGCATTACAAATTCTGGAAAACTACTTGCATGATCGATATCAAATAGTCGGCATCAATGACATATTATCTGCCGAAATGAAATTGAAACAAGGTGTCCTACAAGGATCCTTACTTGGCCCGTTATTATTTCTTGTGTACATAAATGATATTGTTAAAATACCAGGTTCTTCTGATATTATTATGTATGCAGATGACACGAATATTTTTTTCTCATCAAACAGTTTAACATTCCTGGAATCTATTGTAAACGAATATCTGGTGCATCTTTCAAACTGGTTACAACAAAACAAGCTGCGATTAAATGCCACAAAGACAACCTATATAATTTTCCGCCCAATCAATAAGCCCTTAAACGAAGATATCAATCTCAAATACGAAGGTCATCTTATTGCACGGGTACATGAGCAAAAGTTCCTTGGTGTTTGGTTCCAAGAACAGTTAAACTGGTCAGTACACGTAAATAATTTAGTTGCTGCTCTGGCACGAACAGTTGGATGCCTTTATAAAATATCAGACTTAGTACCGCTATGGCTAAAAAGAAACATGTATTATTCTCTATTCTATTCAAAACTAACGTACGGAATCTTGGTGTGGGGAACAACCTCACGAAATAATTACAATAAGCTTGTTGTCCTGCAAAAAAAGATATTACGGTGTTTCGAAAATTTTCAAGGGAAATTCCAAGACCTGCCAACTTCACCTTTGTTTTCAAAACACTCAATACTTAGAGCTGACCAGCTGTATTACTTTAGACTCCTGCAGATGGTACACAAAAACAAGTTATATGTAGATGGTGACGCAGAAAACCGTCATTACTGTGTACGGCGTCCAATAAGACGTACACCTAAAACTAGGACTAATTACGGCAAACAATCGGCCACTTATCAAGTACCACATGTCTTGAACATCCTAGCGGATAATTTAAATTTTAGCACCAGTGCAACCGTATTTAAGACTGAAACCAAGGTGATGTTTATAGAGAAGAAAGTGAGATATGACAATCACTAGGCGTGTCTCACTCTAAAGAATTTAAACTGTACTGTGTGAAGACGTGATTTTTTCATAGACATGAGGAACACTCAGTAAGGAAACATTTCGTGTTGTATTGTATCTGCTGGCAACAGGTATTGAAGAAAAAAGTTAAATGTATATTGTATAACTTGTGATTCTCATTATAGTAAATGTACGATTTTTTGTATTTTTCACGATTTACTTATTTTTTTTCTCTGTATTGCTGGATCTTATTGCTAAGCACGCATATTTGATTTGAACATGTCCTCTACTGTGAACTCCTCTGTTGTGGACTCCAGAGGGTCAGGAGCCCTTGTCAGGCACTCAATGCCTTTAGCTCCTGCCCCTTCAGCAGGGATTGTAACAACGTCTGCTGAAAAATAAAGTCTTCTTCTTCTTCTTCTTCTTCTAGAGTAAGAGAGTGCATACCAAGAGATGGGTCTGGAAGAAGGGGAAGGCCAATAACATCATGGGGGGATGAAATAGAAAATTCAGTGGCGAACAGTGAACTCGAGCAGCGCAGGATATGAGTGGTTGGAAGTCAATGGAGGGGCCTTCGCCTTGCATTGGACCTGAGTAGGCTGTTGTTGATGGCGATGATGATAATTAATTGGTGACTTTTGAACAGTCAAAAGACAAACAACCTTTTGACTGCAATAGTGACTGGTCGGGAAGTTTCGTCGGTCAGCAAAAATCAAAACTGAATCATCTCTTGCAATACAGGTTGCATTACTATTGTAGCATCTGTAGAATGACGGGCTGCATCACTCTTGATCAGTGTCTAAAGCGACGGGTCCCGTCACTCTGGTGACTGTTCATTCTAAAAGGCTATTCCCGGTGACGTAGCTGGTACGGCAAAATTTTCAATCTTCGGGAAGATAAAAGTAGCAAACGCTCTTCTCTAATCATGCGTGCGCATAGCTTGCACGACTCACTGCACTTTTGAAGATACTCCAATAAGTACGGGAAGGTATCGTACGGAGAGCAGTTGGTGACGCATCGTGAGGTGACCAGAACCGCGATACCTCATTGGGTGACACGAGGTGCTGAACCGGAGCTAGTGCTAAAAAAACCAGACAAACTGAGGGAGGCACACACTCCTGCATTTCGAAGGATGACATAAAAAACACTTGCACCAAATTGTCAGTGACGCATCTGTAGAAATCTGTTTTCGTCACGGCCACTGTCACGGAGCTAAAACATCTTCAGGCAAGCAAAGTTTTAAATCCCTGTGAATGCAGCCGTACGGCTACGAAGATAAGGTATGTAGGTTTCTCAAAAACTTTTCAGTTGAAGAAATATTCGTAATGGTCCAGGGCGAATTTTTCTTCAACTGCGAAGTTTTCGAGAATGCTGTATAGCATTCCTTTGTAGCTGCGCGGCTCCATTCAGATGTATGTCAAACTTTCCTTTGTAGAAACTTATTTCAACTTAAGATAATGAATAGCAGCCTACCATTGTCGCTGAAGGAGAAAGTCTATGACAGCTGCATGTTACCGGTACTCACCTACGGGGCAAAAACTTGGAGGCTCACTAAGAGAGTTCAACTTAAATTGAGAACGACTCAGTGGGCAATGGAGCGGAAAATGATAGGTGTAACATTAAGGGACAAGAAGAGAGCGGAGTGGGTAAGGGAGCAAACTGGTGGTAAAGACATAATAGTAGAAATTAAGAAGAAGAAATGGACGTGGGCAGGGCATGTAATGCGAAGGCAAGATAACCGCTGGTGGGTAACAGAGTGGATCCCTAGAGAAGGCAAGCGTTGCAGGGGGCGGCAGAAAGTTAGATGGGCAGATGAGATCAAGAAGTTTGCGGGGATAAATTGGTCACAGTTGGCACAGGACCGAGGTAATTGGAGAATAATGGGACAGGCCTTTGCCCTGCAGTGGGCGTAGATAGGCTGGTGATGATGATGATGATGATGATGATGATGATTTCACCTTAGGGATTTTCCCTAAATCTGGTCGATTGAACAGCTTCACCTTATTCTACAAATCATTTCCGGTTGGCAATCTCATGAGTAATGTGGTCTTTGTTTCGCTTTACAACCAGCCCAAGTATACAGGGTGTCCCAGCTATCATGCACCAAGATTTAAAAAAAGAGAAATTGCGTAACTCGAAGAAAACCTAGTGCATAATGTTTGCAGTACATGGAAGAAGCGGAGAGTAATTTTTTCGTTAATGAGACTTAATTAATTAATTGTAATTAATTATCTAACTCGAGAAATACTGTCCTAATCACTAAAGTGTCAATGAGGCACTTGTAGGTAACCACGAGGGGCATCTAACTGCGCTATTTTCAGCGACGAACTAATTGCGTACTGATTTATTTTGACTGATAAAGGAAACCCGCGAAATATGAAAAATACCACGTGACGACGCTTAAGCGCGCATTGTAAAGCAGCGTCCCCAAACAAAGCTGATTGAAAGCAACTGCTTCGTGTTTTACCCGCCCGAAGAGACAGCGCATCACCTTGATAATAGTATGCATGGAAGGAGCAGCAGCAGCAAGATTCGCGGGACGCGTGTGCCATAGAGTTTCTTACAGTATACACTAGAGAGGAATCTGGCGCTAGCGTCTATGCGGTTCACATCAAGGTCGTCTGTGTCGTCATGGACCGCCATTATACATCGCTCTCGCCTTAGTTTCATCATTGGCTTGGATTGAAACGTTTTAGTGACCGCAAATTCAAACAAAGTGCCACAAAAACGCGAAAAATAGTGATCAGTTATGTATGTGAAAAATAAAAACAGGCTGGTTTAAAACTAAGAAAAAAAGAAGTAAAGCGTATTTTTGCCGGAGCGGTTGTGCCTGCTATTCCGCAGGCCAAGCTTCTGGTTAGGAACAATGTTATTATTTGGGGGGTAACTCATTAGAGAATGTGATTTTATTAATTTTACCATTATTTCAAAAAATAAGTTGTTTGATGAGTTTCAAAAGTTTTTTGAGCGTGCCTATGAAAACGTTGCCTTCGTGGTGAACCGGTGCACCGCGACCGCCAGCTAGTTTAACAAGAAAAATGAAAACGTGGCGTTAAACAGTCGTGGACGATGACAAGATAGGACGCATACACCCGTATCATCCGTATCTTGTCTTCGTCGAAGTACGTTTTGTTTCCTCTTTTCGTCGACTACAAATTTCGCGGCGGCATATTACCCGCTCAGTCATACGTCCTTCGACTGCCGCATGAGCAACGTCAGGTGCGATCACGCATTGCCTGCTGTTTCACTGAACACGGCTACCACAGAAACGGGAGGATTTCGGCTTCCTTGTAGCTCGTAAACGTGTGAATGCATAGTGAAGAAAGCAAATCCCAAAAACCGCTTAAGAATCCAGTTGTCATGCCAAGCCCAAGCCAAAAAGGATGTCTTCCCACGAACCCCCACGACGACATGGCTTACGAGGCGCAGTTTCCTCTCTAGTATACTTACTAAGAAACTCTATGGCGTGTGCAGATAAGGAACACACTCGGTGGCGATTTCTTCTTTTTTTCTTTTGTCTATTTCATTCTGGCTAACTCAGAGGCAGCCTGTTTGAGGGCGTTGCTTTACGGTGCGCGCGGAGGCGCCGTCACGTGGTATTTTTCATATTTCGCGGGTTTCCTTTATCAGTCAAAATAAATCAGTACGCAATTAGTTCGTCGCTGAAAATAGCGCAGTTAGATGCCCCTCGTGGTTACCTACAAGTGCCTCATTGACACTTTAGTGATTAGGACAGTATTTCTCGAGTTAGATAATTAATTACAATTAATTAATTAAGTCTCATTAACGAAAAAATTACTCTCCGCTTCTTCCATGTACTGAAAACATTATGCACTAGGTTTTCTTCGAGTTACGCCTTTACTCTTTTTTTAAATCTTGGTGCATGATAGCTGGGACACCCTGTATAATATATGCATGCAGCTATCTGATTCTCTTGCATGCCACTGAGCCGACCTGGTTTGCTCTGTGCCACGGTCGGACTACACGAGCGGCGGGCGGGCACTTTCATGGAAGTGAGCAACCGCCGCTCCTCTGGTACGGCCGTGACGGTGAAAAATTATCTCCATAAAACACACACAAACGCACAGACACACACACACACACATCTGTGTGTGTTGCTTGTGCAAGCACATGTGGGCAGGTTTTAAAACCACATAACGCCTGAACACACTTAAGACGAAAGAGTCAAACTGCACTGGTGATCTAATAGCATGGAAAGGACACGCACTTACCCCTGATTGGTGCAATTCTCTGCCCGAAACTCTCTGCTGAAGTTCTCAGCACCTTAGATACTTGAGTGCACGATAAATAATTAGAACACCATGAAAATTACGTCCAAGCTGCAGTTGTTTTGAACCCTTAGGAGCACGTATAACAGTAGCCTGTCTTTACATAATTGTTTTGGCGCAGACAAAACACTGCGCAAGAGAAATGTGCAGAAATCTGGTTCGGAGGCAGAAAAACAAAAAAAAAAAAGGGGGGGGGGGTGTTCTCAAAAGCAGGGATTCAGTTGCTTCTTTGATATCTGCATTTTGCGTTGAGCAAGCTGTCCAGGGTTGTAGGAGGAGCAGGAGGAGGAGAAAACTTTATTGAACAGTGAGATCGAGCTTGTAAGTGGTCGGGGTCCTCAGTCCAGGACTCCGTTGGTGCGGCCTGCCGTCTTCGCCCTTTCCGCGAGCAAAAGCTGCTTACTTAGGTCCGAGCTGGCAAGTTCACTCTCCCACTGCTCGTATGTAGGACTGGGAATTGGTGCAAGGTCTGGGTTTGAAGGGCATGCCCAAACCATATGGAAGAGCGTTGCGGGGCTGCCGCAGTGTCTGCACAGGGGGTACTATATTGGGGGGTGAATGGCGTGTAGCCGTGTGGGATGTGGAAATGTGTGTTTTTTTGACAGCGAAGCTGCCAAAAGCGCTCATGCACGCGTGCCTTGAGCGCACGTTCGTCAAGCTCAGCACACCCTTTTACGGATATTGGCCAACATTGGCCACCAAAAAACTCCAGCGTTTGCCTCATCGTGGCAACATTTTGTCGGTACAAGAAAGACGCGTCATAGTTTTCGCCCCTCGTTCGTTCGTGCTCGTGTGCTCGTGAGCATGCGCTCTGTACCGCAGAACAGCCGTGACTGGACTGTCGAAGCTGCTGTAGGTGATCATTGAGTCCACATAGCCTGGCCGCGGATAGTTCGCCCGACCGGGGAAGAGGCCGCACTTCGGGAGGCTCGGCGAGGAAAGCAACCGCTAGAGACGATACATCGCGCTTGCAGAGTGGCGTACAAAAACTCCAACCGAAACGACGAGCTCACTCTGGCCTTGCTCAACACAAGGTTATTGAAATGCCATGCTACCGACGTCAACCACGACACCGCGACGTTACTGAAACTCAACTTTGTGTCCATCAGTGATCACGTACAGCAGCTTCGTCATTTGAGTCTTGCGCGTAAGTGCAAGCTTCCCTGATATTTTTTCCTTTTTCAGCGGGGTGAAGTATGCGCTCAGCCTTTTTTGCTAACTGAAGTCTTCATTTACTTAGTGCAAAATTCGTGAAGAATTTCTTGCAGTGATTGCACAGCTGCCAGAGAAAAGGACGTGGAATGGGGATAGTTTGTACTGCTTCCTCATGAAATGCGGCACGTTTTACTACGACAAATTGGACTACAAGGGTACGGGGACAAATTGCAAACTAGCAACTTCCTTTACCATAGCTACGAGTGCAACCGGTCGGACCTTGGGTTGTACTGTGAACATTGGGCCTTTTTCTAACGCGGCGACCACATGTCCCGGTATCTTGCTTCCTGATGAATTCAGGACTTGCATACGTACTTGTCTTGTCTCCGCATGTTTTTGGAAAACTTTTAATAGACGTTTCCTACATGTGCTCTCCTTTCAATGGTCTGAATACGCTGGGGTTTGCAGGACTGCCGGGGCAGCTGGCGCCAACCGAGGAGACAGCAAGAAGATTATCCAGATTTCTTCATGTGGCGACCTGAAGGCAGATCCGGCTGTATTGGCACTACATCATGGACATCTGTGCGAGCACCCTTGACTACGGCGCGTCAGAATTCATAACAAGTCTTTCTGATTTAGCCGAAGTGAAAGGAGAGCGCTTGTGGTAAATCTCCTTTAAAATTTTTCCGAAACCTGCAAATAACAGACGAGTAAGCACGCAAGTCCTGCATTTATCGGGAAGAAAGGTACTGGGAAATGGGATCGCCGCATTAGAGAAAGGACCAAAGTTTCCGGCGCAGCCCACAGTCCAACCTGTTGAACTCATAGCTAGATGAGGGCAGTTCCTAGTGTGCACTTCGCCTCCGAACCCTTGTCGTCCACTTTGTTGTAGTAAAACGCAGCGCACTGCACGATGATGCAAGAGAAAAGCAGTTACTCATTAATACTAATTCCTCATTTCCGCAATTTGCATTTTTTACCTATTGGCAGTGGTGCACAACCACCCAAATGTTTTTTCACATCACATATCAAGCAAAATAATTTCTACTATGCTACAATGGTAGCACTTTCAGTATTTGTGCAAGGCAGATTTGATGTACAGCAAAATCTAGAATGCCATAAGCAATGCACCCTTTTCAAAGAAACCCACCCAGTTGAGAAATTGCAGTGACCACAGTTCATCTGTCTAAAAAAAAAAAAACATTCCAGGAAGTCCCACACATTTCTTCCATACTTCAGCTCCGTCTTCCAAGAAAGACCTTGAATAGTAAAGAAGGATGAACTTTGTTCGAAAGATTAGGGTATAACGTCATTGCTTGCATTGAGTTTCTTTACAGCAGTGGCTAACATTTTGTCTATCTGAAAAAACTAGCATTCGAAAAATTGGAAACATATGAATTTAGCAAAATCGCTCGGACGACGTTCGGAAACTTCCTCTTGTATAAAATTTAAGTGGGAGTTTCTGCGGCTTCTGTCCTTTTTCTACCTTCTACCTCCACGGCCTTTAACTTTGGGCTTACATGTGGCAGGCCTGAACTGGGGAGAAGCAGGCTATGGGGCTAGCTGGTAGGGGTTTACGGTTGACTGGGCTGACTGTTTTCGCCGGAGGAAAAAAGGAAACCCACAGAGGTCATTCACAAGGCAAGCGCAAGGGAAAATTTACCGTTAACAGAAAATATACTTTTGCCTCAAATGTCACCGTTTCATCAACATCTATACGTAGTCATCAGGCCGTCGAGTGAACGTTACCTACACATAAGAATGAGCCGCAAGTACGGCTCACTTGGCATATAAAATTACAGCTTCCATTTTGCATGGTTTTTATTAGTCCCATTTCTTCTTTTAAGGGAAGCAATAAAAGAACACTAGGTATTCCTTTTGCTACCACCAGTAACTTACCCATTAGTAACTGCGTTTGCTAAAAGACAATTTTGAGCCGTGCATCAACCTTGTTTTCGGCAGGACCCAGGCTACAAGCTTGCATAGCGCGCGTAATCGATGGTTCTGTTATGTTAAATCTGTCTGCCTTTTTTTTGGGAGGTCGAAAATAGCCAAAAGTGTAATCACACGACAAAACTTGTGCAAAACCTTTAAGACCGAAAAAAAAAGAGAAAGCAAAACAACAGGAACCGAACAGGTCTCGATAAAAAGACCCAATACGCTAGGAACACGCGATGGATTAGCTGATATTTCAGCCAGTTTACCAATACTACAACCAGCTCTCAACGTAACACACTGATACTTGGTATTGATTTTTCGATTTACCCATGTGTGGGCTGTGAACCGGAGCATTATTACAAGGTTCAGTGGATTACAAGGACGCAACGTTTGTTTGGTGTAGTCAGGCGTAACATTACTTTTTGTTTCATTATTTCAAGGGCCCGTCGGTACGCTAGGTACTTAGTCTTTTTTTTTTAAATTGCTGTCAGCCCTTTAACCTTACGGCTGTGGTTCACGCTTCCTTTTTTTGATAATTACAGCCACAAATACAATTAAATTGCAATTGCAATGCAATTCACGAATTGCATTTCAAATCTTGAAGTGCCCCGTACGGATAAGTACTCGCCGCAACCAATGCAGATACACTGAAATCGAGGTGAGACGGGAGTGAATGTCGATACATCCGCATGAATAAAAGCTGTGCAACGGAGTCTTGAATAGGGGAGGAGGGGGTGATTTCACGACGCCTGCGAGGCGGCAGCCCATTCTGGTATCACTAAAACCAAACCCGAGCCAGAAATTCACACTTCGTTCCCTTCGCGGATAAGCAAGCGGTGCAGTAGCGCTTCACGATGAAAACACCGCAGCGACGCAATGGGTAGTAAGAGTAAACAGTTTTTTCTGTTCTGCCTCTCAATAGAGAATTTTAGCAGTCCGTCTGTTCCGTCGTTTACGTAGTTTCCGTGTTGACCGTACCTGACTGCGCCGGCGCGAGCGGGAAGGGTGAGGACGCGCACCGCACCGTGACGAATGCACGGGCTGGCGAGAGGCGGCCCGTGCATTCGTCACGGGCCGGCTCTCGCCATTTGACCGTGTTGACGGGTCCCGGTCAACACGGTAGCTACGTACACGACGGAACAGACGGACTGTCGCGGTAGGGGGATTGGTTCCGCGGGCCGGCCTTCGCCATATCCGCGCATTCGTCTCGGTGGGGTGCACCTCCTCGCCCTTCCTTCTCGCCTGTCCGCGCGCGCAGGCGCAGTCGTGTCCCGGTCAACACGGTAACTACGTACACGACAGAACAGGCAGACTGCTAGAACTCTGTTTAGCCAACACCGGCAATTCGTTTCTTCACGCGATTTTATCCCCGCTGAACTCAGCTTGCCCTGCCGAACTGTTGCTAGTCCTAACCGCTTCACCGTCGTACGTGCAGGACCAGAAACGTGCAAAGATTCTCATGACAGAGTCACATAGTGCCACGAAATATCAAATGTACGTATAGTAGATACCTCGTGAAAGATGTTATCCTGTAGCTCCCGACAAGAGTAACGACACGGTTTCAAAGAGTGCTGACATGACCTTGCAGAAAACAAGCAGCCGCCACTCAAAACCGCACAAAATAGTGCGGCTCCCGCACGTCCACTGCAGTGTGCTGCGGCCTACTTACGACAGGGAACTTTTGCGGACGGATGAAGTTCAATGGCAACAGAGGCATGGTGTAGTGCTCCGTCCAGGCAGAAGCGAAACGAAAAGTGTAGGGTTGCGTTAAGACAAAGCGGCAAGGATATGCTGAAATCCCACCCAAACGGAAACGACAGGAAAAAGTGTATAGCTACCCGGCTGACTAGACGACATGATTCGGTCTCCGTTTTACTGCAGTCATTACGCGTCTTCTTCCAAACCGTGTAGTCGTATGTTCGAATCCACTCCAGTGTTTTCTCTTTTATTCACTTTTGTGTGGCCATGGTTAGCGTTTTGTGATAGCTATACTTCGCGCCCACCTTAACATTCACACGACGAGAGAAGTCGGTCTGGATTTTTACACGACCGGCCGAACCGTTGCCGCTCACTGTAAGGCCGACGTAATTCTAGCTAGTCAGTGAGCGGAAGCGGTTTCGCCGGTTGGGTAAAAAAATTAAGGCAGGCTGCTCTCGCTGCAGGTTGTGAGGCGGGCACCACGAAACAAAAATTGCACGAAAGATTCAATCGAGAGAAGAGAATTTGAGATCGCCAGACGATGTGAGGAGGAAGGCGCCCGCCTGAACGACGCCGCCGGGCTAAAGTTCCTTCATCGGCAGCCGAAGCCCTTGCTGGCGGCGTTGGCTGGGTATTGGAAATGTCCTGCTCGCGAGGTCAGGAGAGGCACGCAGGGCCCCAGAGCTGTGTGCTGCTTGCGTCGGCGTACACAACAAACTCTCATGTTCGTTAGGTAGGTATCCGCCCGGAACGGTATTTGAAAAAAGGCTTGCGTCCGGGCTAGTTGGTATTCTATGTTATGTATTATATTTGTACACGCAGGTTGAGCGTTTTTTCTAAATAAAACAGACTTGTTTCCGTTTCACGTAAAACGGATCAGAGGCCTGTATAGCACGAAACGGAGTGAATTCCGTTAAACGTAAAACGGAGGGAGCGTCCCTGACTTTAGGAACAGGGCGTATTTCCGATACTTAGGGGTGTTATGTCTGTTTTGTATAAAACGGAACTCGGTCCTGTATTTCAACGGTCGTTTGGTCGGTAATTTGTCTGTAAAATAACGGATTGTTTTTACAGTGCGGGATTACCGTCCTCACTTAGGGCTCTGGCAGATTCAGTGACAATTCTGCAAGCCCTAGTCCCAGTATCCAGAGTGCCTCTAGAAACTCTGGGCGTAATTCAGTGATGTATTCGTCGACGAGGCTGGACCTCAGGAATTTCTAAAAAAAGGCTGTCTTTAAGAGCCTAGAAACACCGACTTTAGACCCACGGTGGACTGCAAAATCATCTTCCAGATTCAACATAAGTATATTTACACGAGTGGACGGTCTTGAGGTAAAATTTGTTTTTGCAGCTGTTGCCCGGATTTTCTCGAACGCATCCCTTGTATGAAGTGGCGCAAACTCATTACGGGTGTTTTAGAGGACTCCCATGCACGGTTCGCGCCTGAATCTTGGGAAGCGGGGGCACGAAGATAGCTTGGTCGTAAGAATCTTGTACATACATGTCGGCATTGTCTAGGTGACCTTGGTGGCAGTACTGACGCTGTTTGATCCCAAAGCAGGCGGACACTTAGCATGCATTTCTGCGCTGTCCCATGTTCCCCTGGAGCTGGCAACTCCAGTGCAGAACCTTTGAAGCCGTTTCAGTGTGAGATTCATGGGTAGTGAGCACTGGCCTAAAAGGCAACGAAATTTTTCATTGCCAGCAACAACTTCCCCTGCCGAAAAGTGTATGATTGACAGCCCTTTAGGTTCCCCACAGGACGAAGGCCTCTGCCATCGACCTCCAACCGCTCGTGTCCTGCGCCGCTCGAGTCCATTCTTTGCCTCTGAAATTCGTTATTTGGGCCCTCCATCGAGTGATTGGCCTTGCCCTTCTATAGACCCGTCTCTCAGCATACACTCCGTCACCATGGTGCTCCACCGGTTGTCATTTCGCCTGCCTACGTGGCCACCCCAGGTTCATTTGTTTTTCTTAATAAATTTATTTGATATCTTATACTCTTCTCTTATCCAGGAAGCTCGTTTTCTCTGCCTTAACGTCACTCCTACCATTCCTCTTTCCATGGCCGTCAGAGCCGACCCAAGTTTGGTTTCGTGTTGTTAAGTAGGGCGCAGATTCCGCTCCATGAATTATCACCGGCGGGATGCATTGGTTGTATATTTTCAGTGATAGAGGTGGCTTACTTTTGGCCATTTGGAGTCTTTGCCGGGTGCACCCAAGTTCATACCTGTTCTGCGCCAGATTTCTTACTCGTAGTTGGGATCACCACAGACGACAGGACCGAGGTGGTTATAATATTCCACTTTTTGTAGAGTTTCGTTACATATGCTGAACAGGGCGCTTTCGGCATGTTTATTCGTGATTAAATTATATTTATTCCCATTTTTTTAGCCCGAGGCTTAACAGTAGGTAATGGGTGGTCTCTGAAATTCTTTGGATTACGTCGCTAGAGTTTGCGCAGGAGACAGCTTGTGGAGTGAAATAACCGATCCGTGGTCATGGCTAATGCTGTATATATGATTTAACCAGTCATACTACGTATCACGTATGCATCCCTGGGAGAGGTTTGTCATCATTCAGACTTTTGCATGCAGGGCGCGATAATCTTCACCAACTGTGTGTGGAGGACAGCTCTGGTTATAAGGTAAAGCAGTTACTCTTAACGTGAAAGCTGTTGAAGGGCGGAGCAGTGATTTGCCAGTGGGGCGGTGTCAGTATCAGCCTGGCGTTGATGTCGAAAGTAGTCAAGAGAAAGCGCCGCAGCGCCTTTAAAGGCCTACAAAGGGACACCGGACTGTGTTTCCATCACCGTATTTATTCGATTATAAGGCGGGCACGATTAAAAGGCGAGGATGTTGTTTGGAGAGTAAAAAAATCGCCATATATATACTCAGCTTCGAATATAAGGCGGGGTATGGCTTTGAGACTGCGGATTTCTGAGAAAAAACAACTTCGCCTTATATTCGAATAAATACAATTTGGGGTAATTAATGCATTATTTAACTGTTTTTCTTATTTCATATTATTTTGCACCTATTTGCGGCCTAGCCACGGCAGCGTCCGTGGCAACGGCGCAGCGCGAAGATCAACCCAACACTTTGCATGTGAGTGACACGTGCCTCAACGTCGCAGTGAGGTAGCCTGCAGCTTCGTAACGCGAGAAACCCAGGTTGAATACCGACCTGGGGAAGTTGTTATCTTTTGGAAGCCTCTGTTTTGGCGCGTGACGCCGTGACCAGCTACAGCGACAAGCCGGGCCCCTAAAGGGGTCCGCACCTAAACTACTTCGAGAAATTGCCTCAGTTACCTTAAGTATTTTGTAACTTCATCTCGAAACGTCCGGCCGTTTGTTTTTAATGCGTGGAAGAGAACTGTCTGCTCGCTTGGAGGAAGGCTGGACAAGAAGGTGCGATCCTAATTCGATCTACTGCACTCGAACCATCTGTCTTTCAAGAGAGGATGGTTGTTCCTGACACCCATCTTGTTTGGCCCGTCGGGGAATGCGAAGGCCGGCAGAAATGCCACCGTTTCAGAACTCTTCTTTTCCTGTTTCTCGCTCTGTTAATCTATTTTTGTCATTTATTGGGTGGCAAAATGATCGTAGACTCCTTCATTTTGCAGTAGGTCCAGTGTTTATACTAGTGGTTTCCGCTGCATAGTTTTTCCCTCTTTTACAGACCACTGTGAGCATTCAGCTGCTCCTGTTACATGCCCGAATAAGTGCATAATTGGTGCGCGCTAAGGTATTCTTGTCTTTGAAAATTCACACGGGATCGCAGCGATGAGGCGACAGACTTTATTTCCTCGTAGACTTCGCTAAGGAACGACGAGAAAGCATAAAAAGACCCCTCTTAAACATACGCGAGAGCATAGAAAGACCAATTTTCAATATTTGAGTGAGTTTTATTTCTATCTGTCCCGCTGGAAGAACAGAGAGCTGACCTCGGCGAAGTAAGATGGCGCGGTCGCCTTAATGACAAACCTGGCCGCCTCGACGCTCCGCACGTGACCTTCGCAACGCCATGTCCTTTGTGTTTATTAGGTGAATGTGTAAATAAACGGTGTATGTTCAAATCACGCTCATATTAAAATAAATTTTGCTTAAAATTTTGTTAAATCCGATGAATGGCCTGCGCGCTTGGTCAGCATTGATAGAAATGCTTCTACGAACGCTTGGCACTCTTTTAAAGCTGTCACAATTAATCCTTTCATAAAATGAAGCAATGTGGGTCGATTCAACGCCCGAAACAGCACGCTTTTCTATACCGTCCATCGGTTCTCTTGAAACGTCGTTAACGAGCTGTTCACACTCCCACAGCTTCCAGCCTTTCCCTGGAACAAATAGCCGATTTTTCTTGGCTCGTCAGCCTGCCATATGGCACCGAGGCGTCCAGTGCAGCACGCTGAGGCTTTTCGGAAGCGGCTGTCGCGGAGTGGTGAGTCCAATGGTTTGGCCGACGCAACTCGCGTCTCGTGATAGTCTAGAAAGTCCGAACGAAATGCACGAATTACTTCCCGTCGCGCTCCTCCCAAGGTAAAGACGCCAAATGTTTGCGTAAATCATTTTAAATTTCCCGCGTTCCACTGCTCCAAACCGGGTGTCTCGATGCCAACGCGCGTTACGTACGGCGAAGACACGCGTTAATCGAGGCACCCTACTTCAACGTTTATAGAACCGCGTTTCCCTACTCCACGTGCGTTGCAAGCAGAACGTGGAAACTATCTAGTGGAACCTTGCGTAACTGTTGCCGGTTGATTTCTTAAAAGGCACCAGAAGCTATAGTGGCGCGGGCGACAGCAGGTGACGGCGGAGTGAATACTTTTTCTGCAGTTGATGAAGTATTTAATTTCGCAAAAGTCAAGCATGTTTGATTTTTTTTGTAAAGGAACACTGCAAATATCACTTCTGTATTGATTTGTTGTCTCATATTTGCGTAATGTCTTGTTCTTCTTCAACAATGTTGACAAGTATGAACATTACACCGGACATAGACGGATAGATTTAGCTGTGACTATATAAGACTATTGCGCAGGCATTTCTTTGTTTGACCAGGTGGCTGAATCGAGTCACAGACAGACAGACAGACAGACAGACAGACAGACATACAGACAGACCAAAATTTCTGCGTTTAAGGAGCCCAAGAAAGACTATCGTTTTAAAAAAAACATGAGCAACTAATCATAGCCATTCACTCAGCCAAAGCATTCGCAGGAACATAGCTGGTGCCAAACCCCATTAGGCGAAGAATGATTTGCTTGATTTCAATAATGGAACAGTGGTCATGTGCGTAAATTTCAAGGTTATTACCCGCCGCGGCGGCTGAGTGGTTAAGGCGTTGCGCTGCTGAGCACGAGGTCGCGCGTTCGTTTCCCGGCTGCGGCAGCCGCTTAATTCTGATGGAGGCGAAAAGCAAAAACGACCGTGTGTGCGAGATTTCCGCGCACTTTAAAGATCTCCAGGTGGTGAAAATTAATCCGGGGCCCTCCACCATGGCGTGCCTCATCGCCTGCGTTGCGTCGGTGCGTTAAACCCTACAATCAATCAAATCAATTCAAGGTTAGACGATTGCGCAGTACGGGTGAGCTACGAGGCGCCACGAATAATGTGGCTGAATTCCCTGTATACTTAACTCGGACTGAGAGGGGCAGACAGGCGTACACAGTTGTTGTTGAACACATTTATTCCCCATTTTCTGCCATTAGGCTGCTGTGACGTTCGGATGTTGACACCGGCCGCTGACTGCGTGCCACCGACTCACGGAAGAGCCGACGTGCGTACCACCCCGCGGAAGACGTCCATTTGCTAACCCTGGCGCTTGGCGGAGGCTTCGCCTATGCGCGCGGAGCACGCAACGAGCACACAGCCATGAGTTCCCCGAACCAGCCCCCGGATCTGCCTTCCTTCCATGCACTGGCGAATATGATAACAAGTCCCGCACGCCCCTCGATCACTCTCTCGGCACCCGACGTCGTCGGAGACGCCGTAAGAGAGATCCAAAAGCGCTCCCGAATCCCTGCCGAGATCGAGACGATGATCATCCCTCGTGCCGATCTACGCAGACAAGTGAGCCCACAGCAGCACTTTGAGTTCACCCCACGACCCTGCAGCGTGCGTGGACATCACCGTGCCCCAGAACGAGAGCCCCGACCTTTCCAGGCCTACAGAGCAAGCGTTCCCCGTGCACACCGGACACAGAGCGAGAGGTCCCGTCTCCGAGGTCCAGCGCCAGCTGCCTTCGTGACCCGCTCCTGCGAGTCACATCATCTCGCCGGGTGAGTGTGTTAGCAGGAGCCCAACTTCATTGCTAATTAAATTATTTCTATAGCCAAACCAGTGTCGCCTCTTTCCCCCTCGACCGCGTGTGGACCCAACTATTGGGTAGTGTGACGCCACCCCTTATCCGGGGCGTCATAGTGCTATATAAAAAAGTTCTCCAGTCTCATCAGAGTCTTAACATGACATGCTTCTAGTGCCTGTGCTGTCCATTCCTTGAATTACTGGCTTTAGCTTTAATTACTGGCTGTGCTGTCCATTCCTTGAATTACTGGTTGGCAACCGTTGTGATAGTTTACAAATATGGTGCCGCCGAGTTCAGGAGAGAAGTTGGCATTATTCCACCCAGAAGCGGAGCCACGGCCCAAGCTCTAGCAGCTGAGTGCAGCAGGCAGATCCATAGTCAGTGCTCAAAGCCCGCCAAGGTGCCATTGGGTGCCAGGGAACAGTGGCTTTCTTTGCTACAAAAACACTGAAAAAAATAGGGGATGAGCAGGGTTCAGTCTGTAGCCACAAGAATGTAACTTGCCGCCAGCGGGTAGCAGCCCTGCATGGAAGTATAAGATTATTATTACATGGCGTGCGAGGGGTACGGGGATCGATGCCCCGCACCTCCACCAAAACATGTTACGTGCAAGATGCGAGTGATGCAAGATGCAAGATGCACTGCAAGATGCACTGTGTATGCTATGTCAGCCATGACAGAGCCCGCACAGCTGGCTCTTCTCCTCCTTCTTCGGAGGTTCGGCGCGCAGCTCTCTTCGTCTTCTTCCTGTGACAAAATTAAGAGGATTGGAGGCACTACTGAGATAGCTTCGTCGGCGCTGCTTGTCGGAAGCTATCGTTACTGTAGGATCTAGGTCGTGATTGAGCGTCTGTTTTCAGTTAATGGACTGGACAAGGGTGGTTTGGCTACGTACATAGAAGTGGTGTGCATGCTAGTGATGGGCATAATTGGCTTCTCCTATGAGGGAGCCCGGTCATTAAATTTCCCCTTTTACCTTGCCGTCGTCTCCGCAGCATGCGGTCTGCGCAGATTTTTGGGGAATTGCGGTTAGGTTTATCAGTCTGGATAAATTACACTGCATGCAATGCCTGAAAATTGCTGCGTGCCACTTTGCAAGTGGAATGCCTCATGAAACACGGAACTGGGCTACCATGAGCCGCCGCACGAAGAAGACCTTTAAAATTCCTGACTGCGGAACATTCTCCCGACACTGGAGTGACAAGGGCAGCTTGCCGCAGCCAAGCTCCAGGACCGTCATGACGTAGCTATGGGCGAGTCTGTAGATGGTCAGAAACACTTGGAAAGTGTATTGAAAACTGAAGAATGTCAGAGGAGAATCGACCTGGTTGGATATACTGCAGAGACGAAAAGAAACGCAGACGGACAGACGATATCACTCTCTGGATGGCCGGGAGTAGTGACGGCGAGATTGAGGCGTCCCTGCAACAAGCCATCGACGTGGTTGAAGAGCGCCTACAAGACACGGGTCTTCAATGCTCTCCGGCCAAGTCAGAGCTACTTCTGCTACTGCCGCGTCGCAAGTTGAGAGCCGCTCACATGCCTGACATACAGCTCCGCACAAAGGACGGCACTACCATACCACGCGTCCACACGCTACGTGTTCTGGGTCTCCACATAGAGGAACTTCATTACAACGGTCACACAGTAAAGCTATTGGACTCCAAAGTCTCAAGAGCCATCAGTCTCATCAAGAAGATTTCAACCAAGTATGCCGGGATGAGAGAGCACAACCTGCTCAAGCTTGTCCAATCCTTTGCCATCAGCCACCTGGCCTATGTCGCAGCTTTCCATGATTGGACCGACCTAGAACGCAGAAAATTAGAGGCACTCATTCGCAAAGCGCACAAAGCTGCACTTCGTCTCTATAATCCCACCAACACCGAGCGGCTACTAGGGTTAGGCGTGCACAACACACTAGGTGAGATCGTCGAAGCGCAACAGACAGCACAGCTCACGCGTCTCGCACAAACTAGAACAGGCCGGGCAATACTGATAATGATGATGATGAATAAATCTTTATTTGTTGAGCTGGTGCAGATGTTAGGGCACCCGCCCGGTGGGGGGCTTCCCTATTCCGGGATACCCTGAGTTCGGCTGGCGGTCCAGTCCCTCTTCACCAATTCACGCTGGATCCCAAGGTCCGGGCTCGTCAGGCGGTTCACCCACTGCTTGTAGGAGGAGGAGGTTATTGGGGAAACGCCTGGGGTCTTCTGGCACTCCCAAATCTGGTGGTACAGTGTACTGGGAGTTGGACAGAAATTGCAGGTAGACGGGTATTGGGTAGGGTAAATCGCATGGAGTAGGGTTCTGTGGGGGTACGTATTTGTCTGTAGTCTTCGAAGGGTGGTGGCTTCTGCTCTTTTTAATTGGGAGTGCGGTGTCGGGAAGGTTCTTCGGCCTTGACGGTAATAAAGGAGAATGTCAGCATACCTGACAAGCGGTTCTGTTTTGGGCGGCGCAAGCGATGTTTGTCCCTCTATGGTAATGGCCCGGTGTATAAGCGCGCGGGAAGCGGCATGAGCCGCCTCATTACCTTCGAGAGATTCGTGTCCAGGTATCCAGATGCAATACTGAAGAGGCTAGGGTATTAATCGAGGATGCAGGAGGGTAGGGACTGTCTGCCGCTTCCGCGGGAGCTACTCCGACAGTTGCAGGTCGCCCCCCTCCTCCGCCACATGAACCCAGAAGAGAATCACGAACGAAGGCTCGCCAGAGCCCGAGCGCTTACGGCCACTCATTCCACCGACACCGGGGCCTTCTACGTCGACGTGGCTAGGTACCCGGACCGCAAGAACACCTACGTGACCGCCGTCATCGCCGCCACCACTGGCGAGCTCTACACGGCCGGCAGCATCGTGGCATCTACCACCGAGCAAGCAGAGGAGTTAGCCATAGCGCTGGCCCTCTCCAACCCCAACTGCACTACCATCCTCAGTGACTCGCGGACTGGAGTCCTGCGCTTCGCCGAAAACAAAGTACATCCCAGTGTAGTGAGGGTGTGCGGGGCCTTAAGACCATCATCGACGGGCGTGTGCATCAAATGGTTCCCACCCACATGGGTATGGTAGGACCCGAAGCGAACCGCAATGAGGACGCGGACCGGATGGCGAGTGCGCTCACTAGACGCAACGCCTGTCCGGCTCCCCCTCCTGCGGAAAACTACGACAGTGAAGGTGAAGACTTCACCCCGGTTAACACATACGGAGAGGTGCTGAGATGGTTCAGAGAAACCAGAAGACAGTACCCAGGGCCCCACTCCAACCTCTCTAGGCAAGAGGCAGTGATCCTCAGACAACTACAAGTGCGCGCGACGTGGACCCCGGTGTGGGCCAAACACGTCCATCCTGAACTACGACCCAGTGACGTGTGTGTGCTATGTGGTGTTAATCGCGCTAGTATGGCGCACATGCTATGGACATGCTCAGTGACCCCGGAACCGACGGATGTGCTTCCTCCTCACCTTGCTCGTGCGGTGTGCAAGGAAGACTTTGACTCCCAACGAAGGGCCGTCCAGTTTGCTCTGGAGGCCCTCCAACGCCAGAAATCGAGGGCGCTGCCTCCCCTTCAGGAGGCTGGTACCCCTGATTAACTTCTAGCCGGCCAATAAAGATGTTGTTCTCTCTCTCTTAAACTGAAAAGGCAGAAACTAAACGAGCGCTTGCAGAAGCTTCAGCAAAGCTGTGATGAATTCCGAGAAAAAGTTCTGCAGTATGAAGAGAACCGAGCTGTGCAATCTCAAAAGACCCCCTCGAAATCCATGCAAAAAGCACATAGGAATGCGAAATTCGTCATGCAAAAGGTAGCTTTGATGAGGCGCGGCCGACATGGCTGGAACAAACGCTGTGGGAATGTGTGTTGTGGAATGCGACATCTTGTAAAGGTTACGTTCATGTGCGGGGAAGAAAACTGATGAAGCCGCTGCGTTGGATCACGCTACAAAGAGTTCGTCGGTTCTTATGCAGGAGAGACTGGCGTAACAAGCTTAAGAATGGAACGTCTCCAAGTGGAAAGACAATGCTTGCGGTCAGAGAAAGAGCCATACTGCAGCCTCATTACTGACGAATGGAGAACTGTGCCAGAATGAAACAAGGAATAGCCTGATGTGGGCCGCATGAGAGGTGAACATCACAGCACCGCAAACAGCGGATAATTCTGATAATCACTGACTTTTGATAATCACTTTCATAATTGTTGGTGAAAACCTTCAAATCGCCAATAGGCTTAAGTGCCAGATAAAGAGACTTAAGTGCCCGCTTAAAAGAATATCATTGTTACCCGCTGCATCACAAAAGTCCCAGCAGAGCTTCCACTCTCTAAATGTGCACACGATTTCCCGTCAAGGAGTTGATTTCAGAAAGTGCTTCCCTACCTGCAGATTAGCCTCGGGAAGGTTCATGTGCTTCCGTAGCCTTTATGTGAAATAAGGGGTCAAGGGTAGTGTTTGGGAGGGATTACCGTATTTACCCGATTCTAACGCGCACCCGGTTTTCCTGGCAAAAAAAAAACAAAAAAACTTGCACCTCCGATTGTAACGCGCACGGGCCTTTGTGACCCCGACAAACGAATGCGAGAGAAATGGGCGATTTATTTCCCGAAGTAATGTCACTCCTCGTCGCTCTCCGCTGACCACAACATCTCGGCCTCGGTGTCTTCAAGCGCGTTTGCGATGCCACACTTCTGAATGAACGTTCAACCATGGTCTATGGGATCGTGGCCCACGCCTCGCACGCCCATCCCGAGAGCTTCTCCAGAGGTGCACGCTTCAGCCGACCGCTCGCTTTGAACGCGTGGGAGCCGCTATTGCCATTGCTGTTATCAAGCGCGCAAGTGAAACGATTTGACGATTTGTGTGAACTTCGATAGAAAAGCCTAGGCACCTAGGCTTGCTCCGTCCGAAAAATCGTTGCTAAAAGCTTTGGCGCCATCTTGAGATGGCGATGGCGACGGGTGGGACAAAATTTCCGTTGTTTCGGCAGTTTCGGTTTTGTATCCGATTCTAACGCGCATGCGATTTTTCGGCCTATTTTTTCGGAAAAAAAGTGCGCGTTAGAATCGGGTAAATACGGTAAGCGAAAAGTATCCACGGTGCACTGATTTCGTGACTGTGAGATTTTGGGGATGTGCCTGATTTCTGTTTTTTATTCAGCATGGCGCCTATGCGCCATGCTGCACGTATGCGTATGATGCACGTATGCGAGATAGATAGGAGAAATAAGAAAAAGAAAAATCAGAAATGGTATTCTCGCTAACGACCTCCACTAGAATCTTTCAAGTGCGTCGAAAGAAGTCGCATCACAACAGAACTCTTCAGCTCAGAGAAGGTCTGTATGATTTTTTAAATGTTACCCTGATTGAAAGACACCTTTTCTTTCTTAATGTTTTACTCGTTTAAACTGCTTACATCTCTGCATCCAGAACGAGAAAATTACCCATTATACCCCTCATTTGACCCGAATCACTCGGTCAAGAAGCGTTAAACGAAGCTGCTTTAGTTCCCCCACCGCTTGTTTCATTTCTGAGCCGCCGCCGCCGCGTCATCGATTGTGAGCGCCACAGGCAACGTAGTGGAAAGGAAACTATCACCCTCAAAGGTGGAGAAGAGCATTTAAGAGGCTGCACTGAAAGGAGTAGTTCGAGTGGCTGTCGCGGGAGTGTCGTGGAATTTAATGCACATGCTGTTTTGCAAATACGGTAAAAGTGTTTTGACAGGCACGATCGGCTTCCTGGGAGTCTGTGCACACATGCTAAGGATGGCTACAGTTTCCCTCCACTTTGTGGTGAGCGAACCTGACAGGTTTGCTAGCTCGCTTGACAACCTGCAAGGGAGCTCGAATTTCAACATGCTGCATGCTATAAACATAACTACATGCTGCCACTGAGGGAACGCATCTCGCCACGCATACTTCTGAACTATGCTACAGCGTGAGCAACTACAGACGGGGCAGGCCAACAAAATTTTTGCCATTGCTTCATGCAAAGAGGGACACAACAGAGCGGCGGTGCTGCCTTCACTCCACTGCCGACATTGCTGAGGCGACATCGAGTTGAAGCACGGGTCACCATTTGCCCTTGCTGAGCTGTGGTGCCCGTCCCAAAATGGCTGAACGGGTCCTGTGACTCCCCCTGCCGCTTGTATACGTTGCAAAATAGAGTGTGCAGGCTGTGCAAGGCGGAAAAAGAGGAAGGGATGGGAATGACGTCGATGAAATGCCAATACCGGTGGACTAAGAAAAGCAGCGACAGGCCGCCAATGCCACTGCCAACGGGAGCAAACGCGACCACTAAGACGGTTAGAGTGCAAAGCATTATGTACGAATGGCACGTGAGAAACGCAGGTTGAGGACTTCCAAAGGAACGCGTGTGCATCGGGACGAGCCTTAAGTTCACGAGGGAGAAAGGCGAGGTCCATTATTAACATTCTACAAATGGGGTTCAATTAATTTTCTCCGGTTATACAACAAATCCTATTCAAATGCTTTTTTTTGAGAGACATTCAAATCATGCACACAATAACCTTGAGCATGATGTCAGTTATTCCTAAGCCCTCCACCACTGCATGCCCCACAGCCCAGGTTAAACTTTGGCACGTGAATCATTATTAGTAGGGACCCTTCCCATATTAAGTATTGCTTGTCCTCTATTCTCTTTCAGTGCTTGTTCCTTTTTTGTGCCTGTTCCTGCTTCACAAACTTGCACTTATGTATTGGCATTTTGGTGGGCCACTTCCCAAGCACTCGGGGAGTCAGAATGACAAGCTGGCTTAGTTTTTTATTTCAGTTCATTCGAAAAAATATTTCAGCTCATTCGAACAATACCCTGCAGCATGTTTTGCTTTTGCCCGGAGTGTTTTGTCGCAGTCTTCAGTTAACACAACTTGTATCCAAGGAATGTTGAATCACACAATTAAGTGCAATTAAATTGCAGCAAGAGAATATAACCGAGCAAACACATCAAATACCCACTGTAAAAGCAAGACTAATCGAACCGAAACAACTGGTAACTTTATATAGAAATAAATTTTGATGACATTCAGGGATAATTTACGTTAACATGTATAGACCAATCAAAAACCCAAATAGCACTTATCTTTCACAAAGCAGCTGCTGGTTTTCAATGTGCACTGGTGCTTTAACACTTGCGTGATTTTCCCCCCTGTAATGTGTTAGACAAGTTTGAGGCACAAGTATCTCTTTGCCTCGGCATCAATTCGAAGAAGCTTTGGCAGACCCAGATTTAACGTGCTTATTAAATAAATTACTGCTTTCTCCACCAAAAGGTTATATTTCTTTAAAGTTACTTAAAGGCTGTTGCAAAACTTTAGAGCTCCCTTATCAGGAGATAACTCATATAATGCATATCTTTAACCATAAGCTACACTTGTTTTTTAAGGCCACACAGATGCATTGGCGATAGATGGCAAGGGTGTCAGAATGGAACGGCTCATCGATCAAACGCGTGGTCCAGATTCGCCACTCCAACCATGCCCTGTCCTAGTTGTGCTTGTTCTACCCAGGCTGCAGGATCTTTTGTGCAAATCCTGCAAGACATTCAATCACGAAAGTACTCAGAAAATGACGTATCACGAATTTTCTCCTACACTAAGTATGCAACCCTACTAGATTTCGACAGTTGCTTACGGCAGAGAGCTTAGTCTTGAAATCTGTATGTCCCTTCCTGCCTATACTCCCTGTTAGCACTTATGAATGCTCGTGTTGCGTAATTGCACTTTGCAAGGGGTAACATACTGTATTTATGTCTGTGCCCTTTTAAAGCAAAGCTTTTTACATCTACCCCCCAAGGGTTCTTTCGCGACCGTTGGTGTCACCAGAAAACTCCAGCGAACAAATAAAAGAATTTACTGGCACCGCCGGGAATCGAACCTGGAACTAATAGACTAACAAAGCGAGAGCCCGTTGTCTTACCGGTTTAGCTACGAGCCTACGCAAAGACGGGAAGACAGGTGGTGTACTCACCAAGCACGTCTACGGGTTTACCCCCTGCGTTCTCGCTGAATGCCAAGTGAAAGCGTCACGCGACCACTCATGCCCGTCTAGCGGCCCTGTGCGCACCTTGCTCATGTGCTAAGAGTTACAAAAATTAAAGGAAGCTCACACCAATGCATCGCATCTCACTTCTAGTACGCCAATGTGCTAAAGCCTGTGGCCTCCAGTGTTCACGTAAACAATCGCAGCTCCTTGTCGTCCACCCTCATGCTAAACCAAGGAATACATTCAAATACTCCTTGATGGCCAGGCCATCACTCCAAGCCCCAGCATCAAGATCCTGGGCCTACTTGTCGAGGCTAACACCAAGAGTGACGTCTCCTTGCAGCACGTCAAACACAGCATCAATCAAATCGTACACATGACCAGGCGAGTTGCCACGAAGAAGCAAGGCCTCAAGGAATCCGATACCTTTCGATCAATTCAAGTTTTTGTCCTCTCGAGAATCACTTACGCCAGCCCCCTGTCTTCTTCTCGACAAGGAAGACATAGAGATGCTTTATATAATGATTAGAAAGGCGGTCGAGCAGGCCATTGATCTTCTCATGAGTGCGTCCACACAGAGGCTGCTTAGCACGCGGCTCCACAACACGGTGCAAGAGCTGATAGAAGGCCATCTTTCTAAACAGAAGGTCCAACTCACAACTGCGATGGGTAACCGCATGCTTCACCAGATTGGCTGGGCAGCCCAGAATGTCACTCCGCTTGACGTACTCCCAGACTCTTGGCGACTAAAACTAAAGATGCTCCCTTTGCTTAGAAATATGAACCCCTCACACGACGAGGGTCACCAAAAAGCACGGACTCAAGCGCTAAACACCACCCTCGGTGGGGATCATGCAGTTATCTACACAGACACCTCCAAACATCGAGGGCAGCAATACGCCATCATCGTGGCTACCTCCAGAACCAACCTCCTTGCGTGTACCTCGCTTAGGACCCAAGAAATGACGGCAGCAGAAGAGGCAGCCATCACCTTGGCTCTCGCTGAACCAGGGGTTCGGAGGGTAGTCATCGATTCCCAGCAAACCTACTGGAATTACCAGTAGGGTTGGGTGTCCTGACCTTCACTGCGTGTGCGAAAAAGCCATTCCCCAAACGGTTCCATTCAGCTCATCTGGACACCCCCTCACGCTTCAATGGGGGGCAACAAATACGCCCACCCAACAGGCCTGCGCTTTTACCTCCCGTGCTATGGAGCTGCACGAGGACAGTCACCCGCTTGTCACGTTCCGGGAGATAACCCAGCATTATAGCCTTCTGAAACAGACCGTACCTTCGCCTTACCCTGACCTTTCTAGAGAACAATAAACTACACTACGGCTCATACAATCTGGGCTCCTTCCCACAGCCTACGCGTCGTCACTTAATGTATTCGAATAACTACGACGCTGAATGTAAATTTTGCCCAGAAGTAGGGACACTCCGCCCCGTAATCGGGGTGTGCGACTTTAGCCCTGAGCACCCTCCTCTCTTCCCGTCAACTACCCAACAAGAGCAATGGGAGATGCTGCTGTCCAGGCTCTCTCTACCTACCCAGCTTCAGCTGGTGGACAGAACACAGGCCGCGCGGACTGCATATGGGCCCCACAGAAGAAGGAATCACTCCCCAGGGCTGCACTCTGGGCCGTTCAGAAATCTGATCAGAAGTATTTCTTCCTCCTCCTCCTCTGCCGCAAATCTAGTCGCCTCCGTCCGCGGCGCAGAGACGGAGAAGACAGATCGTCTAACACCGGGTTGGAGCTTACTTTAATTTTATAAAAAAAGTTTCCACTCTTGTGCTACACCAATACAACTCAACCAAACACCGTTCATGCTTCATGCATTGATTTAACCTTAACAAGAATATCTCTTTGAAGTAATAAATGGTGTGGTTAAGTGCATTTCACTTCTTTCTGGTTTTGCTATTTGTAGAGCGATATGAGTCAATTTAAGTGACGTCGCATGGGTAATCATTATGGGTGCGGTTTACAGCTTTGCTTTCCAACCACATTCACGGGGTGGATTGGCGCGATTTTTTTTGTACCGTGATCGTGAAGACGTAATGGAGAAAAAGACAAACCGGAGCACTGATTGTCGCAGTCCCGTCTTTTTTGTAGTCCCGCCTTCACACTGTTTTCAGTGGGTTCAGTTTATACTAACTAGCCCAACATAGCCCTCTAGTAAGAACAAATGAACACCTTGGAATTTTGAGTTTGCATTTTTCTGACCCTACAGGATTGAGAAGGTATTAGTATTTTATAGGCAATTTTTCCAAGTAGTGAGATGTTCTGCACCCGCCGCGGTGGCTTAGTGGTTAAGGCGTTGTGCTGCTCAGCACGAGGTCGCGGGTTTGATTCCCGCCCGCGGCGGCCGCTTTTGTGATGGAGGTGAAAAGCAAAAAACGCCTGTGTGTATGAGATTTCGGCGCATGTTAAAGATCCTCAGGTGGTCAAACTTAACCCAGAGCCCTCCACTACGGCACGCCTCATCACCTGTGTTGCGTCGGTGCATTAATTAGCCCCTAAAATCAATCAAAGCATGTTCTGCAAAGTCAGCATCGCGAAGATAAAAGCTTCTTTTTCAACCCCTTGTCTAGTTTCTTCCCAACGAAGTAAATCTTTTCTTTGCCCAAAATCTATGTTTGTAGAAAAACAGGGCAGGGGTAGACAGAAAAAAAAGAGCGAGATATCACTCCGCCAAAGAAAAACAAAAGACAGAGAACTTTGTTGTGGCGAAAAAAAATCTTAAATAACAGGGACGAAGAAAGAAGCAGTGAACGCGTCTCTGTTTGAGCTTTTTTTCCACCGAGATAAATTCCAACTAGCCCTGCTTTCCGTACTGAGGCAGAGTTCAGACACCACATGACACACTGCGCGTACGTTGCATCAGCCTGACAGTGAACCTCAATGCACTTTTCTTAGTTCTACCTCTGTGCACATTACCAAACCCTCATTTAGATCATTCGAGTACATAAATGTCACTTTTTAGAGCGAAAAATTTGTTCGTACGTGCGCGTGTACGTTACATAGACAATCCAAAGAAATTCCATCCTGCTCAATACGTCTACCGAGCAGCAGCTAAAACAAAAAAAAGCGCTAAACGTTATTGAGAAATATAGTTTCCTCTCTCGCTCGCCCAATATACCATGACATACAAATGGTTTGATGCCAACCTGTTCGCATGTCTGGGCCTCGCCATTCGAGCAGATGAAGACGGCAGACTGCGTAGTGTATTGAGTGCGGTCTCGACTGGCGTACACGCTAAGGCGCTGCAACACACGCTACTTGCGTAGCGCGGGTCCAGCACCGAAAACATGGTAACAACGACTCCGAAGTGTTTAGAGGACGTGGACGCTTCGGTGTAGCAATGAAAGCGCTCTGCATGGCGTGTGTAGCACCCAAAAACACAAGGTACCACCGTAACAACACGATAAAGATGTAAGGGCACTTGAGAAAGCAAAGGTGCGGCGCAAAGTGCTTCTTTTTCACGCCGTATTCTTCCAAATCTAGCAGCGTAGCACGCGTGCGACCGCTCCGCGCCAATGGGCGCCGCCATGTGAATTAACCAAGGCTGACTGTAGCCATGACAACGAATGCAAGAATCCAAAACGAGCCGGACGGGACGTCGGCAGGTCACGTGGTGTGCGTCTAGGCGGCCAGTTTTGTCATTCACGTGGCCTGGTCCTTCCTTTACCCCTCTTTTTTTCTTCTGTCCGGAGTCGTTCATCTCCGTTTGAGAACAGGCTTGGAGCAGTAAATCCGGGAGCTTGTCTTCCCACTCAACCGCATTCTAAGCAAATATGAGAGAATTTTCTTAGGCATGTTTAGAATCGGATGCGAGATAAATAGGTAGCGTGAAGCCCACCGTGAAAACCACCGAGAAGGCTTCCGTGCTTTACATGGGGCTCGTACCTCCACTTATTTCATGGTAGTGGAGGAATCAGCGTGCCAGACACGGCTGTATTCCTCATGTTTCTCGCGTCTACAGGCGTCAAACAAGGACGAACATGTTCCCACCCCTTCTTTATAAGGATTCACGGGGGACGTTTCAGGTTTACTGGAGCCTTTTTACGACGAAACACTTTCGCTGCGCCGGTAAACAGCGAGATTTGAAGGTGGCGTTCGCACTTCAAGGGGCGTTGGGTCCCCGTAGAGACGCTTGTAATACTGAGAGCTCCGTCGACGACGAAGGAACGCGCCTAATCTGGTCGCATCTCCTACTTTCGCGGTCGCTTTTGCGCGACATACCGTGTAATCTAGAGACGCGAATAATTAACCGTGTTTTCTGGGAGCTGTGGTTGCAGTTTGAGGCTACGAACGCGGCGGCTTTGTGGAAATGAAAGACCGTGCCAGCGAGAACATATGCACTCTGCTTCGCGTCGGCTTTTCTGAACAGCGGAATTAGGTTTTTTTTTAATCTGTGGGTTGTCATTAAGTTTGTGTTTCTCGGGTTATTGTTCATCAATACGGTGTATCTGTACGCCCACTCCGGCATAGTCTTCTGCTCAGAAAAGATGTTCACAGGTGTGTGATGCGGCTGAAAAAAATTCTTCGAAAAATGCAAACACTTGTAAATGTAGCCTGGAAACACTTCACACCTTCCCCCCCCCCCCCCCCCCCAAAAAAAAAAAAAAAAAAACGTTGCCTGGGCACCTCCTGCACCATTGGCTGCAAAAATACGTGTCTAATGACGCACCCACTAGGCCCGTTTAGTCAGCCATAAGCACGGAAAAGCCATGACGTCGGGGTAGCGTGTTCATCTCGCAGCAAGAAGGCTTGATTACCACCCCGACTAAAATGCCCCGAAGTTTATTTTCGAAGACAAATCAGTACTTTGTTTGTAGCAATCTCACCAAGAAATGAGATGTCAATTTGAACTTTTTCATATGCTTGTACCCTCAGCCGTCACTCATTTTTGATGTCATCCGACGACAATAATGGAACATGCTTTTGCGTTGACAATTTTGCGTTGACAACCTTTCAATGAGCCCTAAAATATTACTTAAGTTGGAAAATCAATCGCAACACGAGGGAGAAGACCACATTCTGTGCACACATGCCGCTAATAAAAAAGAAACATTAATGAACCTTATCTAGCGCAAGTTATGTCAGAAGAAATACAAAGGCGTGCTTTTCATCGAACCTAAGATGAGGTTGGGAGAAACAAAGAAAACCTTGACCAACAGCGACCCTTAAATGAAGCAGCATTTAATCAAGCGGGTCCAAGCCGAGTTCTGAAGTGCCGCTCCAGTGGCTTTTTTTTTTCCTTCAATTTTTCCTAGCCCTGTCCCGCTCGTTGGGTCGTGAAGCAAGTCCATTGCTGCTTTGTGTCAAACATCGAAAGTATGTTTCGTTTGTCGCGAGTGGTGCTATAGTTGTCCGCCCTCACAAAAATTCGCCTCGCGCAGTTCTGCGTCAGAGCTGCTGCAGTAACGGGCTCCGCGACCCCAGCTTCCGCGGCCGTAGGAGAGAGGCAAACAAAGAGTACCGAGCAAGCAATCTAGGACCCGATGAGGCGGCGCCAGAGCCCGATGCGGGTTCTTTGCGATAACAATCACTTCAAGTACAGTAATAGTAAAATATTCCTCATAATTTTCCAGGAAGTACGTGATTGAATCCTTGATTGAAGCAAGGAGATTTGAACGAATATTTGGGACATCGCGAACTTACTTTCCCGCGCAATTTGAACAATAGTACGAAACCTAATACGTGTACTCGAAGAAGAGGACAAGAAACGGAGCCCTGTTGAAAAAAGTGAAAAACGGGCACATTGGAAGGATATTGTTCTCTCGAGAGACGGAAGGTATGTTTAAACGATGCCTGCTCAAGGAGCGCGTACAATTGCCCGCGGCTCGGGCGCCCGGCGAAGCCTCTCTAATTGAAGCGCAGTCAATTAATGGCTGCGAGCCGATAAATCACGCGCGCAAGGGACCGAAGGCGCGGTTCTAATGTTGCCCCGTGCTCGAACTTCGCGCGGCCGCGCACGTGCTCCGCCACGTCGGGTGAACAGCCTGGGATCCTCTAATCTATAATTTGGCGGCTGATAGGGACAACTTGGCCCTCGTTACTGGCCAAGCGCGAAAACGCCCGTTCCCGAGGCGCACAGCTCCACTAAGCAGTCGCCACAGAGACGAGAAGGAAAGCAGTGGTTGCGGCATTTCGTCTGGTGGGTGATGGCACGGGTCCTGGAGCCGGCGAACGTAGCCTCACTAATCGGTTGGACGCAGCTGCGGATCGCTGGCGTTTCGACACGCCTCCGTTGACATCTGGGGAGCTGTTGTTCAAAGACCTAAAAAAGCTGAGAGCTGTAATTGGCCTTTCCACGGATGTTTGGGGCTTGGTAACGTAGTTCAGCCATTAACAGTAATTAATTTCTAAGTTGTAAGCAAGAATCGGGACTCGCGGGGCGCTTCCAGTGACATACTTGACAGGTTATTCGGTAGTAGTAGTAGTAGTAGTAATAACTTTATTTTGCCCAAAAGTTGTGGTGATTGCACCACTGAGCTGTTCGCTCAGTCATCTAGACAGCGGGGCTCCCGGTTATTCGGTAATTTCAGTCCACGCTGGTCATGCATAAAAAAAAAAAACAGAGAACAGCGCCTCCACTCTGAATTTATTCAGCACTAACGGCGTCTTTCTTTTCACGGGAAGCTACTTTCTTCATGCCCATTCCTCCTCGCACAGACGTGTCTGCCATTGTATGTAGCCGGACAACCGGGGCGGAAGGGCTGGGAGGCCGGAAGCTGTGTGCTCGGGACGCTTACAGCAGCCTGCCAAACGAAGACCGGCGTCTTTTAGGCATGAAAGTTTCTTAGCGGAACCCAACTCATCTTCTAGTTTTGGGTCGTGAAAACGAGCGTTCGAGCTTTAGTATTCGCATTGAGTGAGCCACTGGCCTAGCTCATTCCGAAGTGGGATCCCGATCGCTGCCCCCCGGCATTGTTGCAGAGCTTGATTATTGACTGCACGGCTCACACGGGTACAACACTGGCGTTACCAACCCATTCGAACTGAACGTCATCTGACTCAAACTAGGAGCTTCAAGCGCTTTCCGGAATCCGCCATGCTCCACTGCAATTTCGACAGCAGTTTAATGTTCCCCCATCCACAACCCGCGTCGCCCTGGGATGCCGTCATGTTCCGGCTTCGCACCCTAGAGCGACATTCAAAAACATGGGTAATCTCTCGAAAAGAAAACATTGCCTCCCGTGTTCGAAATTAGTGATAAATGCAATTACGCACACTTTCTTTTACAAATTGCGAATCACTTTCGAAGTGTTAATTATTTGCTGCCTGGGATGAAGAGTATAATGTCAATAAAGCTTGAGACAGTATTAATGTTCAGCGAAAACAAATTGCACAACACAATTATTGAAAAATGTTTATTCAGTATTCTGATTTCTATGTTATTTTCCGAAAGTTGCATGAATGCACTGGAACGAGGGTCGAAAATCATTTCTCAAATGCATTTGAGGTCCTGAAATGCCATACGGGACGACGAATTGGCTCGAATAACTTCGCAGCACATTTGAAACACATGCAGTTGAAAGATCTAAAGGAGCAGCATACCGTTCACATTTTAATCGAATGACATTCGCTTCGAATCCATTCGAGAAGCCACTGCAGCATGTATCTGATACTACTTGTATAAGCTGCTAAAATTCCAAGAGGAGGAATATGAATTCACCAAGGTTTGCATATTTCACCCCACTAGCAAATATCCTCGACATAAAGTGAAAAGCGGGCTCTTTCCAGATGAGCGCGACCAACATGTTAGCTGGTGTCAACAAAGGAAACCTTAACCCGCAGCCAGCCGCAGCCATCGATCCGCCTCACAGCCCAGGTTTAGCTTCGGCACACAAAGGCCGCATCCGAACCCTTGATCACCTAGTTCCACTAGTACTGATACTTATAAGGATAGACAGTTTCCTCAAATCTGGCACCGGTAAGCTTGACCCTTCTAGGAAGTCGGCACACGTATCAGGCGTGGGTGTTGAGGCATGTTTGCGTAAACGTGTGCAGCTCATCGCGTTTGCTTTTTAATTATTTATTTACTGATCTGCAGGTCAAAACTATGACCCAAGCCGGAAAGCTATACAAAAAACATAGGAATGCGACGAGTACGAAAGCGAACAAGGCAATAAATATATCAGAAACACTTCACGGTACCCTGCATCTTATACACATATTACAAGAGCAACACGACAGAACACATTAACTTGAACAAAGATGACGCTGTATTAACTTGAACAAAGATGACGCTGTAATGCTTGTGCAAAATCTTTTGCTTTTAAAACCTCAAGAGGCAAAGAATTCCAGTCTGCAACAGTCATGTAATAAAGCTATTTTTGAAGACATCTGTTCGAGCGAGAATAGGTGCCAGTAAGAATTCATGAGCGTGTCTGGTAGCCCTAGTTACACGTGGTTTAACGCAGCCGGGGAGAGGTATTTTTATTTTGCCTGACAAGGATGGACGAAGACGACGACGACGCAGGCTCAATTGCTGACTGCAATCTCCTGTTTCTACGTTTTTGTTTGGCTGAATGAGACCTGGTCTGGTTCTGAAATAGTCACCAAGGGCTTCCTAATGTTCCGAGCAGCCGGCTGATACCACCCAAGCTGCAAGCTGAACTTGCAGTTTCTGGCTGCACTCACGTCACCCACAGCCCGGCCGCGCCGACAGTCTCTGCTCAGCTGAACACCGATAAGCCGAGCCACCGGCTTCTCGCCGGGGCTCCGGGATCGCAAATCTAAGCCCTCGACATGCCGACATCAGCCAAGAATACCTTGGAGTTCGATGCCCAGAGCGGCCGGACCCTACCACCACCTGGCCCCTGACAAACAATTTTGCGCCAGCGCAGCACCCTCAAAAAGTCGCAAGCCAATCAGCCCCAGCAACTAATGCCATGTAAGCCTTCAAGCCTTCCACGCGGTACGCCTGTGCCCCGACTACACGACCCAGATTACAAGGTTGTTTTTCGACCACGAACTGGACTACGAGTAGCTGCCTGGACTGACCGCCAAATCACTCAGAGCTTGCAACAGGCAATTAACATTCCACAACACACGTTTTCTACGCCCAAATTAACGTGCAGACTCACGCCTCACAAAACTTAATTGTCGCCAGCACGTCTGATGAAGAAAACTGCGTTCTGGCGTTGAGCGGAATATGAACAGTTCAGCTGGGGGTAACGACACATGAAGTTCTGCCTTTGAAGCAGATCCCAGGGACAATCCGTGGAGTAATTCATGGACTGGAGCAGGGCACCACCACTGACCAACTGCCCCAAATCCTGGCAACCAATGGACCACGCATACTACATGCCCGAAAGCTGGGCAATTCTATGTCGGCAGTGATCACATTCAAAGGCATCCATGTGCCATTTTCAAAGCGTATGTACTTTTCACTCGCTGCTGACCATAGTGTCAAACAGTGAAGTGCTGCTCCCTCCGTGGGGAGCTAGGTCATAGGCAGGATGTCTGCCCGAATACCGACGCGGCTGTGTGCGCTATGTGCACGCAAAGCACCCAACACCCGGCCATGACTGCAACCCCAAGTGCCAACTTTGTGGCCTGGAAGACCCCAGGGTCAGCAAGGACTGCCGGAAAAAGCTCCGTCCTCCGCCTCTACCGCAGCGGGTCTGGGAACGAGCCCTCAATCCCCAACGCTGGCTGCAACCCTTCTCGAGTCACCAGCCTCATCATGCAGAGCACCCACCACCTCACATGCCGGGGCCCACCCCTGCTGCTCCACAACAGGTGAGCTGGTCAGCTGTCGCTGCTCCCTCGCCCACTGCTAGTGACCAGTTCCCCCACCTCCCCACCCTTCAAGCACAACCTCCTGACTCCCGCATTAAAAGCCTTCAAAAAGAAAATACTCTCCTCAAACAGAAATTTGAAGCTACTATTAAACGTACGGTCACCCTAGAAAAGCGCATTGAGAATCTCCTCTCACAAGTGGAGCTGTTAGTCAAGCAACAAGCTCAGCGCAGCCATCTCCCCGATGTCGCACCACTCCCCACGCAAATGGAGGTGTCAGTTCGAGACCAAGTTATGCGCCCCGAACACCCGACTCCTGAGACCCTGATACCACACCCGTTAGTTCTTTCGCCGCCACTCCCGTCCCGACAGACAATAGCCATCTTGAACGCCTCATTCATGATATTGGTGAACGCCTCAACAGCCGATTGACTGCGCTTGATCGGCGCTTCCGTGCCATAGAGGAAGCAACTCGTCAGGCCCATAAAAAGCCGAAAATGCGAGTTCGCCCAACGCCATAGAAAGAGCAAATCGCCAGTTGTAGAAACATTATAGGTGTCATTATAGCTGCACCGATGTGATCACTGTCATCGGTGCCCATAGTCGCGTGAGCAGCTGTCGCTCGAGCTGCTTTATCTTCATCTCATCGCCATCTTGTAAATAGAAGCACCATCGAATCACCCGGACGTCTCGGCCCTTGGTCCTCTTATTCCACATTTTGGTGCCGATAAACCCGGGAAGAAGGCCCTCTGTGATTCGGAGGCATCCGAGCTTTGGCCTATTAGAAGGAAGACCCCTCGATACCGATGACGGACCCTGGTAATGGCCAGGTCGACGGTGGTACCCGAAGCCGAACAACGCGATAGGCGGACGAGACGACGGTGACTCCTCACCTGCGACGATTTCCCCCGATGACCTCTGGCAGCGATATTCTAAACGGTGAGGAGAATTCCGCTGCTTATCGCGCAATGGAAGATTCAGCACGTTATATGCACGGACAAAGTATTCCTCTTCCTACGATCCGCGTTGGCGAACTGAATATGCAAAGGGAAAAAACGCGGTTTATCGCTCGAGAACTGTGCCAAGACGCTAAAGCAACGTTAGACTTACCTATACAGATCAATGATGTTCGCGATGTGTTGACGAGCTTGCTGCGGCAGCTGCGGAAAATTGTAGTTGAGCTGAGACTGTTGAATGAGGAAATTGAACCGCTTGTTGACATCGACCACTTGGATGAGGAATTTGCTACCAACGTTGACCATGACGACGAAATCACGCATATTATGATCCGATTATACTACCAATTGAAAGAGAAGAAACCTGAAACCATCGAACAGTGCGAGATAATCGAGAAATTGTATTCTTCAAAAAACTTCAATGAGTTTCTTGCCCTTACGGAACTATGCGACGGAACACCTGATTTTAAAACCATTGGTGAACCTGCCTTGCTGCCAGAAAAGTCGCCTCGGTCAGATTTCTTCCCTCAGAGAGAAATTCAGAATCTGACCCCTTTGTTGGCTGCCTCTGAACTTCAAGGGGAAGGCGCCCAACATTCGCGTGAACTGGAAGAGTGCGCCAGTGTGACCGCGAGTAAGATCGACTCCAGTGACGTTGGCACAACACGAGGCTATGAATGTTCCACCACTGGCAATGTTGAAAGGGAAAGATGAGACATACCTATTATCGACCTGCATACAAGCGATACACGGAACTGAAGAGCGGGATGAAGACGTTCTTGTATGGAAGAAAGATTTCCACGGCCCGTAGTCGGTAATGCATTCTAAAGAAATCAATGCACTACAGACACCATTTGAAGAACAAGGCACCTGACAACGACAATAGAATTACTAGAGTCCATAGCTACAAAAAGAAGCGTCAGCCTCCACGACACTGCTTTGAGATGGCAGCAAAGAAACATGAAGAGCTCGCGTCGGAGTATAGGACTGTCGAAGACGGGCTACGGATTTTCACCTGGCTGCGTGCACTGCATCTACAGACTCTGCGTGTACTCAGAAGACGGCCGCAGGGACGATTTCGTCGTCTGACTGCCCTACCGGATCGGACCGGAACGAACTTATGTTAGTTTATGGAAGCGGACTGACCACGGTTTGTTGTGGGCGGGGAAGATGTAGAAACATTACAGGTGTCATTATTGCTGCACCGATGTGATCACCATCATCGGTGCCCGTAGTCGCGGGAGCAGCTCTCGCTCGAGCTGCTTTGTCTTCATCTCATCGCCATGTTGTAAAATAGAACACCACCATCGCATCACCGGGACGTCTCGGCCCTTGGTCCTCTTATCCTACACCAGTCTCGTAAAAAGCCCCAAAAAACGCATCTCGCCCCACACTGCCAGCAATACTTCTACAACATTTCCAATCTGCCAATGAATAATCTCTCACCGCCCAGGAAATCATCCGCTTCCAAACCTTTGTTAACCATCTGGCAATGAAACTGCCGCTAATTTTGCAACAATTAAATGACCCTCTCATTCCCTCGCCCTCCAACACTTACCAGACGTTATCGCTCTGCAAGAAACAGATACACACAGCGTGTCACTCCGGGGATACAAGACATGTGCCACCGACGCAAGATCTCAAACAGCCGTCCTCGTTCAAGCCACCCAAACAGCGCAAATCCACACCCCTACCACAATTGATTACACATTCATCGAGCTCCTACCCCGCAATAAGTCGCAAGCCAGCCTGTATGCCCTGAACAACTACAGTCCTCCAACCCAGCCTCTACCAGGGATCGATCGCCTTTTACGAACTATCCGCCAACGTACCAGAGGACTCAAGCTTGTGCTGCTCGGGGACTTCAATGCAGAGCGTACCACCTGGGGTTACCCCAGAAACAACAAAAAAGGTGCAGACTTACACGAAGCTACTCTGCAAAACCAACTTCAGTTTTGGAACTCCCTCCACATTCACACCAGACTTGGCAACAGTGCCTCGCGCGACACTCCCGACCTGACGTTTGCGTACAACATCACACGGGCTTCATGATCGCGCCTGGACGAAACTCTTGGTAGCGACAGCTACATAATGCAGTTACAAATCTCCCATCAGCGCGCGAGCAGCCAAAAAATCGCCACTGCGCGCATAATAATCGGCACTGCGCGCATAACATACTACTGCAGCTTAAGGAGGAAGTGCTGGATAACCTTAATAGCCACAGCAAGCGGTCCATCTTGGCCCTCGACATTAAGGGGCATTCGACAACGTTTCTCACCAAGCCATTCTTTAAGGCCTCACATCTACAAACTGTGGCGAGCGCACATTCCAATACTTTGTCTCCTGTCTAACCCAGCACACAGCAACAGTGGGCATCGGGCACCGTCGATGCGACGCATTTGAAACCCTGCAAAAGGGCACTCCGCAGGGGTCGGTAGTATCCCCAATACTCTTGAACCTCATCATGAAAGACTTACCACCCCTACTAAAAGCCATCCCGAACCTTCGCCACGCAATATACGCGGACGACCTAACGCTCTGGGTCCACACTGGACCTCTGGGCGACCAGCAAGACGCACTTCAAGCAGCCATTCAGGTCACCCAACAATACCTGAACGCCCGAGGACTCGGGTGTGCCCCCGAAAAATCTGCCGTTCTAACGCTGGGCAAAAGAACATATAAGAAGTGTCCAGATCCCATACCAGATCCAGAACTTACCATTAATGAGCACACCGGCCCCAGTGTCCCACACCAACGCATATTAGGCCTCACCATACCAAAAGATGGCTCAGGTGCCCAGACTGTCCTTCCCTTGCAACGGACTCTTAACCAGCTTGTTCACTTCATCCGCAGGAGCTCCCATAAGAGATTTGGGCTACAAGAAGCTGGCACTCTGCGCATCATTCACGCCCTCCTCATTAGCCGGGTTCCGTACGGGACACCGTATTTGGCCCTGAAACCTACAGAGAAAGAAAAGCTAAACATCGCCATACGCCAAGCCTACAAGGCCGCCCTTAGACTGCCTCCAAAAACAGCAACAAGAAAACTTCTACAGCTCGGCGTCCATAATACATGGGAGGAACTGGAAGAAGCTCATTGCATCTCCCAATTCACGAGACTTAAGCTCAAGCCAACCGACAGGGCTACATTACCCGGCTCGGCTACAGGCCTCCGCCAAAATGCTAACAGAGGAAACGCATCCCTCTAACCATCCGGCAGTACATCAAAGTCGCACCCATTCCTGCAAATATCCACCCCATCAATAACAAGACACGCCGAGAAGCCCGGATACGAGCCCTTAGAAAACGCTTCCCAAACTCTCCCTGTGCTCTTTACACTGATGCCTCTCCATACCACCAACAACCCGCCCATGCCGTGAATGTCACCGACGCCAACGGTGCAGAACTGACGGCCGCTACAGTTTCCATGACATCTATTGAGGCAGCAAAAGAACTTGCCGTTGCTCTAGCCGCCACCACTGGAAACGACTACCTCACTACAATGACAGACTCACAAGCCGCCTGCTGCAACTTCCTGTTTGGTCGCATAACACCCACGGCCTTAAAAATTCTGCGAAGGGGCCGCCAGCTCCCGGAAATGCACATCATCTGAACACCCGGACACGAATCCTTCGAGGGGAACGAGGCAGCACACGCCGCTGCCCGCGTTGATACCCACCGGGCCGTTTCTCAAAAAGTTGAAGTCACGCAGCCCCTTCGCTCTCCCAAGCACTCTACTCTTAATTCATACACGGACATCCTCGCCCATTACCGCCACGAACAACGACTCTTCCCTCCACCACATCCCCATTCATCCAGAGCAGAGGCGACTGCCTTTCGCCGACTTCAGACAAATTCCTATCCTCACCCCACTATCCTCCATATCATGTACCCCAGCCTCCACTACTCTATGTGTAATTTCTGCCCCCAGCCCGGTACCCTGTACCACATGGTAAGGGAGTGTCAGAAAACCCCATCCTTTACCCCTAATCCTCACCCAACGTACGAGCAATGGGCGGGCCAGCTGGCCAGCTCCGACCTCTCAGTCCAGCGTAGCCTGGTGCAGAGAGCTAGAGCAGCCAGCGCGGACCAGGGCTTCGCGGGCTAGAGGAGGTCCCCACCGGGCGGCCGCCCAACCATCAGCGCCCGAAGCTCGACTACATAAAGTTTATTCCCTCACTCACTGCCTGACAAGCAATCATGCAGAAATATGAGCCGACTGACCCGTCTGCGATTATCTAACGTTTGATTGTTATTTTCTGTCATCAGAAGAGATGGTGAGTCGTGTCAACTGTATTTCCGGTGAATAAATCAGACGGCTTTTCCCTCCACCTTCTCTAACTGAGAAATGTCTTTTTTAGTAAACGTACCCCAAACCACTGAAGCATATTCTAATTTCGCTCTAACACATGCATCGTACGCCATTAGTTCAGTGTTTGCTGGAGCATTTTTGAGCTTCCGCCTTAGATACCAGAACTTACGAAGAGACGATATACATATATCGGGTAGATGCTGGGACCCATTGAGTTTAGAAGGTAGGGTAACCCCACGGTACTTGTATTTTAGAACTTTCGCGATGGCATTGTTTCGAAGAGTATTAGAAAATGTACTTGGATGCATATTTCGTGTTGCATGCAGGAGTACTGTTTTTTCATTGTTTAGCAACATGCCCCATTGATGACACCAATCATTATTGCCAAAAGATTATTTTGTAGTACGTTGTGATCTGCCTTGGATGGTATTTCTTTAAAGACTACACAATCGTAAGCAAATAATTTGACTGAAACCTCAGTCACAGCTTCTGCTAAACCATTGACATAACTTAGAAATAGGAGGGGACTTATAAACTACCTTGGGGCACTGCAGAGGTTACATGAAGCATATCAGAGGTACAATTGTTAATTTCCGCGAACGGTGGTCTGTTTTTGAGGTATGAATTCACCCAACGAACAACACTGAGAGGTAACCGTAATTGTTTGAATTTATGCACCAATTTCCCATGAGGTACTTTATCAAAAGCCTTGAATAGGTCCAGAAAAAAGCATATCCACCTGCCCTGACCGATCCAGATTTTCGAAAACCTCATGTACTGTTAAGACCAACTGGGTAGGGATGGAATGCCCCTCCGGAAGCCATACTCTCAGTGGGACAACAAATTTCTTTCCGATAAAAATGCTTCAATATAATTCGCGACAACACGTTCTAACATTTTACAACACCTGCTTGTAATAGAAACTGAGCGGTAGTTGCTGTAATCTAATTTGTCTCCTTTTTGGAATACCGGGACTATCCGTGCCATACGCCAGTTATCTGGTATATCACCCGTCCGAATTGATAAATTGAACAAATGTGTCAAAAACGCTGCCATTTGTTCCGCATATGTCGCAAAAAGGCACTCGTAATGGCATCCGGTTCTGTAGGCTTTTTTACATCCAGTTTGAGCAATATTTGAACATCTCTCTCATAAGTTACCAGTGGACCCTCAAATGAGCCAGAGCAGCACACCGAAAATTCGCACAGATTCCTATTAGAGAAGACCGTATAAAAATACGCATTGAATTGTGTAGCAATTTGTTTGGGATCGGTGAGAATTTTTTCATTTACCATTATCTTTCTAACATGCATGCTTAGCCGGACTCAGATAACTCCAAAACATGTAGGGGTCGGTTTTAATAAATTACGCTAGTGTGGTTCTGAAATACTGGTTTCCAGGGTGTTTGACTTTACTCAGTAATCTAGTTTTTTTAATTCGCCATACTGTGGTGATGCTGTTTTTGTTTCTTTCGGAGGGCTTGATTTTTCGCCTTAAGTGTATTATTTCTCTGCTAATCCAGGGATTCTGGTGATGCTTGTGTCGTATTTTCGAAGGCAAAAAATTTTCAATACAGAATACTGTAGCAGTACGAAATGGTCGCCGCTATCTCAGGGTCATTTTCGGTTTGTTCTAGATGCGTGTCTAAATAACGTTTAACAGCAATGTCGTTTGCCATTGAAAAATCTTTAATTAAGGCCTGCGTCCCAACATTCAGTTTAAGGCTGCTCTTTCTCCAAGAAAACGAAATTAATTTATGGTCTATCCCCTCCCGAACTCAGTATACATCCGTTAACAGCTGAAATTCGTCTTTCGTGCAGGTGACGTCTGTTGTGCCCCAGGGCAGTGTGCTTGGCCCTTTGCTCTTTCTAGTTTATAGTAATGACTTACCTAATGGCCTAACATCTAGAGTAAGGATCTTTGCCGTTGATTGCGTAATATATCCTAACATTTCAAATGACGCTGGCCGCCAGGCTCTTGGGACTGACCTTGACACAATAAACGCATGTGTTCCGATTGGCTAATGTCTCTTAACCTTTCTAAAACAAAGTGCACAGCGTTCCCCGTTCCTCTACTAGAATTTGAACTACATGTTTGCTGAACAACACTACACTGTGTTCCTACTTACAAGTATCTTGGAGTGCACATTCAATTAAACTTAAAGGGGTCCTGAAATGCCTTCCGCCGATGCATGGATGTACATGTAACCAAATAAAGCAATGTATTAGCAATCTCCTCCTGCAAGAATTTTGTTAAAGCGATGAGTATTAGCTGAGAAATCGTAAATAAAAAACCGCGAATTATCGTCGCGCCGTATTTCCTCCTCCTTTCAACTGTTTCTTCGCTGTTGGCCTCCCCTCCCATGATGCTCCGCTCCTCAGCGGTGACGAACTTCCGCTATTGCGCTCCCACAGACTGCCGTCTGCTACGGGCCAGCTCTTTCGGCTTTTTCATCTCTGTAGACACCATGGACACAGGCTGGAAAAGCGAACGAATGACCTGGCCGCATGTGTGCGGCCTGGCCTTGCCCTTTCGCGCTGTACGTAGCTGCAGGGCTGCAGTTGGTATCGGCGGCGAACTCGCAGCCGCGTGGGGAGAATCGTGCGCTCGTTCCCTTTGGTGCACCGCGCACTGTTTATCCAAAAAGCGCGGTCTCAGATGTGGCCCCGCTGGTGCCGGGTGTTATTTTGCGGTGGTTGTAATTCCTACTACCGGCGGCATGTGAAAAAAGACATTTTCAACCGACACAGAACCCGTGCACAAAACGCGCCGGATCGGATCGCTTTATCAGCGGCGATGAACGTGAAGGCGAAGAGCAAACCAACGCTGCACTCGATCAGCGAGAACTCGTGTTCTGACAAGCTGCACCCATGTGTTGCATTCAACACTGACGGGAAAGCGTTTGTTTGCACTTGTTTGGATAGTCGTAAAATGTCCAAACACTCCGGCACTCCGCTAGAAGATCAGCCGGCGAGACATTTCGGAAAACATTTGACAGATGGCGCCGTATGCATTAGTGTGTCGCTACGCAAAACTGATGAGACGCTCTACTAAAACTCCCATCGCGGTGTCACGTAGCGGGACGCAAAAATTTAGCGTTTAGCGTATGCAAAGGCCACAAACGCTGTACTAAAACTCTATTAGCAGCAAAATAGCGTGCGTATGTGAAACCGCTTGCGTTTACAAAGCTGCACGCCGAGCGCGTACGTTTCAAACCTAGTGACATCGTTTAAATACACTGGCAAGCACAGTGTAACGTAGTCAGATATCAACCGTATGCTCAGGCGACAAGCAAGAGCTTGTTTTATGTGGGGCAGAGATTGCGCATAAAGGCCCGTTCGCACTTGCGACGAAAGCGAGTGAGAGCGGCAGGAATTCCGTCGCTTTGTCGCGCGACGATCGTTTTTGTCGAATGGTCGGGACAAATTTTGGTTGCGCGACAGAATTCCCGTCGCTTTCGCTCGCTTTCGTCGCAAGCGGGAATGGAACGTTCTGCCGCGCTGCCGTCTGCTACGCAGCTCGGAAGTAACCGCGCGATCTGCTCGGGCCGGATGAACGCGCACACTCCCGCACGGCAGCGCCCCAAGCGGCAGACGGCCGCGTACATCGCTCCCGGCGCCCGCCTGGAGCCCGCCCTCGGCCCACTAGCCAGTATATTTCAGGCACTATAATGGAGGAAAGATTTTTTGCTTCCGATGAACTTAGTTCTTTGCCCCTGTGTTTTTAAATACTTGAAGTGGTTAGCACGTCGTCCTCACGCAGCTCTGTATCGTCGTAGCATCGCTGATTGTCCGAACGAAGCTTGCAGCTAAGCCAATGCAGCGACCGAAGCTGTGTGTGTGTGTGTGCATCGCCTCCTGTGTGTTGTGGACGCGTTCGTTTCGCGATGAAATGCGACATTGTACTTCTGCGGGTGGATAGTGCTTCCCATGGTCTGGATTATCTTTCTCGAACGACGTACCACTCAACCTCGCATGGGGTATGTGCAGTGTGCCTGGCTAAAAGCCTTCTCGCTTGCGCGCCAGAGTTGTGACTTGCTGCTCGTCCCCGCAAACCGGGTGTGAGGTGAGTGCCGTATTTACGACGGGCAGGAGGAGGCAACTCATCGTCTGTCAATCGCGGTTCAGACTTGCAACACATGTTGTGACGTTGCGTTCGTTCGAAACGCATCTCTGGATTGTTTTGAAGTTGAATAAAATGTACGCGTCAAACCCGGGCATTCGGCTCAGGGCGTTCTCTGCGATTGCACCAAAGAAGTGCCACGGAACTTTCTTTATGGTACGTACTCACGTAAGATACAATCCACGTCGTGTTATGGCCGTGTTGCATTCAATACAAACGGTTAAGCGTTTGTTTACACTTGTTTCGTTTGTCGTAAAATGTCAAAGCACTCCGGCACTCCGCTGGCAGATCAGCCGGCGAGCCGACGCTGAGCAGACGACTCATCTCTTTGCCGGAAGTGCGTGAAAAAGCCGCCCAATAGCAGGATGTCTAGCTCATGACGAACATCTGGGAATCGATGATGTAGACATGTGAAGATGGCGGCGTCCAAAAACACGAAGGAAAGGGTGAGAAAAAAGCGACAAACTTTGCAACAAAAGTGTGAGCTTTCCGCTGCGCGTAAAAGAGTAATACTTGGCACAGGTGACGTTGGCGACCCAATCTAGCGATTGCGCTAGTTCATTTAGTGTGCTCAAAATGCCTTTCAGGGCCCCTTTAATATGGCATAACCATATAAATCAGACGCTAGCATCTTCCAGTCGTACGCTAGGTGTAATGAAACATAACCTAAAGCAGGCACCATCACACATAAGAAAACTAGCGTACCTCACTCTCATCCGCCTAAAATAGAATGTGCATCTGCCATTTGGGATCCAAGTCAAGAATACATAATACGCAATATTGAATCCCTGCAAAACCGTGCTGTTCGTTTTATTTTTCAGATTATTCACCATACGCAAGCGTCACTGCCCTAAAAAACCGGGCCGAGTTGGTTTCATTATCGCTTCGCCGCCAACATGCTCGCTTAACACTTTTTCATACATTGTATCACCGTGAGCGCCTTCAGGACGACTTCTTTCACTCACCCGCTGTTACATTTCCACGGCGCGATCATGCTTGCAAAGTTAAGGGTATCACTTGCCATTCATTTGCGTTCGCACAGTCATTCATTCCACGCACAATAGTAGGATGGAATAACCTACCACACCACATCGCCACTGAAGCTAACATAACAAGATGTCAAGACTTGTTAAGGAATGAAGCGACTTAACTGTCTTTTCTGCCTGCTTTAATATGCTTTCCTTTTTATTTTTTGTAATAATGTGACTTTGTAGTTATGTGTTTTGTAGTTATGTGTTTGAGAAGTTGTTATTGCTTGTGTTTTTCTATATTTATAATTTGTGATTTTGTTCGCACCCATTCATGTTGTTTGTTTGATGTATGCGAATGCCCCTCCCCCCTATGTAATACCCTCCTGCGGAGGGCCTTTAGGGGTACCTGAATAAATAAATAAATAAATATATCTGAATCTGCCTGAACAACTTCTCCACTAAAGATTTCGGAAATAGCAACAGGTCTAGGATTGAATTTCCCCGAGTGTTGTCTTTTACAATTTGTTCAAAGTTAACAGTAAACATTACGTCTTGTAATGAATCAGAAGAACTAGATAAATCGTATTGCTTACGCTCCCAGTCAATAGCAGGTAGGTTGAAATCACCAGTGACTATGCAATTCTTACCCTTTAATTTTACCATTCGGTCATGGAATTTAAGCAAAAAGAATCGTCAGCGTCTGGTGGGCGATAGACTGCACAGAGGAAAAACGTGTGCCCCGAAAATGAAACCTTTAAAATTAAACTTTCGTGGTTATCAATTTGATACCCGATTGCTATATCAATGCCCCTCTTTACTGCAACTGGTACTCCGACCCCTCGAGATCCCCTATCTCGTCTGAACAATTCGTACCTAGGCGATACGATTTCGTCAACGTTAATTAAACTATGTTACCAAGCTTCTGTAATTATGGCAAGGTGGGGGTCTTGTATTAACAAGGTATTCTCTAACTGTGTTATTTTATTAACAATGCTTCTGGCATTGAAGCTAAGCAGCCGAAGTTCACCGTCCTTTAATCGCTAGCTCTGGCGCGGTTCACTGGTAGGCTTCGGGGGAGGGTCATTTTTCTGCATCCAGAACGAATTTGTTTAAAGAGTCGACAGCGCTACTTTTTCGCTCATAAAATTTGCCTTGCGGGTGTTGGTAGCACCATCCCAAACGATAAGGTTGCCATCAGTACTGATCTTATCATGGAGGAGCGTCACCTTTCTTCCTGCGTTTTTAACACTTGTTGAGCTTGCCACAAGTAGCTTTCTTTTCCGTAGTGCGTCTTTACAGTAGTCATTCTGCAGGAAGATTTTCAACACCTTTAAATTTTAACGTTTTTGAAGAGCGTCTGCTTTTCATTTTAATCTTGAAAGTACAAAATTACTGGGCGTTTGGGGGCTTTTCCGATTCTGTGAATCCTACCGACAGAAGAACACTTGACACCCATTTTTTCCTCGAAAAGCTGGTAACCTTTTCTCGCAGTACCTCATCCGATTCATTGGGCTCTTCAGGTATGCCAAATACTACAAGTTTAGACCGCCTGCTACGATCCTCTAAATTAGTAAGTTTCCTTTGATGAGAGCTCAGTGCCTTGTTCATGGTATTAATGGCTAGATTCAAACCCCCTGTGTCCATATCTCAGCTTTGCAGTTCTTACACTTTTTCTTCTAACTGCCCAAGACGCGCGCCAAAACTGTTCATGGCTCTTCCCGTGGCCGCGAGGTAATTTTTGATATCAGCGATATCGGTCTGTATCGCGTTTTCGCCTTTCAAAATTTTTTGAAACATTTCGTGTACTGTGGGTCCGGGATTCGTTTCTATATCCCAACATACAAGAAGCTGGCATGCACAGAAACAGTCATAAGCAATGAAAAAACGTGTCCTTGAGCACGGCAAAACCACAAGAAATCGATTGTCGCTTCTAATTGAATAGCTTTGACCAACCTGCACAAAAAGCAACAGGCGAATGGTGAGGAAACTGTGCCCGGCGCTTGCGCCGTGCCCACTGAAGAGGTCCCTCGCCGTGCCCACGGAAGAGGTCCCTCGCCGCTCCTGTATAGGTTCCGTTGATTACGTCACGCAGCCATGGTTCAGAAGGTTTCCAGGGTATAATTCGGGTTGCGTGTTTGTCTTTCGTCGGTTCTTGATAATCCACAGATAGGCGTGAATGTGCTCGGCGAGCTTGAAACGTTAACTATCGGTAGAAAGGCCTGCACAAAATGCAACAGGCGCAGGGCAGGCTTCAGAGAGAGAGAGAGAGAGAGAGAGAGAGAGAGAACAACTTCATTGTGTTTGCCCGGTGGGAAAAGGAAGAGGTTGGAGATCCTCCTCGGTCCTCTTCCCCCTTTTAGGCGGCAGCCGGGAGTTCTTGGACCCCGACGGCGTCTTCAGCCATCCGGACGAGTTCGACTTGCACTTCAGGATCGGAGCTGAGCAGCACGGTCTCCAACTGCTTCACTGTTCTAATGTCTAAGTCAGGTCGTCCTTTCTGCTTGACATGTTTACTGTTGATGGGACACGACCAAACCATGTGTTGGAGGTCCGCTGTCTGCCTTTACAAATTTTGCAATCAGCTGTGTACAGCCTCGGGTAACGACGCGCTGTAGGCTACAAGGTTAGGGAACGTGTTGGTCTGGTGCAAACGCCAAGCTACCGATTGCCACTTAGTTAAAGTTCTGTGTGGTGCAGGGTGTCTGGCCCTTTCAAGGCTGTAATGATCTAGTATGTCCCGATAAGATACCATCCTGTCCCGCCCCGACCGGCGAAACGAGTGCACCGTAGGCGTCGGCTCGGTTGGTTAGACCTCGAGCCACGGCGTGCGCGTTCTCGTTCCCCGGGAGACCGCAGTGAGCCGGAGCCCAGACTATTTGAACCCCTCTGACCCGATCGCAGCAGAAACTAGCAGCAGGATTTTAAGCGCTTCCGACGACACGCGCCCTCTCGAGATATTGAGCATGGCCGACTTGGAGTCACTCACTATAAATTTGTATTTGCTGGATGCAGTCATTACTTGGGCAATGGCCGCCTCCTCCCCGACTTCCAGCAACGTCGTGAGGATCGTGCCGGAAGTGACTGAATCGCCCTGTCGATTTACCATGGCTACGGCTATGACGTCACGATCGTCATAGCCAGCGGCGTCCACGTAAACAACGTCCTCAGACCTCTGGAATCTTTTTTGCAGTGCCTGTGCTTTTGCGCGTCTGCGTTCTGCGTTGTGTACGGGGTGCATGTACTTGGGCAGTGGCAGGACGTATATGCTAGTCCTGATCTCAATTGGGATGTCCAATTTAGCTCCAGCTCTAGATTCATGTTTGATGCTAAGGGAGCTTAAAATGTGTCGCCAGGTCGGGCTCTTGGAGAGCCTTTCCAGTTGTGCCATCTTCTGAGTTTAGATCAGCTCGTCTAGGGTATTGTGCAGGCATCGGCTGAATCAGATCATTCGGCCTTCGAATAAAGCCACTTTTAGCGCGCACGCCATGGCGGCTGCGTCCGCGGTACCTCACGACGAGATGAACACCCACGGAGAGGCCCCGGCGATTATGGACTACGAGGGCGACGACGTCACAACTGAATTCGAGACCAACGAACGGACTCTACCTCCACAACGCGAGCACGACCGGACGCACGAGACGGAGACGGAGGACGACGATGGCTGGATCACCGCCGGGAGGAGGCTTCGGCGCCGCGCCGCAGCACCCCTTGGTAAGCCGGCCCCTCCTTCTTCTCCTGCAGCCTCGCAGCCTCGAGGTAGCGATAGCTTCGTTAAGAAAGTGACTGCCAGACTTAGCAGAGCGGCGCGCATGCCCGTGGCGCTACCGAGACACGAGACCAAGATTATCATACGTCCGCGCGGCGGGTTTAACGTAGCGAAAACGGAGGCCACGCGCCTCATGTCAGCCATTTTCGCAGCAGCCGGGGTTACCATGCACGAATCCAGAATAGACACTATTTGTACGAATCCGACTCAGAACATCATAGTGATCAGCACGCCCGACGAGGGTCGCGCTCGTAGCTACGTGCAAATTAGGCAGCTTCTAATAGGCAACGCCAAGTACGAGACCTTCGCGTACGTGTCCGCCCCGGACGGCACAGTAAAGGGAATCATTAGAGGCATAGACACTACGGAGACGCATAAGGATCTACAGAACAACATGGTAAACGAGACCAACCCCTTGGCACTGGAGGCCCACAGAATAGGAAACACCACCACGGTTATCGTGGCGTTCGAGGGATCTAAAGTACCTAATTCGATCAAGTACGGGGCCATGATAGTTGCATGATAGCCCCGTTGCAAGCTCTGCAACGGGGCTCACGCAACGGGAGCCACGGGCTGCCTCAACCGATTCAAGGTGCCCCATGTGGTACTCCAAAGGCGAGGGGCAAAAGAGCAACAGCGGAAAGAGTCCAAGCAGCAGCCGCCGCAAAAGACAGTGGAAACCTTCCCACAGCTGCAATCGAGAGTACACGCCCCCGTTGCGGCACCGCGGACGAAAGTAGGCGGATCCGTTAAGGCGCCGGCGTCAGGCGGAGCAAACAACAATAAAAACGGCCAGGCGCAGCCGGCGACGGGCGTGACGTGGGCCAGGGTGACAGCCGGCGCGACGAGCCGCGGCAACCCCGCACTCGAGCGAGAGCTGCAAGACATTCGCCACGAAAACATCCATCTGAGAGCGCAAATGGAGAGGCAAGAAGAGATCATACTCGCGCTAAATCGCAAGCTGGACTTGCTACTCGCAGGCAAGATACCGCAAGAGCTCCCACCGCGAACCCCAATGGTTTCGAGGGACTCGCCACAATCGCCGCCCCTTCCACCGATTAGGATCCCACTCGAGCCCGAGGAGGTGGAAGAGGCCTCCGAAAGCAACAACCCAACGCCTGAAAACGTCGCGGCGAATTGCAGCGACGCTCCACGGGAAGAAATGGACACGGACAGCGAACCGACCAAGAAGAGACGGGCACTGAAGTCAAAGATCCGCGAGCAACAATACGTGACCAAAGAAGAATTCCAGTTTTCAAGACGCGTGCGCCAAGCAATTCGAGACGGTCAACACGCGCCTATCGGCCCTCGAGGCCACGCAGGCAGATATGTCGGCTAGACTGGACAACCTAGAGACCCGCTTCACCAACATGGAGCAAATGATGACGACAATCTACAAGAAGCTCACGGCGAAGCCGCAGCCAATACCGCTTCCTGAAGCACAGCCGTAATGACAATAAAGACCGCGGAGAAGACACACGAACTCATCATCTGGCAGTGGAACGCGAACGGGTTCAGGGGGAGGAGAGCGACATTCTTGCAGCACATTGCACGCGCGGAGAAGAGACCGGACATCATCCTCGTCCAAGAAACACACTGCGAGCTCACCCCGAAAATCCCGGGATACCGCTCCTACGCCTTTGCACTTCCCATGACTCCAGAGAAGGGGGCCCGCGTGCGCGGCGGCATCTGCACTTTCGTGAAGAAGGGCATGGTCAGCCTCGAACACAGCCTCCTACACGCCTCGAACGTGGAACACCTAATGATAGAAGTGGTGATCGGCGCCAAGACGCGAGCCAGAAAGGAGCACGTGTACATCATGAACGCGTACACGAAACCCAAATACGCGAAACAACGCTACGGCACGCTGATCAGCAAGATCAAGCGGCTGGCAGAGGACCAAATAACGCTGCTCTGCGGAGACTTCAACGCCCCGCACCCGGTGTGGGGCTACCAATACGACACGGCGAAGGGTCGCAGCCTCCTGGCAGAGACTCAGGCGGCGGGGTACCACCTCGCCAACGACATCACGGTCCCCACCAGGCAGGACATGGCGACGGTGCGCCGAGATAACAACCCGGACCTCACCTTCAGCAACAACGCGAAGGTGAGGTGGCGAAACACCCTGGAGACGCTCGGCAGCAATCACTGTATTAGAGGTCGCCGTTCCCCTCAAAAGTCGAGCGAGCCCGCATCGCAAACAAAGAATCACGGACTGGGACAAGTCTCGTGCCAACCTCGGCACCGTGCCCGAGAACATCGAGGACATTGAGGCATGGACGGCGGCGGTGCTACAAGAATCGAAGCGGGCCACCACCGAGTTCGAGACGGAGGAGAACGCATCCGACGTCGACAGCAGGCTAGCACACCTCATCGAGGCGCGCAACTCCCTCAAACGCCGGTGGAACGGCCAGCGGCACAACCGCACGCTGCGCAAGAGGGTGGCGATGCTAAACAGAGAAATCGAGAAGCACTGCGAGACGCTGAATCGCCAGCGCTGGCACGCCGTCTGCCAGGAGGCCGACGGGCAAATCCACAAGAGCCGAACGTGGAAGTTGCTCCGACACCTGCTCGACGACACCAAGACCAAGAGCACGCAACAGCACGTCTTGGCGCGAACCCTCCTCAAGGCCCGCCGAGAGCTCGGCGATGACGAAGTCCGGCGCCGGCTCGACGCCAAGTACCTACCGGCCACGCCACCCTCGCCCCTGCCGAGCTACGAGGGCGACGTCAACCCAGAACTCGACGCGGACATCCAGGAGTGGGAAGTTCGCGCGGTTCTGCAAAAGACCAATGGTAAGTCGGCGGCCGGCCCCGACGGCGTGTCGAACAAGGAGCTGCGCAACCTGAGCGACGGCGCAATCGCGGCTCTCACGCGGTACTACAACAACTGCTGGCGCAGTGGCGTCCTGCCGCGCAAGTGGAAGGAGGCGCGCACGGTGCTCATCCCCAAGCCCGGGAAACCGCCAGACATCGAGAACCTGCGCCCGATATCGCTGACGTCGTGTGTGGGCAAGGTCCTAGAACACGTGCTTCTAAATCGGTGGCAACGGTATCTGGAGGAGAACGAGCTATACCCCAACACCATGCTCGGATTTCGGGCGGGACTGAGCACCCAGGACGCGATGCTCCTCCTAAGGCACGAAATCATAGACCGGACGACCAAGAGATCCGAAGACACAGCGGCCATCCTCGGCCTCGACTTAATAGGAACGTTCGACAACGTACTGCACTCGGCACTATGGGCGAGCGATCCTTCCAATACGTCAAGGATTTCCTCACGGAGCGAACCGCGACCATCGTGGCGGGAGACCTGGAGTTACCGACGAAGACGCTCGGCAGCAGGGGCACGCCGCAGGGAGCGGTGATCTCGCCGACGCTGTTCAACCTCGTTATGATCGGGGGTGGCCGAACGCCTCGGCTCCCTCCCATGGGTACGACAGACCATATACGCCGACGACATAGACATCTGGACCACCGGCGGCAGCGACGGCGAGATCGAAAAATCGCTCCAGCAGGCCGTCGAAGTGGTCGAAGAACAACTTCAAGGAACGGGCCTCCAATGCTCCCCGGCCAAGTCGGAGCTGCTGCTGCTGCGGCCGCCTCGAAGTAACAAGACCGACAACGACGAGCCGAACATCAACGTGCGCACGAGCGACGGTACCACCATTCCCAAGGTCGACACCCTGCGCGTCTTGGGACTGCACATCGAGAGCACGCCCCGCAACGGTTACACGATACAACAGCTCCAAACCAAGGTACACAGGGCGATGGGGCTCATCAAGAAGATATCCAACAAGTACGCCGGCATACGCGAGCGCAACACGCTCAAACTGACACAATTCTTCGCCGTCAGTCACCTGGCCTACGTCGCCGCCTTCCACACCTGGAACGCCGCCGAGCGTAACAAGCTGAACGCTCTCATACGCAAGGCACACAAGGTCGCGCTAGGTCTATACACGCACACTAACACGGAAAGGATGTTAGAGCTAGGGATACACAACACAATAGAAGAGATTGCAGAAGCGCAGCAAACAGCGCAGACGGCTCGCCTCGAGCAAACGCGCACGGGCAGGGCGATCCTAGAACGATTAGGACACAGGCTGCGGCTGCAGGAGGGTAGGGAACGGCTGCCGCTTCCGCGGAGCCTGCTCGAGAAACTGCAGGTCCCGCCGCTCCGGCAGCACATGGACCCACAAGAGAACAAGGAACGGCGGCTGGCCAGAGCCCGAGCGCTGACCGGCACGTACTCCAACGACACCGGCGCCGTGTACGTGGATGTGGCCCGATACCCGGGCCGACGACACGCGTACGTGGCCGCAGCAGTCAGAACAACGACGGGCGAGCTCGTCACGGCCGGCAGCGTGCGGGCCAGGTCGGCGGAGCAGGCGGACGAGTTGGCCATCGCGCTGGCCCTCTCGATCCCGGAATGCACGACAGTACTGAGCGACTCCCACGCGGCAGTCACCAACTTTGCAAGAAATCAAGTGTGCGCGAGTGCGGTGAGGGCGTGCGGGGCCCCAGACCCAATGCGCGCGCCGATAACGGTACGGTGGTTCCCGGCCCACATGGGCGCAGTGGGACCCGAGCCCAACCGAACTTGGACGCGGACAGCGCGGCGAAGGCGCTGACAGGACGCCCAGCCGACCCGCGACCCGCTGTGCCTCGAACTACCGAGACCGGCAACGACGGAGACGACGACGACGACGGCGAGGACGTTGACGGCGACGACACGGAGGCGGAGGAGCCCGCCCTGGAGTGGTACCGGGAGCGTCGCAGACGCTACCCGGGGCCGCACAAGGAGGTTAAAAAAGTTGCAATTTTTTAACCTCCTTGGGGCCGCACCCCGACCTCACCAGGCAGGAGGCGGTGCTCCTCCGCCAACTGCAAGTGAGAGCAACGTGGACTCCCGTGTGGGCCGTACACGCGAGCCCGGAGCTCTACGAAACCGATGTGTGTGCGGTGTGCGTGGCCGCGCGGGCCACGCTAGCACACATGATGTGGAACTGCGACGTGAACCCTGACTCATCCGAGGCGCTCCCGCCTCACCTCGGCCGTGCGGTGGGCGAAAGAGATCTGGACTCTCAACGGGCCGCCGCGTAGTTTGCGCTGAGAGCGGTCCAACGCCAGCAAGCGCGGGTAGTTGCCCCCTCCTAAGAGGGGGATAGCTCCTGTTACCGAAAAGCAGGCAAATAAAGATGTTACACCCCCCCTTAGTGATGCAGCGTTTAACGCCGGTCGTAAACCACGCGCTTTGCGTCGATGACGTGATACTGATTCATAGAACGTATTTTTCTTACAGTTCCCGAAGCTCATCGCTCGAAAAGGAACGGGGAAGCCACTCGCTGTTTCTTTCATCAAATAAGCAATACTAGTAATTATTTTTGGTTTCCAGCTCCCCAGAAAGCTTATGTGTCGTCGATATTTGCCCTCATAGCCACTTAAAAAATCAATAAAACTTTGTTTATATCCCACGACAGTGTCGGAGGTTCGGAGTGGGATCCCTTGCTTGCACATATCAGTCCTTTTGAAGACACGCAAGGGTTCTTAGCATTTTTCGCATCTGCGAACCAAGGCTCCACGTGTCTTTGAAGCCCAAGGCGCGAAATCTATGAAAAATAACGTCTCGGTTTGTATGCTACATTAACGCGCGGTCAGCGCCAACCTCAAGCATTTACGCCTCGTTCCCCGGGTATGCATCTTAAGTAAATTTAGATTAGCCATCAACAGGCACCGCTTTTAAGGTCAGTGCACCAAAAATAAAACTGCGTGCGTATATTGCGCATTTCTTGGGAAGGACTGCCGTCAATGCTCATGCTTTTTAGGGGCGAAGCTCCTTAGGGCGTGGGTCTGTCCATCCTCGACGTATGTATGTAGCCACCTCTAGTTTAGTTCTTGGATTGTTTACTAGATGGCGTGGCTACCTCTAGTTTAGTTCTTGGATTGTTTACTAGATGGCGGTACTTGTATATGATGAAAAGATGCGCTTGGATTGTTTACTAGATGGCGTGGCTACCTCTAGTTTAGTTCTTGGATTGTTTACTAGATGGCGGGGAGCGTTCTAATAAAATCCGTTCGCTGTTGGCGCGCGCTCGGAGTCGCCCGATGGATAAGGCTGCAGATGTGCGAGCCCGCGAGGCAGAAGCGCTCCGTGAAGCTGCGTGACGCCGCCGCCAAGATCCTGCCGTACGAGAGCGGTAGGCCGAAGCGTGTCGTCTGGCTGCGCGACGACGCCGCGAAGATCCCAGCGTTCGAGAACGAGAGGCCCAAGCGTCACGGTAACGGCGCGAGGACCCTGCCGTACGCGAAGCGGCACGGCTGCGGCGCGAAGAGGATCTCCAAAACGTCAGAGAACGGGAAGCGGCGAGAAAGCGCGCGTATCGGCAGGCAGACCCCGATGCAGTGAGAACTCGTGAGGCGTCTGCAAAACGCATCAGGCGAGCTCAGCCCCAAGGTGCCGGCGCGCGGTTTAAGCGAGACTTTCTAGACGTTAAGTTCGGACACAGATGTAGTGGGCGAACTTTCACTGAAGAGTCACGGTTTTACCGATGATTTCCCCTCAGGAGCTTCGCCCACTCATCATCATTCACCCCGTGGATATGCTGTGAATTTTTTTATGAGGGAGTGGAGCGGGGGGGGGGATGATCACAGGGGTGGCTTCGACTTAAAGCACAAATTTTATCTAATTAAGTTACACTGTGGAGTCTCGCCGGGGCTCGACAGAAATAAAATTTTCTCATACGTTCTTTTAAGTGCCGTGTCACCTCTATTTCGTGCGCTAAAAAGCTTCCCTGGTCGTGCACCCTGGCATTCTGGAATCGCTCATGATTTCGTTTGTTTTTGTTGTTTTGTACTTTTTCTCTCCTTTCATGTTTCCCTATCCCTGGTTTTCGGGGTCCAGCGCCCGCGAAACGCATTCCTGCGTACGCCACTACTTGACACACGGAGAATGAGCACGGAAATAGCCAGATAAAACGCGATTCAAACAGGAAGAATCGGGCCACTACCCAGATCTTCGGTGAGGTCCCCATCACACATCCTTCCTGTCACCTCAAAATGATCGCAGCATTTTGTCTGGCCTTCGCAACCGCTATAGTTGCGATTTGTTACCTTGGCACTAGGCCTTAAGAGGGGGGAGTTCATGCATCGCACCACTGCTTAACCAAAACGTTAAGCCGTGGTGAGATGCAGTAAGAATGCGGCCTGTTCAAAACTTTGTTGTCTCGGCTGCCACAGAATTAACTCGGAACATTACCGTTCCCTATTCACCGCTTTTCCCATCTGGCGTTACAAGCTGATTGTGCCTATTTCGCCGTTGAAGTTTTTATGATGACCAGTATAAGGCTGGGGAAATCAGGCTTCTTGCGCCTGGACGGTGTTTGAGCCCCCAGAAGTTTTCTCTGCGCATTGCCACAGAATTAACTCGGAACATTACCGTTCCCTATTCACCGCTTTTCCCATCTGGCGTTACAAGCTGATTGTGCCTATTTCGCCGTTGAAGTTTTTATGATGACCAGTATAAGGCTGGGGAAATCAGGCTTCTTGCGCCTGGACGGTGTTTGAGCCCCCAGAAGTTTTCTCTGCGCATTGCCACAGAATTAACTCGGAACATTACCGTTCCCTATTCACCGCTTTTCCCATCTGGCGTTACAAGCTGATTGTGCCTATTTCGCCGTTGAAGTTTTTATGATGACCAGTATAAGGCTGGGGAAATCAGGCTTCTTGCGCCTGGACGGTGTTTGAGCCCCCAGAAGTTTTCTCTGCGCATTGCCACAGAATTAACTCGGAACATTACCGTTCCCTATTCACCGCTTTTCCCATCTGGCGTTACAAGCTGATTGTGCCTATTTCGCCGTTGAAGTTTTTATGATGACCAGTATAAGGCTGGGGAAATCAGGCTTCTTGCGCCTGGACGGTGTTTGAGCCCCCAGAAGTTTTCTCTGCGCATTGCCACAGAATTAACTCGGAACATTACCGTTCCCTATTCACCGCTTTTCCTATCTGGCGTTACAAGCTGATTGTGCCTATTTCGCCGTTGAAGTTTTTATGATGACCAGTATAAGGCTGGGGAAATCAGGCTTCTTGCGCCTGGACGGTGTTTGAGCCCCCAGAAGTTTTCTCTGCGCATTGCCACAGAATTAACTCGGAACATTACCGTTCCCTATTCACCGCTTTTCCCATCTGGCGTTACAAGCTGATTGTGCCTATTTCGCCGTTGAAGTTTTTATGATGACCAGTATAAGGCTGGGGAAATCAGGCTTCTTGCGCCTGGACGGTGTTTGAGCCCCCAGAAGTTTTCTCTGCGCATTGCCACAGAATTAACTCGGAACATTACCGTTCCCTATTCACCGCTTTTCCCATCTGGCGTTACAAGCTGATTGTGCCTATTTCGCCGTTGAAGTTTTTATGATGACCAGTATAAGGCTGGGGAAATCAGGCTTCTTGCGCCTGGACGGTGTTTGAGCCCCCAGAAGTTTTCTCTGCGCATTGCCACAGAATTAACTCGGAACATTACCGTTCCCTATTCACCGCTTTTCCCATCTGGCGTTACAAGCTGATTGTGCCTATTTCGCCGTTGAAGTTTTTATGATGACCAGTATAAGGCTGGGGAAATCAGGCTTCTTGCGCCTGGACGGTGTTTGAGCCCCCAGAAGTTTTCTCTGCGCATTGCCACAGAATTAACTCGGAACATTACCGTTCCCTATTCACCGCTTTTCCTATCTGGCGTTACAAGCTGATTGTGCCTATTTCGCCGTTGAAGTTTTTATGATGACCAGTATAAGGCTGGGGAAATCAGGCTTCTTGCGCCTGGACGGTGTTTGAGCCCCCAGAAGTTTTCTCTGCGCATTGCCACAGAATTAACTCGGAACATTACCGTTCCCTATTCACCGCTTTTCCCATCTGGCGTTACAAGCTGATTGTGCCTATTTCGCCGTTGAAGTTTTTATGATGACCAGTATAAGGCTGGGGAAATCAGGCTTCTTGCGCCTGGACGGTGTTTGAGCCCCCAGAAGTTTTCTCTGCGCATTGCCACAGAATTAACTCGGAACATTACCGTTCCCTATTCACCGCTTTTCCCATCTGGCGTTACAAGCTGATTGTGCCTATTTCGCCGTTGAAGTTTTTATGATGACCAGTATAAGGCTGGGGAAATCAGGCTTCTTGCGCCTGGACGGTGTTTGAGCCCCCAGAAGTTTTCTCTGCGCATTGCCACAGAATTAACTCGGAACATTACCGTTCCCTATTCACCGCTTTTCCCATCTGGCGTTACAAGCTGATTGTGCCTATTTCGCCGTTGAAGTTTTTATGATGACCAGTATAAGGCTGGGGAAATCAGGCTTCTTGCGCCTGGACGGTGTTTGAGCCCCCAGAAGTTTTCTCTGCGCATTGCCACAGAATTAACTCGGAACATTACCGTTCCCTATTCACCGCTTTTCCCATCTGGCGTTACAAGCTGATTGTGCCTATTTCGCCGTTGAAGTTTTTATGATGACCAGTATAAGGCTGGGGAAATCAGGCTTCTTGCGCCTGGACGGTGTTTGAGCCCCCAGAAGTTTTCTCTGCGCATTGCCACAGAATTAACTCGGAACATTACCGTTCCCTATTCACCGCTTTTCCCATCTGGCGTTACAAGCTGATTGTGCCTATTTCGCCGTTGAAGTTTTTATGATGACCAGTATAAGGCTGGGGAAATCAGGCTTCTTGCGCCTGGACGGTGTTTGAGCCCCCGGAAGTTTTCTCTGCGCATTTTACTTATCACTGCGCCTCCCCAGGGCACCGTAAGCGCGCGTCCTTTCGTTAAAAACTGGGGCCACATGCATCCCACACCGTTTTCCGGTAGGTTTCGTAAGAAACACGCGTCTGTAGCGGGTAGGGGCTTCTTCGGTCCCGTAAAGCTGTGTACCCGTAAAGCTTTTAGCCCACAAATCCTCCTTGGGGACCACTGGAAAAATAAAAAAAAATGTGTTGTCTTGAATTGCATTGGATTTAGCTGGGTTATTGCCCAGGCTGAACCGAAGCATTTTTTAACAGCGAAACTGTTCTTGGTCGAGGCTTTCATCGGACGTAATGTAGTAACGGGGTCGCATGGATCTGCAGAGAGCATTGAGTAGTCAAAAGGAGAGCAAGCAACAAGCCCAAATGCAGCAAGCTAAACGAATGTTTGCACGAGATATTTACGTAGGCAAAGCATTTCGAAATTACTTAATTTGGTGGCAGTGTTTATACTTGTCAACATTGTAGAATAAAAGAAAACATTAAGCATATTTGAGGCAGAACATCAATACATAAGTGATATTTGCGCTGCACTATCTTTTTATTTAAAAGTACATGGCTGCTTGATTTTTGCTATAGCAAACAAAAAATAAGCCGTGAGAAACCAAAAAAAAATGTTCAGGGAATGTTGCACTCACGCGCAAGACTTGAATGCCGTAGCTGTTGTAGGTGAGCATTTCCGGACGCATAGTTAAGTTTCAGTATCGTTGTTTATTTGCATAGTTCTGGTGCTAGTAATTAATTGATTGTAGGTTTACCCGCCGACGCAACGCAGGCGATGAGGCGCGCCGTCGTGAAGGGCTCCGGATTAATTTTGACCACCTGGGGATCTTGAACGTGCGCCGAAATCTCGTACACACCGGCGTTTTTTAGCGTGAGCTACACTGGCCGAGGTTGAGCAATTTCGCGTGGCTCCTGGAGAGCCGTGCTGCGCATGCGCGAGGAGTGACGTCTCACGGCGCACAGAACGTTGCTCGGTGCCCGGCGTCTTTCCCACACCTCACGCGCCCAGCGTCTTCGCCGACCTCCGTTCCGTACGTGGCAGCCCGGTCCACTTGATGATCATGCGAGGGGTGGCCGGGTGTGGAACCGATGGCTCGTGCGTCGCACCAACACCGACGTGCGCCTGTGGAACCAGTTTAGCTCTAGGGCGATTGGCGACGCTGCGCCGGAGCCGCTTGATAAATATACATGTGTCACATAATGCGTATACCGTGTGCGTATCATTGAAGCAGCAGTAAGCATTGTAATCAAGCTAATCCTAGACAACCAGGAAAGCTAAGAATAACCAGCTGAACCTTAGCTCACGCTACGTATACCCTGGCATAGCCGAGCTAAGTCACTGCTAATATTTTGCTTTTCGCCTCCATCAGAAAAGTGCGCCGCTAGTAATCGTCGTCATATGAATCGAGGAGGTCGTTGTTTTCTTCGCGGCGAGTGGTGGAGGCAAAGTCTTCTCAGCATTGTAGACTTCCACAAACTCTTCGTCATCGACTCGAGGCAGCGGTGGCAGGATCTGCAAGCCATCTCGAGAAGCATTGGCACACTCGTAGTAGCCATGTCTCCAGTTATCCATAATGGATTCTAGAGAAGGCGGTGGCTGCGGCGACCTCTCCCAAGCAGGGTGTCTGTTCATCATTAGCATTAGCGCTGGAGTTGTTCTTTTTTTTTGTAAAATTACTGCGTGAGCCGAAGGACTCAGCCGTGAAGGCGAGGCACGCGCTCACGAGCGCTCGCCATTTTCTCGTGCCTCGGGGATTTTCCAGGTTATTATTTTTCATTTTTGCTAAAGACACTGCGCGTGCTTAGGACGCCCAGCGGTCGCCACAAGGCACGCGCTCACGAGCGCTCGACATTTTCTTGGAATGTTGTCCTTCAACAGCGAAATAACGGCTTGTACAACAGCTTCGCTATTAAAACCGCACGCCGCGTCCCCACATGACCGTGTTGTGTTCCAGGTTCACAAGTAACGAAAGGTTCCAATAGCTCTCGCGGGTATTTGAACACGGGGAAAATAAATTGACGCGAACGGGAATCGATCTGCTAGCTTTGAGAAGTTCTATGAAGCTAAGCCTCGCGATTAGGGAACGCCAGGCAGCTTCGCTGTTAACATTAGCGTTCACGAAGTTAAGTCAATAATGCTGGGATAATATTGTTTTAGATAAGGAGCTGGGGGCTTTTTATTATTGGCCCGACCAATTCCCTGCGCGTCCCTCCGTCTTGGGCTGCCTTTTCCCATGACCCCTTCCGCGAGGGAGCAGGAGTAAAAATGGCGGTTGCATGGCGGCCGGTTGATGTAATGCCTACCACACGGTACGAGCCGGCCTATCTTTGCCGAATTACTATTCAAGCTATAGTCCTACGATTCAGCATAACTCGACGCAGAAAAAAGGAAGGAAAATAAAACTGGGGCGAGCGCTATTCCAGAGTGCCCGAGTTCTGCCTACTTCAGAGTTTCAGCTGCTTGGGTTATGAAAGTAGCGATAGTGGAGCATCCGATATACTCCTCGAGCGAAACCAGCTCAATCGGGCACAGCACGCCTGGAATATTCAGCTGGCATATTCAGTATTGGGGCCGCTTATGTGGATAAAGTACGGGTAGCGATATCATCCGCATGCAGCGCCATCTGAAATCCAGCTGCAAGACTCATTCCCTATCATAAACTAGGTACCCCACTATTACATTCAAATATCCAGCCTGGCTGTTACCCATGTCCGGCGCGAGGTGGTCCGTTTTTCTCGGTGTTCTGAATTATGTTTGCTACGTCGCTTGAGGGTAGACCCAGTGCAGCTCTGCGTAAGCACAAACCAAGTAAGCAAAGACGTTCACTGCAGCGAACGGAACGCGCCCTGCTCCCGACCATCAAGTATGGCTATTTGTTCACGGTTTGGTTGAGTGTGCTCGGCGGTCGCTTATCAAAAGTCGTCCCAGTCATGCTTGTCAAGAGCGTGTTTGAGCATTGGCAAGTGCGGTCTAGACGTTGATGTATCATTTGACATCGACTGTGTTTTCAATGTGTATGAAGAAGGCTTCCGTGGGAAAATCGTGTCGTCTTGGCTGCTCCTATCGGCTCGGATAAGAGTGAATCCCAGTTCTGACCGAACATCCCCGCGACTGTGCCACCATTGGCTCACGGTGGCCTGGGGACTTTTCTTCTTTGAGTGCTAAGTTCAAGACGCTGCTAGCGGGTATCACATGACGACTTCATGGCTACGACACTACGCCCACACAAAGTGGACGCAATGGGTGAGTGTGGCTTCGCTCGCTATGCCGCGCCAATGAATTGGCTGGGTGTGTTTGATTAATATTACAACTGTGAGAAAACTCGGTAATGGTTTTGCCCGGCCGAGCTGAACTCGTGTCACTCGTGGCGGCTGCTGCGGCGGCGTGGTTTATTGTTCACAATCACCGCAGCGGGCATATTTCCACCCCTCATTTCTTTAATACGATGGAGGAATTTGAGCTTGTTTTTATCTCTACAAAACTAGTCTGCACTGGCTGGGCAGTCATCTCGCGACCGACCCCTGTTTGCGACGACTTCGAGAGGGCTTTTCCTAGCTCACCGTCGAGGAGAAAGTGTTGTGTGCGCTGCAGTTTTACACGACCGGCAGCTTCCACGGAAGCGATGGTAGAGACCGCAACATCGGCCGCCACCAGTCGAAAGTCAGCCAGTGTGGGCGCAATATGATCAGTGGAGACGTGTTTCCCAGACCTCGCCTTTCTTTTAGGTGGTTCGCCGTACATGGCTTGCATAGGGTCTACCGCGCGTCAATCTGTTTGCGGCCGGAGTGTGCCCTTCAGGTATCGTCTGCTCAGAAAACATTTTCTAACGAGGCGTTGCGTGTCGCACATGTTTTGTGAAAATGTAACTGGCAGGATAGCTTATAGGTATATACTTACACAATTGAGGGCGCCTATCTATTATGAGAGGCGATTTTTACACATTTCAGCGAGTTTTCTTCAGCGTAACCATCGTATGGCTGCAAGCAGGGCATGGAAAGCGAGTAAAGGGCGAGTTCAGAATTAAAGTACTCGCGTGACGTCAGACGGAGGGTAAGCATGAGTGGTAAGGGGGCGAAGGAAGAGAGGGGGTGAGGGGATTGGACTCATTGAAAAGAAAATCCACTGGAGAGACCTTTGTCGAACAAGAGCGGTGAAGAGCAAAAGGAAATAAAGCAAACAAATCTGAAAAGTTGTCGTTGTTGGCATTCCTTCCTTCGTAACACTAGCCCACTTGGGGCATTGGCCCGAAATTTTGAGCTTATAGGAAGTAATGTGTCCGGTTCGCAAAATTCACACTGGGAATTTGAAAAATAAAAGTTGCACAATAGTGCGTTACGCGTGACACCTGAACGTGATGGCACGGGAGCAGGACAGGTGCACACCAGCCTCGCAGAACCCCGATTCTAGGGAGGCTGTGGCGTGTGCCAGTCTCTTGTTTACGTACTTACGCTTGCTTACGTAGGGGGGATAGGGGGCGCCATTTCTCATGAAGTAGGTGGTTTTTGAACAGGGTTCCGTGAACTGAAAACCGGTACCGAATAGGCGTTATTACCTTAACTAAATCTGAACCCACCCCGTTATTTTTAGCATCCCGAACGCGTGCCGGAATCGATTAAAAAAAACGAAACGGTTTCCTGTTTACGGCGAAGTGGTTCGACCATGCGCAGTTGATGGCGTGCGGTCACTGTCATTTCGGGTCGTTCGTTTTTCAGTAAACTCCACCTCGCAATCAGTCACCCATTTCTCCCTTCCGTTCGGTCCCAACAATGCGGAAGATTTATTCTCGGTCACAAAACTGGGAAAGGTACGAGGTACACGCACACTTGTTGCAACCGTATGTTGCCGCTGGTTGCACGCGTGGAGTAGGCGGCTGTGGACGGGAAATATCCCTCTCTGCAGCGCCTGCAAGCGACACGAAACATCAACTTCGGCCTTCCCAGGTATGGGCCACATGGCGACTGCATCGGAGCAAGCAGGCCACAGCTTGCCGCAGTGCGCATTGGCGAAGGCCTGCCGCCTGAAAGTGCCCACTTCTTCCTTCGTAATTCGTTTAAAAAAACTCGCACCCCTGGAAAGTGTAAATACTTGATAGGTGAGTTTCAGTAAAAAGAGAAAAAAAGAAGACGTAAGAGGCCTGCATGGGGTTTTAAATTATTCACACGAAGTCCGAATATGAATAATTCTGGTTCTCTCCGCCTGCAACCATCGAATGAGCACAAAATCGGAAAGTCGATTTTACTCTACACATTCCCTCCCTTTTTCGACCGTTCACATAACGAGTTGTGTCGTCACTGCGGAGGCCGTGAGCCCGAGGGGTCCTGCTATAATCGGCGGTTTTGCGTGACGTGTTCAGCGTACAGGGTTCTTTTTTTTTTTTAAGCCAGATAACGATTGCAGATATAGGGCAGGGAGCTGTTAACGCATAACGCGCGCGCTTTTTGTCTTTGAAAGCATTGCCGCTCTAAAGTGTTTGCCCAGTGCTTTTCCCGACTTCCCTGTTTTGCTGTGTCGTCTATTTTATTGCTGCTTTGTTTTTTGGTGATGCAAATTTACAGACTCTCCCAACTCGCAACTCTGCTTTCACTCTTATTACGGAGGGTGCGTTGTATTCGACAAATTAAAGACCGCTCCCAAAAAGACCCATGTCTCCTGCTTGTAGGGTTAAATTACTTTTTTCAGTTTCTAAAGGCGTAATTTGTCGTTCAATTTCCCATTTTGGCGAAAGACACGATGGTGGGTGTCAAAGGGAACGAGATGTATTTACATGCACGCGCACAGTAGCAGTAGCTTTCAAACATACTTGTTGTAGATCATAGCCTTACTGGAGCATTGATTGAAGATTATTATTAGAAAATATCACCTTTTGGCGTACGCCCTGAAGCCGGCGTTAGGGAACCAATCATTCGGGGGGGCAAAACAAACGAATTTGTAAAGAGGATTTGAGTAGTTACAACCAGTTGTTTCTTCTCACTCTCCAAAAGACTAAAAATACAGCTCAGAAATTCTGAGAATTGTCTAGTTATGCGTAATCATAGGCCGACTCTCCGTTTCACTAACCTTATGTTTCCTTGATGGCATTGAAGATGACATGTCAACTGGAGCAACGTCTTTTATTTTAAATTTCTTTGGTTTATACTTTAGACAGACCTACAGATTGTATATATAGATTAGATAGACCTTTGTGAACTCCCCCCTGTTCCTATCGCTGATAGGTTTACTCCAGGGCGCCCAACCAGAGCACGCGTGCATGTTGTTTAAGCGGCTTTCCTTCTCTGCCTTCCCGTGGATTTAGCTGTAGCTTACTCACCGCGCGCCAAGAAGACAAAGGCAAAGAAGACGACAGGACCAGCGTATGTCCTCTTCTTCTCCTTCGTACCTGGTCTTTGCGCGCTGTTAGTGAGTTATCAACGAATCATTACCAACTCGCCCAGTTGTCCCTTATTTTACACTATGTTTCGTACGTAGCTTGGCGGCCTCGCGTCGGGATAACGCTGCCTTTAGTGTTAACACCCATACTGCAATGCAGTGCGAGTTACTCCTCGATTGGTCGCCCGCGGATACGGGTGAGCGGGATAGCTGGTCTCTGTTGACGGTACGAACGCCCTGGTTTGCATGCGTGCGTGTTTTGTGGGCATGGGGGCAAGCTTTTATCGCGAAAACAATAAAAGCCGACTCTCGACGTCAGTAATAGAAAAACTACTCTTTCGAAAGCGTTCCACAGCACAAGACACTACATAGCACACGGCATTCATAACGGGAACTTAACCTTGGCAGTAGTCCACGCCAATACACCGTTGATGAAGGGAACGAAGAGATGCAGCCGACGAGCGAGCAGACCAGCAGCAAAATTCACCACCCTTGCCAAAATTGTTCAGTTATAAATAAACAAACAAACAAATAAATAAATGAATGAATGAATGAATGAATGAATGAATAAATAAAACATTAGTCCGGACTCAACGAAAATTAAATCGGACTATTTCTCTGAGTGTGTCAAATAGGGTAGGCTGACGGCCGTGTTAGTATAAATCCGAGCTGACAAACATTTCCATTGTACTTCATACTGGATATTTTAACATCGGCGTGTTCAATTTAACAGGCCGGTACCCCATTACGCCGCTACGTGTCACCCCATTACGCCGCTACGTTTCGTGTCGTCGTTAGACCGATGTTGTCAACTACCGTACGTTAGAAGGTACACATCGTGTAAAACGTTAGGAACACCCACAATGAATGCTATGCACATTGCGACAAGTCCTCTATAGGTAGCCTTTTACTGCGAAATAGTGTATCTCTTACAACCAGAGTTTTCCGGCCTTCCGGTGAAACTGATTTACTCGACGCCGCTCTCGGGCTACCCCTCACCACCGCCGATCCCTCTTTCATGACGATTATCACGATCGTTATTCCCCTCGCACCACCGATTCTTCTTTCGCAAGCTGGGCAGTCTGCCGACAGCGGCAGTAGCGCCGTTATCAGATTATTGCGCAGAATCAACAGCAGGGCGAATGGGTCTAAAAGCGCCAGACGACCGCCCCCATGGCATCAAATTCCACCTCGCCCATTAGCTGCGGGTCTCTGCCGGTTGAAAGCAGCTTGCCCCGTTGGAACGCCGGCGTGAGCACATAATTATTCTTTAGCTTGAAAACCATTATGAGGGACATTGTAGCGCCGGTGGCCCTTGTTGAGCAGCTGGTCATAGTTCTTCCTGCGGAAGAATAATAATAGCTCTCAGTCTGGCCGCATATAAAGTTGTCTCTCTCCCTTCACCGGTGTATTTACCGCCAAATTTTCCGCCCAACCCCCTTTTCACGTTTAGGCGTGCACGGGTTGGGGGTGGAGGGAGGGGGAATGCACGCACAGCATGGCTTAATGCCGCTACCGATGACATACCCCTTGTGGTGGGGGGGATTTAACGTGGGAGTCGCATGGCTCAATGCGCCCTGCCAGCTGTCCTGCGCAATCACGTGGTTTAGGTCTGGGTTGTACAGACAATAAGATGCCTACGACTGGGCAGGGAAAGGACTCCCACGTGTGTGTCCGCTAGAATAAAGAAAGGTCAAGGCCTTCGACGTGTTCACTCGCTATGGGACGGATGCATGCCGTTCGGTTGGAGGAAGAAGAGCGGGAACTGGAAAAGCGTCAGCCCAAACAGAAGGGTGAATGGGCGCGAAAGCAGGAGAAAGCCGCGGCCGTCACCGTTGCCGCCTCAAGTTTCAGCTGGTCGAGCAGCTGCGAATCCCTTCCGGATGGACAGCAGCTGGTCGTGCGCTGCGTCGCCCTTTCTCAAAGCCCTCCTCCGACCCTCCATCCACACTCTGTTTCCCTTTCCTGGCACGCGCTAATTGGATCGCGCAAGTTCAACTTTTTTTGTTCCACCTATATTCTGTACCTCACAACGCGCGTGCTTGGAACATATGTATTTAAGGATTTTGCCTGAAAATGGCGCCGAAGATGGGCGAAATACAGTGATTCGAGCTTTGTGACATTGGCTTTTCACAACTTTCCTTGTGTATTGCAGTGAGCTTACTCAGAGAAAATAAGCGGCTATCTGGGTTGAAAAGGGCGATGAAGTGAGGTGAGATCAAAACAGAACATAGTCAAAAACAAACCAAACCAGTCTCATGGAAAGTTTCCCGGCAGTAAATGAGCCACGCAGGAGACCCTATCACGGCTCCGCGGAAGTGCGAGGAATGTACTCAGATTCCTTACGCACCATCGCGAAATTCCATGCATGCGTTGCCGTGGCATTCTTTTTTCGGCAACGCCGCAACACTCTAAATGACACAGGTCCGCCCGGGGTATTCACCTAACATTGCAAGGCCAGTGTTTTATTTGTATTGCCAGTGACTAGCCTGGGTCATGTGCACAGGTTAATTACTCTTTACATAATGCATAATGTCCCGCGAACTCTTTAGAGGAAACCTTTATCGCGTCATATTGAAATGCTCGAGTTCATTCTCAGTGATGAAAGGAATTGCGGCATGCTGACGGGCACATGACCCAGCCGCTGTACTTGTATATCTTTCTGCTCAATTACTTTCCGGGGAAGCTTCTGGCGGTGTTTAAAAATGGTGACACATTCATGAAAATTGGGCCCACATTCTCAATCTTCGCAGATGGCACCCATGTTATCTGGAGCAGAATTCCGACAATTAAAATTATGCGGTATTTATTGCTCTTACAAACACCCCCCATTTTGGTCATAGTGGAGCTTTAAGCTGTAATTTTTTATCTCATCCTAATTTCGTGCTTTTGTTTCCGTATCGCATCGGAAACAGTCGATGTGATCGATAATAAAGTAACCTTGAATAACAGCGGCACTGTTTCAAATGTTTTCTGCAGCCCGGCTACTATGCCACCTGAAGCCCCCCATGTTGCACCCTTCGGCGAAAACAGAAGACAGTGTGCACTTCAACTAAAAAGTGGCGCAAAAATCATCACCATCATCAACAGCCTCTTTAGGTCCACTGCAAAACGAAGGCCTCTCTCATTGACCTCCAACCGCCCCTGTCCTGCGCTGCTCGAGCCCATTCGTTCTCCCCGAATTTTGTTATTCCGTCCATCCACCGAGTCCTTCCTCTTCTTCTGGACCCGTCTCTCAGTATCCACTCCCTGGTAGTACACCAGTTCTTCGAACTACATGGCCAGACCAAGTCTGTATTCTTTCTTTTAGCTATGCTATAATCTACTCTAGCTTGTTCCCTGGTCCAGGTAGCTCGTTTCCTGTCCCTAAGTGCTACTGTTGTCATTCTTCGCTCCATGCCCCGTTGAGCGGACCTCCGTTTGCTTTCCAGTTGTGTAGTAAGGCGCCAAGTTTCCCCTCCATACGGCACCCACCGGCAGGATGAATTAGCTGTATTCTTCTTTTAAATGTTAGAGGTAGCTTACGTTTCATCATTTGGGAGAGCTCGCCGAGTGCACCCCAGTTCATACCTAATGTGCGCCCGATTTCTCTCTCGCGGTTGGGGTCGGCACTAACCATCTGTCCGAGGTAGTTATCTTCTTCTGCTTGTTCTAGCCTTTGGTTGCATATGCTGAGGATGGCACTGTCGGCATGTTTATTGATCATTACTTTATATTTATTCATAGTTATTTTAGCACCACGGAAATACTTTGTGATTGTAGTTCCTCAAGCCTTTTTGCAGGTGCTCTGCAGACTTACTTAGCAACACTATGTCGTCCTCAAACCTCAAATAGCTCAAGTATTCTTCGTGTATCTGAAATACTGCGTTTTTCCAGTCAAACTTCCTGAATACACCCTAAAGACACGCTGTGAACAGTTTTTCCGAGATGGTGCTATCACCCTGTCGCACGCCCTTTGGGAACATGACTTTGTTGCTTTTGTTGTTAAGGATTAGCCTACCCGCATATCCGCCATGTGTGTTATATAGAAGACGTATGTACTATCGCGCTCACTATGACCTACCCCACTGATTAGTATTCACCGCTTTGTACAACCTTTGTCTAGTACCCGGGGTACCAAGTCTGTACAACCTTTGTCTGGTACCAAGTGAAGATTAGGAGCACGACGTCCTAGTCAAACTTTGTACTGACCTATATACCCATAGTTATAAACGCGCTGGCGTTATTAGGCTCATTTTTCGATTTCACCGTACCTGCTAGCCGTCCGCTATCAGCGGTGCTCATGAAGCGCCCACGGAAGTAAGTCACAGGTACTGGCAGGAAACTACAAGAGAGGGAGCCAGACACGAGGGCTCGCCGGAATCTGGAATGCCGAGTAGCGGCAATTAGATTGCTGAGAGGCAGACAATGATACTACGCCGCGGCAAAAGATAAGATACGCGATTTGAGCAGGCACCTCGCCTGCTCAATGCAGTTGCTGAGGGGACACGGTCGCCACCGGTGCCCGCAACTTACGCCACCACCAAAGCGTCTCTCCGACGACCTAAAACAAACCGGCTCGGGTGCCGTGATGCCAGCGACGCCGTACATACACAGACACCCGTGCATGGAGGCGCCCTAATGCCGCCGTGAACATTGTGTCACCTAGCCTGAAATTTAGGCGGCATAATACTAACGCCAGGCTTTCAAAAACCAAGAAAAGCTGACATTTCAACCCGGAACGAGCTAAAATGTGTCCCAATACAAAACAAAACCGAGTATATACGGCATCTAATTACGCGAAATTTTAAATAACTTAAAATCTTTCGTAGTCGTGTCACCACCAGAAGCTCTGTCCGTCGAACGATGAATGGCGCCTTGGTTCAAATTTAAAAGAAAAACCTATAAAAATCGGCCAGCATGAAATCCCCGAAAGAATTCACGTACGTTTCCTCGGCATGGCCACGCAGAGAAGCGGCGGAGCCGATCTTACGGTCAGCAAAAGTAAAGGAAATCCTTCAACCATTTTGCCCAACTAGTAAAACGCCTGTACAGGGGAAGTGCAGGAATGGAAAAAAATATGATTTATTTTGTGAATGCAGTGAGCCTGGGCCAGATATCGTACAGCCTGCAGTACCAGAAACTGAAGATGGCCAAATAACCCCCCTCATGAGGGCATCATATACGGCAGCTCTTAACCTTCACAGCTGCTACAATCACCGCAAGGGCCTTTACATTGTGTCTTATAATACCTGTAAAGAAATCAGAAGGGCCACTCCCCTATCAGAAAACGAGTATCTGGGAAACAAAATGGGGACCGGTCACGTATAAATAGGTACGTCTCCTGAAAAAAAAAAGGCCGAACGTCACGATGGGTACGTCACTGATCCAGCGACTTTTCACAAAAGCCCTCCCCCACTGAATAACATAGATTCAAACCTACGCGAGCGCAGGCCACAATCCACGACCAAATTCCTTTGAGGAAAGTTCCAAAACTATGAGAACAGCAGTATCGGCTGACGCCGGCACATTGGGAACTACAAGGCAGCAATTGTCGTATTGGGGTACTGTGGCAATCGCTGTAATTGAATTACTTTCATGTATGCATGAATTGATTACTCCTAGCGATACCCCTAGCGGAACTATTGAATAGATGCCTAAACATCATTACGCACACTCAATCGGCCATTAGTCTCGTGGCTACAGGCAGAGTGCCTTGGGCTTGAGAAATATTCTCCTATACACAATGATAAAAGTTCACACATACATTAACAAATGGACCCAAAGGTATGGAAGGGAGCGACGCAGCCGACCAAGATCCACTCGAACTCGCATTCCGTGGTCCCTGTTGACCACGACTATCATACTCAACCCTCCGAAAAATATAGAACACGCATCCTTATCCTTCGCGTGGGAACACCCTCCTTCCCCGTGCCACACGGGGATCTCATCGCTTAAAAATCGCAAACCCTGGTCAGGATACAAACCAACACATCTATCCACAAATCTAGATGGGCGAAGTTGTTTGGTAGGAAATGTCCGGGATGGACTGTGCGAAATGCAAGCATATAAAACTGTGCTAAATGCGGGCGAACACCCACTCTCTTCTGCAAAATCTGGTCATAGCCATGGATGTGCTCAGGGGTGAACGATTCCAACATTGCATATCCAACTTATATCGACACATGACAGTCTGCCTTGACCGGTTTGTCACCTCAAGATGGGTCCTGGAATTCTGGCTCAACTTCGGTACTTGTAAAGCAGAAATGGTAAATGCAGCAGCTCCGTTACAAAACGTTCCCTCGACGCAGGAGTAATGCTAGCGCGTCATATATCTTAAGACATAAACGTAGATGTCGTCGGCAACTTTTAGTTTTGGCGATATAATCCTCTGAATACTAATGAGCAGCGTAGGTCCTGGTGAGCGCAATAGTGCAATCTTTGTCAAAATTTTCTAGGCCACGGCTCCCGTGGTCGGAGCAGGCGCGCAGCCGAGAAGGGACACTGCGGTCGCTGGTGCCGGCTGGTTCCGCTGCTAAAGAGAGTGAGGAGGACGTTCGCCCTTGCTTTCTTTCTCGAACAGACGCGTCCACCAAGTGCGGCGCGCTGCCAGTTTCTCAGCGCAGGCACTGCGCAGCAGGTGGCCTGGGGCGCGGTGGAGGAGTCAGGATGAATTTGGAACCACGCTGTTTCATCAACAGCCGCACGCCGTCTAAGCTTTTAAATGCAGAGCATTTCTTTAACTCACGATGTCACCCGGCGTTGTCGGCGTGCCTGGGCGTCCGCAACAGCCGTTCCAGGTGCGCCCTCTCCCCCACTCCTCCTCTCCCGCATGACGCTACCCTCCTCGCTCTCAACAACAGGTCCGCACCCCTCCCCCTACACAATATAAAAAAATAATACTTAGCAGCGCCTGGTTTCGATCCCACGACCCTGCGGGCGGAAAGCAAGGTACATGGTGCTCTACCCACTGCGCCACAAAGCCGACACAGAATGGAAGGCTACGAACGCGCCTTATATCCTTGACTCATTCAAACTACGTCAAGAAGCTGCTGATACAACGCATTCACTACCACCAACTCCCCAAACACTAAACGTTAACGCAATACACCCACCCCCTATGCGACGCATTTACTCGAGCCCCCTCGCGGGGAGATGGGCCCTTTTTTCAATTTGCTTTATACAGCTCGCGAACGCTTTTAGCGAAGCATGCGCAGTTGATTCTTGGCGTTTTTTTCTGCGAGCATCGCAGTACCCATCTCACGATACACCGTTTCTTTTCCGTGCGTGCACATTCGAGGATACGCGATGAAACAAATAAAATAGAGCGTATCCAGTCATGTTATACCGGCGCGTATATTATAGGTTGAACAAATTGGCTAAGCTACCTAGCTTCTTAATTAATTGGTCCCCTGTGCCAGAGAAGTTTGCAAAGTATATTCTTGGTCAAAAACTGCAGCGCTAACAGTATCGACTGCGCAATCTGATCGACTATGCACTCATCATAGCGCCGAAGTGGCGTTTTATATTTATTTGGCTGCAGGAAGCTGGCGACGGCACCATTGCGTGGTGTATGATCTGGGCTTTGCGGACCGGGTGATTGTGGGAATGGCATATGATTCCGGTTCGTCTTGGGCCCGACGTGTCATGACGACCCTTTGAGTACGTGGTCGAGCTAGTGTAGGCGGTTTGTTTAGCGCAGTTGAACGCTCTGTAATGACGTAGCGTCAGGGAGGGGGTGGGGGGTGCATCGCTGAACGGGGGAAGATGAAGCGAGCTATTGAGATCTGTTGAAAATTCCTAACTTCCTTGTTGAAAATTTGGAGGTGTAGCGTATATTACTGTCACGTATTGAAGATTTTGTATTTCCCTGAAGGCACTTGCTATTACGCCGGATTTTTAAGACACTAGGGGAAGTAAAAATCCAAATTTAAAACGATAACAATAAAGAGAGACAACATTTACCTGAACAATACGCAACACAAAATGTCCTGTGAGCACGACCAAATAAGCGTACTTGATAATACGCACTCAGCATAATTATAACAGAAGGATAATATCATCTCATTGCGCCGTGCTGGGTGATTTTGCGTGGTTGTGATTTTGTAGTTTTCTCAGTTGACTACTCGCAATGCGTTAGGGCCTCAGAATGCTTAGAAATCATTGAAACTATCAATAAATTTTGTGAATCTTATAATTGAAGATAGATAATACCTTCTGGCTCAATTGCTACAATTGTAAATCAAGAAAATGACTATTTTAATGACACTTATTTTACCGTGTAACATACTGTTCATTGTTGCACACGACATACTGTGGAATCCTGTCTTGTCAGAAGAGGCTCCAACAGAATTTACACTTGTTACCTTCTAGATGAGTCGACCATTCCACGAAATTTTGGTAATGCTTAAAGTGATTTGTTATACCCCACAAAAATATCCATTGGTTAGCTGACAAGATAAGGTTGACTTGTTTTTGTCCGGTTTAAATTATTGCTTTGACGTATTATGCTTCAGTGAAACCTGGTTTATGAACGACGACGATTCGGGTTATGACTGTATAACAGCTTTCCGGGCACACAAACGTGGTGGTGGTGTCGCTATATATGTCCAGTCAGACGTTCCTTATCAAGTACTTGCAGACTTCAAAATAACCGATGACAACTTTGAATGTATTGACATCAGATGCTACGATGTACTCATTGCTGTGATGTACCGACCCCCATCCGGATCAGTGAGTGATTTTTTCCAACATTTTGAAAACCTTTTTGAGGCTGGTATTGCATTAAAACTTCAGATAGCCTTTATCGGTGATTTCAACATAAATGTTTGCCCACAAAACCAAACCCTTCTAACATTTCAAGAGCTGTTTGAATCATATGGTTGTCACAATGCGATTAATGTGCCGACAAGAATAACTTCGAACTCCCAAACAATCTTAGACCTCTGCATCACTAGTTTTCCCCTTTGACAATATCCTATCAGGTACGCTTGCATGTAGTATCAGTGATCACCTACCAATTTACTGCTTACTTCCTTCGAAGAAACCGTCGATGTCTAGGCAAAAAGTTTTGGGAAGAAGCATAACAGAATATAGTGTCAAGGCGTTTGTTGACCGTGTCTCATGTTTGGAATGGGACAACGTCATACAATGTACAGATGCGAACTCTTGCTATGAAACCTTTCTGTCGCATTTCCGTTTTGCTTATAACGCGTCTTTCCCACTCAAAGTATTTAAACAACGTAGAAAAACGACGCAAAACATGGATTTCCGTAGAACTGTATGAACGAATAAAACACAGAAATGGGCTATTCAAGCATTTTCTAAACACTAGCGAAGAGAGTGCGACCTACTGAAGTTTAAAAAAGAGCGAAATAAGTTAGAGATCTTAAAAAAGCAAAATACGATTATTACATGGACAAATTCTCTGGAAGGACAGTAATGCGCGTTTCGTTTGGAAAACTGTAAACGAAACAACGTCAAAAAGTGCGGTGACTAGACAGTTTAACTTTCAACCACCAGGCTTATCCGGTGCTGATGTCGCAAATTTGTTTAATGATTACTTTGCAGCTGTTGGATGTCCACAACCCCACGTAGTACAGATAGCGTGTGAAAACTTTATCACCTCAAATTGTCTCAACACCATATATTTGTACCCGACAGATGAGCATGAAATACTGAGTGAAAATTTATCTCTTAAAGATGGATGTTCTTCCGGCGCAGATGAGATAAAACCGAGACCGTTAAAAGCTGTCAGTTCTATAGTGAGCGTACCACTGGCGCACTTACTTATCTTATTCTTTCAACTGGCAATTTCTCAGATAAAATGAAACTGGCGCATAATTCGCACTTTGTCACCACTTCTGGCATTGGCATGGCCGTCGGCCGGTGGCACAGGTTTCGGGTCAAGCAGGTCCGGCGTGCCGGGGCCCTCGATGCCTCCGACACTCCACAGCGAGCCCGAGTCCTCGCTGGAGGGGGGAGTCGAGGACAGGGCTTGGGAACCATAGCCGCTTGAGACCATGCTCGGAGGGGTGGCCATCTTGCCCACCAGGTCGGCGATGCTGTCGCTCGTGTCATGGCGGGGTGCGTCATGGCGGCGATGGGTTTCGGCTGCCGATCGTCGCTGCCCTCCGACTTCACCTCCTCGTCCTTGCCGGAGGAGGTAGCCCAGTAGGACTTGAACTCCGTGAACTCCTCCTTTGTCCTTGTCCTTGGGCTCTGGCACATGGCCTCGCCTCTTCGGGTTCTTGACTTCAAATAACTTAATAGTAAAGGAGCAATATGGTTTCACAAAAAATAAATCACTTGCTATTAAAGATAAAAAATAAATCACTTGCGTTTTACTTGCTATTAAAGAAGAAATTAATGAAAATATTGAGTATCGACTTGAAAAAAGCGTTTGACAGCGTTCGACAGCACATACTACTGAAAAGGCTTCCGTTTAAATGCAGAGCATTTTAGTAACTCACGATGTCACCCGCGTTGGCGTCCGTAGTCCGCGTCCGCATCGCTCCCCCTACACTATATAAATACTTGCCGGCGCCAGGTTTCGATCCTACGACTCTGCGGGCGGAACGCAAGGTGCACGGTACTCTACCAACTGAGCCACAAAGCCGACACAGAACGGAAGGTTACGAACGTGCCTTATATCCTTGACTCATTCAACCGTCGGCCAGAGGTGCGCCCTCTCCCCCGCGTCCTCCTCGCCTTCTCTCCGCTCGCAACGCCCTCTCTCGCCGCGTTCGGTTCGGGCGCACAACAGGTGGGGACGTGCGCAACACCCTCTCTCGCCGCGTTAGGTTCGCGCGCAAGCACAGGTGGGGCGCTCGCATCGCGCTCTCTCGCCGCGGTCGGTTCGCGCTTAAACCACATATGTCGTTCGCGCGCGCTGCGGTCGCTAACATCTGTGGCGTGATCGTGACGTCAGCATCACGCGTTCGCGTGGTAGCGATTTCGGCGCTATAACACTCTCTCGCGAGGGGCATTGGATTGGATTCGATTGGATTGGCTTGGATTGGATTGGATTTGGATTGGATTGGATTAAAGTGGATTGTGTTGGATTGTGTTGCGTCATAGCCGCGCCACGTTGCGTCATAGCCGCTCCACGTTGCGTCATAGCCGCGGCAGGGGGTTCACGGCACGTTTCACCATCGACTTCATCGACAATGTCTACGCTGGAAGACAATTACAACAACAACAACCAATACGTAATCCATACGACTTGCAGGCGCGCCCCCTCGCAGAAATGCTCTGCATTTGATCGTGCCCCTCGCGAGGGGGATGTTTCTTTTTATTATATATCAATGACATTGTGAATATAGAAGGGAATGCTAAATTAGTCCTATACGCAGACGACACCAACGTATTTTTTTCAGGCGTGGACACTGATGAACTTTTCACGTGTGCTAACAATTGTTTATGTGGCTTGAATACGTGGCTTACGGCTAACAAATTACAGCTAAACACCACGAAAAGAAAATACCTACTTTTCAGATCTAGAGGACAGGCTGCACCCGCCAACTTGAGCCTAAAATTCAAGAATACCTATGTCGGCCAATCACAAACAATTCAATTTTTAGGTGTTCTGTTTAACGAAACCTTGTCCTGGACGCCACATGTAGACGCCTTGCGGAAAGACCTCTCTCGAGCAGTAGGGGCACTGAATAGACTTCGACATTATCTTCCGAATAAAATTAAACGGAAGATTCATTATGAAATTTTCCATTCTCGACTAAGTTACTGTAGCCTTGTGTGGTCCACTACAACACAGACAAACTTAAACTACCTTTTTTCGTTACAAAAACGGGCGGTGCGGGCTATAGATAACATATTGCTCCCGGAGAGTTGTACGCCCTACTTCGAGGTAAATGGGATACTAAATATCAGTAAACTATATAAGTATCGGCTGCCTTGAGAAATATATCGTAAGTACCAATGTAACAAACATAAATTTAACAGCGAGTCTCGTAAAACCCAAAGCCAGTATGAATTAAGAACAAACGTAATCGCAAAACCATATTCAAGGACAGGTTATGGGCAGCAGCGATTGGCTTCTCAAATACCCGGGTTACTGAATGAGTACCCTGTGATCTTAGATCTCTTACATACCTATGTTTCAAAACAGTTTAAAAAAAGCTATGAAAGCTTTTTTTCTATGAAAGCTTGCGGAAAATTGATTTAGCACCGTACTGTTTTGTCTGGTTTTATATCGAATGAAAACCTCCCAACTGTGTGGTCATCTTATGGTCCTTTGTGATTTCTGTTCTGGCTGTCTGTTTAGTTGTGGCTAAGGCGTTGTGCTGCTGAGCACGAGGTCGCGGGTTCGATTCCCGGCCGCGGCGGCCGCTTTTCTGATGGAGGCGAAAAGCAAAAACGCCCGTGTGTACGAGATTTCGGCGCACGATAAAGATCCCCAGGTGGTCAAAATTAATCCGGAGCCCTCCACTACGGCGCGCCTCATCGCCTGCGTTGCGTCGGCGCGTTAAACCCAACAATCAATCAATCAGTGTCTGTTTAGTTTTTAACTTGTTGGTGTAAGTTACTTTGCTTTTGCTGTAAAACAATGACTATTATGGTATATTATCTCCACTGCCCGAAAAATTAACTCTTTATTGCGTGTATCTTTTTAAAGGGATTTCTGGGTGTGTTACTGTTGTAGTGTATCGACATGTTTTGTGCGTAGTTGAGCAATTTGCTTTCGTTTGTCAATATCATTCATGCTCACAGTTAGTGCACTGAATGATGGGTTGTATCGAGTTGTTGAACGCGCGTCGTGGCCCCGTCAGGCGTTAAATCTGCCTATAGCCACGCCACCCAAGACAAACTTGTAATGACGATTGTCTGGAATAAATGAAAATGAAATGAAAAAAAGGAAAAATGAATAAGAAGGGACGCCAAACTCCACAGCACAGTAACCAGAAGGATGCTATACAAATTTTCGATTATGTCAAGTCTTTAAACTATGGTCTGCACTTTTTCTGCAACTGAAATTTTGTTTCGTTGTATTAGAGCACTGGAATTTCCGGTAGAATGTTATTTTAGATGCGACGCATCTCTTTAACTCGCCTTGTCCGCTGTAGTCGGCGTAGTCCGCACGCCTCTCCCCCATTCTCCTCGCCGCGCCAGCTGCGCGCTAACGCCGCTCTCTCACCGCAGCGCCATCTGCGTTTAGCGCTCGCTGGCGCTCGCTCCCGTCGCCGTGCCAGCTGTGTGTCAGCACGCGTTAGCGCTCGGTTGAACACATGCGCATGCGCTGCTCTCTCTCATTCCGCTACGTATAAACGCGGTAACTGCGCCGCACCATTCAGTCGTTCCACCGCGCCGCTGCGCCGATAACATCCGATGACCACCGATGATTTGAATAAAGACTATGTGGGTTTCCGTTGCGTTTCCGTTATGTTAGCATGTCCATTGTTGTTATGTTTCCATTTTACGCAGCGTGTTTCCTCCCCCCCCCCCCCCCGATGCGTCGCATCTACTCATGGTTCCCCTCGCGGGAAAATGGTGTAAATTTTTGAAATTAGGCAAAGGTGACCAGTGTGGAAGCTGTAGCTTAGCCAATTTCTACAACCAATAATAAACGTGCCCCTATAACACGACTGCATACGCTTTATTTGAGTTGTCATCGGGTATCCGCGAATGCGCACGCACGGAAAAGAAATGGTGTATCCTGCGATGGGTATTTCATGCCCGCAGAAAAAGAAAAAAAACGCCAAGAAATAATTGGGCATGCTTCGCAAAAAGCGTTCGCGTGCTGTCTAAAACAAAATGAAAAAGCTTATACGGTGCGCGGCTGTGCACGAAACAGGGTGGTTCCAAATTTATCCTGATTCCTCCACCACGCCCCACGCCACCTGATGCCCTGGTGCGCAGTGCCTGCGCTCAAAAACTGGGAGGGCGCCGCACTTGGTGAACGCGCCTGCTACAGAAAGAAAGCAAGAGCCAACCTCCCCCTTACACTCTTTCGCAGCGTCACCAGCCAGCACCCGTGACCGAAGCTCCCCTTTTAGGCCACGCGCCTGCTCCAGCCACGGGAGCGTGGCCTAGAAAATTTTGACAAAGACTGTACGTCCCCTGTATTGCCTGATTTTTAAATGCTGCCAGCACTGCTTGGATGTGGGCTGAGTCAAATGCTTTTCATTAGTCCATAAATGCCATGTCAAGGGGTTCAGTGTACTCTGGGAATATTTCTATTATGTACTTGATTGACGGCATGGGAATGATCCATTGTTGAATATCCTTTCCTCAACTCAGCCAGCTGTCTTGGTTGTTGGTAATCTTGGCTGCAACCTATGCGGTTTATTACTTTGGAAAACAGCTTGCAAAGAACTCAGAGTAGGCTGATGGGTCTGGAATTCCTTAGGTCTTTGCTATCTCCCTTCTTTTGAATAATAAAATTATGATGGTGTTTTAGCAGGCCATGCGCACTCTTAGAGTCCTTAAAGGGACCCAGAAAAGCCTCTTGTAAAAGTTACAAAAGGCCTTTATTGTCGCGTAGTACCAATATAGCGATGCAATGCCGTTGGAATCATTGATCTACATTCAGTATTAGCTGCGCCGGAAGCAATTAAGTGCACCTCTCCCCCCTTGCCGATCGATTCCTCCTCCCTCTCTGCTCCTTTCAAAGCAGCTGGAAACACTGGGAATAGCCATGTGACATCGCGACGCTCAACTTCCGTTCTACGCTAGCTACATTCCTGCGCCTAGGCACGCGTCAATCGCTGCAGACCCGCCTTTGCCTCGGGATCGCGCAGGAAGGAGGAAGAGCAACCGGAATCCAATGGCAGTGACGTTGCCGGCGACCGACAATCGGCCGAATCAGGGGGGCGCCTCGCCGTTGCGTCAGCCGCGATCGGCGTTGCGTCAGCCGCGGTCGGCTCGCTGCGGCGGCGCGCTCATCGGCTGAGAAAGGCGATCTTCAAAAATTGTTTACAAATTATCCGTACAACCTATGGGGCTCACACTTGGCCTCAAAAATCTCCCGTTATGTGTTCTACCACCTGAATGCATTTGATTGCCACCTTAACAAAGCTTTTCTGGGTCCCTTTAAGCACTCTGAAAACAGTGCGACAAGCATTGCGACTACAATATATCCTCCCTCCTTTAAAAGATACACGGTTATGCCGTCGCATCCTGCAGCCTTGCGTATTTTTATGCCATTGAAAGCTTTTTCTACTTCTTTAGTTACTAGTGGGGCATCACAAGCTAAGCTTGTACGCTCAGTAGTTTTTCCTGGTTTAACGTCGCTGGCGTATAGCCTCGTCTAGAAACCTTCCGCTACTTTTATTGTCTCGTCCGTGCTATGAGTAATGTTACCCTGCTCGTCTCTGAGTGGGTACATTGTGTCGTTGACAACATCTAGATTCCTCTTAGTTGCTTTTAAGCTTTCTCCTATTTCCAGCGTTTCCTCGATCACTGCCGTGTTGTACGCACGAATGTCGTCGTTTTACTTCTGTTAATCAATTGCTACAGCTCTGCTAATTCAATTTGATCCGCTGTACTCGACAGTTTGATGTTCTTGCGTTCCGCAGTTCGTTCCTTCATTTGCTGAGTTAGTTTTCCAGTTGGTTTCGTACATGGTGCTTCTCCTACAGCTGCTGCCGATTCTGTGATTGAGGTTGTTTGGTTGCCATTTAACCTGTCTACCCTATCCTCGTTCTCCCAAGTTAAAATCGCGAATTTGTTTTCAAGGGTTACTTAAAATTCCTGCGTCCTGGCTGTGACTGACTCCACTCTGGGTTTCTTTCGTTACGCAAGTTTTCTTTTATGTATTTTGAGATCGAACCTTTCTTTGCACCTGACCATCCTATGATTGCTGCTTTGAATCTTGCCTAGCTCCTCTACTTCCTGCACAATACCCGGGTTGTCACTTAAAATGAGGTTATTTTCATTTTTTTTTGTTGTGCCATCGGGACTTTTCTGCGTCCATTTCCAGTTCTTTCGTTGGTAGAAGAATGTGTTCATCAACCTGAGGTCATTAATCTCCCCAAATCCCACCAGCATGTCTCCTCGACTGTTGCGACTACGCATTCCAGAGTTTCAGAGTTACGTTTCTCCAATTTCCGTTTCAGGTACTTTTGCGTTAAAGTCTGCCATCGCAATCGTGAGCTGTGTTGTTTCCTTCTTCATTAGTGATTCGACGTCCGAGTAGAAATTTTCTACGGCTGTTGACACTTTTATACCTGGGCGGCTTTCCGATCAGCTAAGAAAAAGTGGGGATGTGTGTGTGTGTGGCGTTGTCGTTTTAACACACTGCGTCGTCTCAAAGCGGGAATAGCTGTACGGCGGGCCTTATAAAGGACGACCGGGGATTCGTGCCGGCGAGAGAAGAAAAATGACATGAAGAAGCGCTGCGGCTATTTTTTTTATACTTCATAGGTAAGGCGGCGATTCCTTTGAACCCTCCGAGCGTGCGTGTCTTCTAACTTCCCGGCCAAGTTGCGGTAACAGATCACACACTGTTGCTGATTTCAACTATTGTGTGAGCTTTGCATCCTTCTCTCCTCTCCCAGTGTAACACCGTCTCCTAAGAAAAAGAATGGCGGCAGTAATAAACGCTGCTCCAATACCTTTCATTGTGCGGAGCGAGAAACAGGCGAAGCCCCCATTGTGGTTGCGATTCATTCGAACACTGAGAGCGCGTGTTCCTTGCGCGAATAAAAATAGTAAACAAAGAAAGGGGCTGCCTATGGAAAAGCGCCGGACCGAATACGGCGACACGCGCATGCGTTCGGGGAGAAAACTCGCCTGGAAAGAAGCCCCCGCTCATTGTCTTCTTAAAAAGACGAGGACAAAGACGACAAGTCGACGGCACGAGTGCTCTCTGGTCTAGTTGTCTACTTTTAGAACCTATACGCGTAAAAAACGCGCTTAAATTTTGTTTATGTGACGTTTCTTTCAACAGGAGTATCGATTGATTAATATTCTTTCGCAAAACTTGTGGGATTATATGTCTTCATGGTCGGCACCGAATAGCCTAACAAAGATGGTCTACATTTTGAATGTCTCTGAAAAGATTTTGCTCGCTATGCTTAGTTTTGTCTAAGATTTGTGCATTAATTAACTCTGCTCAGTTTCTAAATCCTCGGTGCCTGACTCGCCATTGCATTCCATATTTAAATTCCGATAGTGGGGCTGCGAAAACACGGACAACTCTTGTAGTTAGGCAAAAAATTTGCATTGTCGGTACCAATCCGTTGTTAATGGTTGCACTATCTCGTGACAGATCGTGAGAGCACAAGGGATTATCGGGGTGGAAAACCTATGTTTTGAGAAAAGAGAAGTGCCTCATGCATAATTAATTTCGTATTAATTGATGTAGTTTTTCGTCTGCGCCCGATTTGCAGTTAACTACTTTCAACACAAACATTCCGTATAGTTCGAACTGCCTTCGCAGAGGAACTCATGATAGGGTCGTTTTATTAGTTTTACTTGCTCTTTAAAAAGTCCTTCGCCTATCACAACTGCGTGGCAGCCGATAAAACGGCCATGAACATTTTGATTGAACAAGCAGCCCACAAAGCTCGTCCCCCGGGCTTCTGGACTGGCGACGGCTCACGGCAAAAGTTTGTACAAACGACCCCGATGCATTTTCCTTGCTGTAGTATATATAGGGGGTTGTGATTGCAAATCTCTGTCGTACTTTTTAACCATGCTTTGCATGCGTGCGTACCTGTGTGTTTGTGTGTGTGTGCGTCTGTGTGCTGTTACGAATGAGCCCGCCGCTGGGCTTTGTTTCAACACTCCTCAGCTGTGCGGCGAAGCCTCCACTACGTGCGCCTTTCAAGCAGGCCCCCCTTTGTCGGTGACTCACGCTTGCAGCCGATAATGCAGACAAGCTGTGGCAGGCCTGGATCAGGCGCCTCGCTATCGGCGTGATCAAACTTCGATGGCGTGGCGACGCAACAGGCCGAGACTTGTCCCAAGGACACGGAAGCCCCGCGTCTGCTGCGGAGACCTCGTCTCTCCCCTCTCTCGGACTCACCATGCGCCGCTACTACCCACTGCACACGAACTACAAACTCTGGAAAGAGTGTTGTGTGTGCCTGTGCCATTCGTGACGTGTGCACAATCTAGAGGGAACGCTTGTTTCGACTGTTCGCGCTTTGGGTATAAATAACTCCCCCCAAGCGCTGTAGTTGATTCCTGCTTGAGCAGTGAATCAATGCTTTCACTCTGCTCGAGTGATGTACTGTAACCTCGCCCGTCGGGGCATTGTTCTTTGGCTTCGGCTCATCTCTCACTATGAAGTAAACAAGCTACGTTTTGCCTATGGCTTGTGGAATTCTTCATGGCTGCAACATTGGCTGGCCGCTCGCTTCAAACCACGCTACCAAACGTATGTCGGAGGCGACGGAGCTCGGCTCGTGTCGGCCTTCCCGTACGCAGCAACGGGATGTCAGCGGTGGGGTGACAACGTAGCAACAGTGCATACCGCACGAATCGCAAGACGATGCCGAGTCTTCAAAGTTTGCATGGTGCTATACGGATAATAAGGTTGCAGGGGACATCTACGTCTAGGTCTTAAGATGTATGGCGCGATACCGTTACTTTCGGCATGAAGGGAGCATTTTGTATTAGGGCCGTGCATTTACCATGCATGCTTTCGAGAATCACAGTTCAGCGACGATAGATAGATGAGCCGCAACGACCATTGCGGCGCAGATAAGGCAGACGATATTCCCGCTTGTGTGGCTAAAGATGTCGGCCCGAAAGGTTGTGGCTGCGCTGTGTTGGTCAGTTTGAGCAAGGAGGTGACGGCGTCAGTGTCTCACCGTATTTATTATCTAGCGTTCTGGCCTAACTGAATGTTTTGGTTTATTTATAACACATCCAAAGGGGGAGAGAAAGAAAGAGAGAAATAGAGAGAGAGAGAGAGAGAGAGAGGAGAGAGAGAGAGAGAGAGAGAAAGAGAATCTGAGCTTTATTGTGCAAGATTTAATGGAAGTTGTCCGCCCTTGAATATTGATTGATTGATTGATTGTAGGGTTTAACGCACTGACACAACGCAGGCGATGAGGCGCGCCGTAGTGGAGGGCTCCGGATTAATTTTTCCCAGCTGGGGATCTTTAACGTGCGCCGAAATTTCGTACACTGGCGTTTTTGCTTTTCGCCTCCATCAGAAAAGCGGCCGCCGCGGCGGGGAATCGAACCCGTGACCTTGTGCTCAGCAGCGCAATGCCTTACCCACCACGGCGGGTGCCCTTGAATATCACCACGTCGCGTAAAGAGAGTTGGTGTTTGCCCGTATATAGCACAGTTTAAGGTTAATGTTTTACGTTTCCTACTTACATCTTCGCCCATCTAGATATATATTGTATTGAATTGTATCGCGCGTCTAGTTTGCAGTTATTTCGCGCTTAGATACTTGTGAGGCACGGGGAAGGATGGTGTTCCTAGGCGTATAGGATGAGGGGAATTCTTAATATTTTTCAAGAATATAAGTGTGGTAGTCCTGGTGAACCTGGAGCACGGTATGCTAGCTTGGACGGATGTTCGTCGGCTGCATCGTTCTCTTCCAGACCGCCGTGTCCTGGTTTTAATGCGGCGTGAACTGTCATCTCCGTATTGAAGAATCCAGCTCAGTTGTTAATGTATACCTGCAGCGAAGAAGCTAATGACCTGTTAAGCGTGTGGTGGTGGTGAAAACATTTATGGAACATTTCTTAGCCGAAGAGCAGCCTCTATGAGTGCGGTCCTCAGTCCTGGACTCCAATGACAGACGCTATCCGGCGGGCCCGCTCGATCAGCCGTTGTTGGTCATGCGGGGCAGTGCTGGACAGAGCAGCCTTCCAAGAGGAGAGGGTGGGGATGTGTATAGGGGTGAGCCCGTCTGGTGGACGCGGACACTCCCATACAGAGTGGTAGAGGGTGGGAGTGGGGCTCTCGCAAGCCGGGCAGTTCCCAGCGTATTGGGTGAGGTAGAAGACGTGTTTGTAGTGTAAGTTTGGGAACGTGTGTGTCTGGAGCTGCCGCAATGACGTGGCGTCGGCGCGGGATAGGGAGTGGTGGGGTGGAGGTAGTGTTTTTCTTTGTGGGCGGTAGTAGGCGAGTGTGAGTGTATAGTGTAATGATGTTTAAGCATAGTTCCGTTGGGCAGATGGTAAAGACGATTTCCAGTTTTCCTTTCCTGTGTGTGAGGGTAATGAAGTCACAACGATTGACACTGTTTTACACTGCGACAAATGGCTTTCGTCCTTTCAAGCTTCCCGGCATCGGCGTACACTGTGTTTTCATAGTTTTGGAGCTTTCCTCGAAACAGTTTGATCCTACTTTTTCTCCTGTTCTTGTGTAGGCCTCGGAATATATGTTTAGGCCTTGGAGGGAGAGCCGCTGGGTTAGTGAATATCCATAAAGGCGTCCAGCCATTTTCTCTCTGGAGGTGCGGCATGTCCATAGGATGGCCGGTCCCATTTTTTCCCCAGAGGATCTTTTTGTGCTGGGATAGTGGCCTGTCAGATATATTTAAAGTTGTTACGAGACCATTTAGAACCTGTGCGGTGATCCTAAAAATTGAAATGCAGGCGCGCCGGGCTGCCCTATATGTGATAATGGTCCTTATTTGGCTTTCTTCAGTGCGGGTAAGTTTCTAGTACGGCAGGCTGACCGAAATCCCACTCGTGATCTTTGCGTATAAGTTCTTTCGTTTCTTCTTTTATTCCTGCTGCCCCATGCATCGGCGTTTTACAATGTAACCCGAATGTTCAAATATTTCCTGTATTTTTGCGACTGCGTGATCGGCTCTGCTGTTTCTCTGTATGGCCATGTCAATGATTACGTGACTGTTTTCTGAGTTCACATGCTGACGCATTTTTAGGTTTCGTAAATTGTCCGAGTGGCGCCATTTATCGTTTACCGGAGAGAACGTGCGGCGCTGTCGGCCCCGAACAATTCGACAAATCATTTCAAGATTTTCGCAATTAGAAGCCATGTGCTCGGTTTTATTGATTTTTTTCGACACATTTTTATTGTTTCTGGTGCTAATCTAGGTTTCCCAGGGATTTAGAGCGTCTGCGTTAATGTTCTGAGTGTATTTTTATTTAGGTGACACGATGGTAGCGCCGGCATTGGTATAGATTGGAGCCTTGGTAGTGGCGTAAGTTGCTGGCACAGCTAGCGACGTATGTGCCCAGTATACGACTACCTAGGTTGCGCTGAACGAACCTCACTGCGCAGGCGTGGCGCCTGCTTGAATCGCGTATCTTTTCTTTCGTCTCGGCCGCAGTATCAATTCCCTCCTTTCGACAATCTAGTTGCCGCTGCTCTGTATCGCTGCTTAGGGCGAGCCCTCGTATCTGGCTGCATCAGTTGTAGTTTCCGGTTTGCAGAGGTGACGTACTTCCGTGGAGGCTTGATGAGCACAGCCAATAGCGGACGGCTAGCAGGCACCATAGAGTTTCTTAGTAAGTATACTAGAGAGGAAACTGCGCCTGGGAAACCATGTCGTCGTGGGGTTTATGGGAAGACCCCCCTTTTTGGCTTAGGCTTGGCATGACAATTGGATTCATAAGAAGTTTCGGATTTGCTTTCTTCACAATGCATTAACAGATCTACGAGCTACGAGGAAGCCGAAATCCTTTCTATTCTGCGGTAGCCGTGTTCAGTGAAACAGTAGACAGAGCGTTATCGCACGTGACATTAGTCATGCCGCAGTCGAAGGACATATGACTGAGTGGGTAATATGCCCCCGCAAAATTTGTAGCCGACGAAAAAAAAGAAACAAAACGTACTTTGACGAAAACAAGATACGACAGATACGGACGACTGTATCCGTCCTATCTTGTCATCGTTCGACCACGTTTTCTTTTTTCTTGTTAAACTAGCTGACGGTCGGTGCACCGGTTCACCACGAAGGGGGCGTTTTCTTGGGCATGCTCAAAAAACTTTCTAAACTCTTCAAACAACTTATTATTTGAAATAATAGTATAATTAACAAAATAAGAGTCTCTAATAAGTCCCCCCCCCCCCCCCCAAATATTAACATTGTACGCGCGTAACTACCACCTTGGCCTGCAGAATAGCAGGCAAACCGTTCCGGCAATAACGCTTTACTTCTTTTTTCCTTAGTTTTAAAACAGCCTGTTTTTTTTTACGCTTACATAATTGCACACTATTATTTGCGTTTTTGTGGCAATTTGTTTAAATTTGCGGTCACTAAAATGCTTCAATCCAAGCCAATGATGAAACTACGGCGAGTGCATTATCTAATGGCGGTCCAGGACGACACAGACGGCCTTGATGTGAGCCGCATAGACGCTAGCGCCAGAGTCCTCTCTAGTGTATATGGCAAGAGACTCTTTGCAGGCACGGCAAAATCGAAAAATAGCCTAATAACGCTATCGTGTTAAAACTTCGGGTTGCTTACGAACATACCTTATCTGCCCGGTAGCGACAGGGCTCCTAAGCATAGTATTTGACCGCCGGCCTAGAATTCTCGATTACTTATTTTTTTCTGTGCATACTCGTCAAAAATGTCCAGAAACGGGCACAGACATGGAAGAAAGTGAGCCTGGCAATTCGGTAACTTTCCGTTTTAATACTAGAGGAAATAAAGCAGTCGATGCGTCATCTCTTCTAATTTAAGATACGGAATCAGAAAAATTCGTGGGGTGCTTAGAAATTTCTAAGAATGTGTAGGTGCAGGCCTAGTTGAACCTTCTGTTGATCTGCTGTTAAACTGTCTGTTGAAGTTTGCAGCCGCGCCGGTCAACACTGACCAGCCCACCGGACAGCGGCCTCCGAAGCTCGTTGCGCTCCTTCGCCATCGGCAGGTGCCTCGTGTTTGCCCTGTCGATAACTTCACCTCTCAATGCGGCTCGTACTGCACGTGCAACCGAGGCCTAAACTCCTCTGGCGCTGTTTCCTTCCCAGGCGCGCGCTCTGATTTTCTGTACCCCACGTGTTTCATCAAACACAGCGATCTAAGGATTTTGCCCAAAAAATGTACGCTGTAGTCGGCGCCTCGCTATTTGGTGCTCGCATGTTTCGTCCTTTAGTTGCTGCGACATCCCTGCGTTTCGTCCTTGCGTTGCTGCGACATATGGAACAATCTGCAACACCAAAAAGCCATACACTTTGCGCTATTAAAGTATACCTTTTATATGCTTAATACGATGACGCGTTGTGAAATCTGCAGCGCCTGCGGTATCCATTACATAAAAAAAAAATTATTCGGGCTCTTGAGCCTATTCGCATGTTTTGAAGGCGGAGGCCAGCGATCACGTTAGCGTCTCTTTCTTCCCTTTTATTTCTTGATCTTTTGACGCGTATTACTGGACAAACAGACTGGCCAAAATGCATGCGGCAGCTTCCCCAGAGGGAGAGCTCTCCTCCGCGTGCACCCATTATTCTCCCGTGCTGACCTCTTCACCTGTGACGGGCTAATTCTCGTCCCATTCCGGCCCCGTTCCGGGCTATCGTAGTGGTTGGCTTTCTTGGCTGCCGCTCGGGCCACCGGGGTCAAATCCCGCAACAATCCAAATGCGACATTATTTATTTGTTTCCTCTTTACAACGGAGGCCATTTTAATGCCATTCGTGTTGACTACAACGACGGCGGCGACTACGGTCACATTTAGCGTTTGATGAGGAACCCCAGGCTTCGCCTAATTAATACGGCACGGAATCCCGGTTTCGGACTGGAGCGGCTACCCCGCCGGCTCGGCTTTCCCCGTACGCCTTCACCTCACCAACGTCTACGATAGAAGAAACAGCGCGAGAAAAAGAGACAAGGACAGAGAGAGGACGACGAGGACTGCGCTGAACCTCCAACCGGTTTTATTGCAAATGAACCACAAATACCAGGGGAATTTATATTACTGGGTTTTTAGAACTCTTAACCTTTTACCTATATATCACCACACATCCTGTTTGAAGGGACGCCCCATTTGCAAAAAAAGGGCGTATGTATTGGGCCTTAGTGGTTTACCACCTTAGTTCCTTAGTTCTTAGTGGTTTACTACTTGGTCATTTCGGTCGTCTCATTCATACCTTGCAAACTGACAAAAATGATCTGAAAGTGTCGCTCTTTCTTGACGACTTTTTTAACTAACTGTGACCCGCAGGCCATTGAATCTGAAAGCACGAAAGTGCTGGATTTGTTTCATGACGCAACGTGCCCCCTTGTGTTACACACGAACTCCCAGTCAATGGCCAAACTAGATTTTTAGACATACGTTCCTTTTTAAAGATGTCGGCATCTGTTGGAGCTGTGATCCTAGAGCCAACAAACTACTTCTGCCTTTCAACTCGGACACTCAAAGCTCATTAAACGAGCTATAGCCTTTTTTCATTCATTAATTTGTTTCGCATCAAGTAAAATACAGGATGCTGGAGGTCCGTAGAAAAAGCCGACGAGATCAGGGGCGGTATTCTCGAGTTTTGTCCCTTTTGCGTCCCTTTCAAAAGTGTCCCTTTTGGGGAGCCCTGATTGGCTAAAAGCAAACTACCGGAAGTGAAGTAACGCAAGCGCGGCAAAACTATTGTCAACGCCCATTGCTTAACCGGAAGTACGTCATGATGAAAGGGACTCAAAAGGGACGTTTTCAAAAGGGACAGTTACGAGAATACCGCCCCAGAGCTTGACGGAGCCGCACCGCCCCCCCCCCCCCCCTTTCCGCCACTGGCCGCTTGTACAGCATTTAGAAACGTTGTCCGAATATCTAACAATACTGTTTGTTACACCAATCGGGTTTGCAGGAAATCATTAAAATATAGTGACACAGAAACATCATTAAAATACTGCATAAATTTTATTAAAATAGAGTAAACAATCACTAAAATACAGTGACACGGGGAAAACAACAGCAGAAAGTGTGGGCTCGATGATTGCTATAAAAAAGCATTAAACACAACGGAAAGACATATATTTGCCGCTTTCGTCAGTGGCAACCTAAGAACATAAAAATGCAAGGAAGCCCTACAAGAAAAAAAAAACAATCAAGCACACCTCAAAAATACACCAACAAGACAACATTCTCAGCAGGAGATGAAGAAATTGCGCACATTCCTAAAGGTGATACTTTCTAATGCTATGTTCCTAGAAAGAAATGTGTTGAGCATTCTTGGTAGTCGGTTTTCGAACATTTGTTGTGCATAAGCTGTCCTGTATGTTAAAACGCTCCAATGTTCTGTGTGTCGCATGTTGTACACAATATCCTTTGGTTTTAATTTTCCCAGCTGTTTAAGGAAACATCTGCCCATTTTTACTTCTTGTTTATAAACCTTACACGTGTAACATTGCCGCACGTACAAGCACCGTTGCTATTCGCTTTTCCGCGAGACTGATATCCTGTTTAAGCATAAAGGCAGCCGTACTAGAGAGTTGATGGAATCATACTACATCAGGAAGTGGGGGAGTGAATGTATCAGTGAAACATCAGTTGTCCTGCACGAAAAAGAATTTGGCTATTTGGAGCGGTCGTCGCGATAAGGTGTTCCAGTGTTAAGAAAGGTGCGTTGTCAACAGTGGAGTGTTTTGGGTGTGATAGTATGTCATTGGCTGGTGTGGGCACGTGGCGTGGTGGGGGAGGAGGATTCTGTGTATGTATAAGTAGTTACGTCTTTTCTAATAAATCGAGTTGAAAGTCAGCGCTAGTCCTGTCCACTTCTTTCTTATTGTGTCCCTGTTAGTTCGCGCTGTTCCCCAAGATGCTATTTCTACCTACAGAATCCAGGAATAACTAAAAAAATCAAGAAAAGGTGGTATCATCCCGCTCGGGGGTCGATAGCAGACAGCAAGTATTATACCATCTATTTTAACACAGAGGAATTCACAGTCGTTTTTGACCACACAAAATTCTTGAATCATTGAGTGATTGTGGTGTTTAACGCGCCGACGCAACGCAGGCGATGAGGCGCGCCGTAGTGGAGGGCTCCGGATTAATTTTGACCACCTGGGGATCTTTAACGTGCGCCGAAATCTCGAACACACGGGCGTTTTTGCTTTTCGCCTCCATCAGAAAAGCGGCCGCCACGGCCGGGAATCGAACCCGTGACCTCGTGCTCAGCAGCGCAACGCCTTAGCCACTGAGCCACCGCGGCGGGTAATTCTTGAATCAATTCGCAATTGAAACCTTGTTTCACTAAAATACAAACACCGCCACCACGACTGCAGGTGTGATTAATATAGTATGTCTTGTAAGACGGAAGACAGAAAACATTTGTTTCATCGGTAGACCACGTTTCGCTTAACATTATGACATCATAGTCATGCCCTACTTGCTGGAGCAAAAAAGTTAGGTTAGACTCCTTACTTGTAACAGATTGCACATTCAGATGAAAACATTTCAAGGATTTCAAGTATGTCCTCCCTAAAGCTGTTTCAAAGTCATGGGGCAAGATATACGAGTAAAGAGGTTTATTTGGCATGATCGAATCATTTTGCTTAGCTAAGTTATGACACCAGCTTGCTTAAGTCACAAACACACGTGACAACTGTAACTTTGTCTCGCTCAGCCTTCCTTAAAGCCTTGATGCGCTTTAAGAACGCTCTCGGCAAGTCTTGCCCACAGTGAATCACGTATGCGTTCAGCCAACAAGCCCGAAGACTGCTGAGTGCCTAATAACCTCAGCACATTCTTGTCCGGGTCGAAGGGAGACTTCTGAAAAAAATGCGCACGAAGCCACAGACGTGCAATTCTCGCGCAGGACGTAAGCAGAGGATAGCTGTGATACCATACGTACACACGTTATCGCACAATCTGAAAGAAGTGGCCCAAAGGCATGACGTTCATGTTGTTTTTTCTGCCCCCCCCCCCCCCCCGCAAGCTTTCTAAGCTCTGCAAAATGACCGACCCGAAGGCAACCAGCAAAATGGCTGCGGCACAAAGCATTGGTGACCTTTCTGTGAATGCGCAGAAGGCGAAGTTTGCCAAAATTTTAACTTAAACTGATTAATTTCCCATTGCATAAAGCATTGTTTGTATCCGGACAAGCGCTGGGGCACTATAAAACACGAAATCTTTCGAATAAAACAAACTTGTATTTTGTCTTCATGGCTCCTTTAAAGACGCCTTCCCATGGAATCTTTCATGTCAATATCTGCATACAGCTTCATACATTCGTCTAAAAATAAAAGCCTATGGCCGAACGAATTGCTAAAACCACCGTAATACTGATTGGGAGCGTAACATACCACTCGGTCACCGCCGCTGTTGGCTGTGCGCTGGTGGCAGTACGCTGTAGTTGTTTCCTACGTATCGTGGCCGTACTGATAAAAAAATCAGTGCAACTCCACTATGTGAAGAAGGATGACCAGTGGAGAATCGCGCGAAACAAACGCAGTTTTTGTAATTTGTAATTCAGCGTACAACAAGCGAACAGTTGACAGTTGCTATTGGGGAAGCGAAAGCAGCGTCAACACGGCAAAGTCTACTGCCAAGTGCATAGTTGCTATCGATGGGGGCGATGAACATTCCCGCGCTATTCGCCGGTGAGCCGAGCACCAGGCGAGAAAAGCCCTACTTCCAGACGACATCCGAGCTTTCAGGCGTGCAGAGAAGCACATTCAGAAGCAAAGGGCCAAGCTTGCCATAAATCGCTTGGCTCACTTTTGTTTCAGAATGGCTCCACTGAAGGCACTGACACGCAGGTGTTCAGCAGCCTTACAGCCGCACCCAGCCAGATCCACTCATTTTCTTCTCCATCTCTCAAGCGTGAAGTCAGTGAAGAACACGTTGCGGAAGAACTTTCTACAAAAGTCAGCGCTCCACAGAGTCCTTCACTAATTCCCGAGCAGTTGACCAAGTGGCTTCTTACCGGGAATGTTGTGATGATGGGTGAGCTCTATACCATCAATGGGCTATTTGCAGCATTAGCATCCGTGAATCTGCTGTCGTTTCGTGGGACTGATGGAGTTAGTTGCTCAGCTCTAAGACATCTCGGCAGCAAGGCGATTCAGCAGTTGCCGATTATATATAACACATCGTGGCGGATAGGCCGTGTTAAAGGGACACTGAAGTGAATATGTCAAGCTCCCGTTTTTGCTTGCACTGCGTAGGCTGGCTCAAATTAACACACTTTTCATCGTTTCTCCGGTCGATAAGTCTAAAATTATTTTATGAAGCCCGAAAGAAGAAAGACTACCATGCGCGGTCTGCGGCGGCCACACCAACTAAACGCTGTGACGTCGGTAGGAGGTGCACCGTGATTGGAGGATGTCCACCATTAGCATTCAAACAAGTTTCGGTTTCAATTCTGTAAAACAACATGATTGACATCCGACGTTATCTTTGGATGGGCATTCTCGATATCTCAATAATCGTCATACCGCGCTTCTGCCATGTTTTCGACTGTAAAATGCCTAAGGTAAGCCTCCCAGGACGGCTTGGAATCTTAGTAATCACTAGCCGAAGCCTACGCAGTGGATGAACGACGCCCTCCGCGTCACCGTAGACGCTCAAATGCCATGCGCTTTTCCCGCATATTTGGAGCTTGCCTCACTCATGCCTGTGTCGTAAAAAGCTTGTGCGCACCAGGCCAAGGGTCTTCTGATTCTGGCCTGTGCCCACTCCCCGCAAGCAGTCGGTGCTCATGGGAACAGCACGCCAACGAGAAGTCGCTAGAGCATCAGTGTCAGTCTGCGCGCGTTCTGCGAACTCGTTCCTGGAGCAGTGAACGTTACGGCCCAAAAATTGTGAACCCAGTACACAAAACATCGGCCGAAAACAAAACAAACCAACTTACAAAAAAAAAATTTCACCATCTTCCCGTAGGGGAACCCTGAGTACTATGCGAAGCAGCGATGGGGTCGACTCAAGTTCCGATTAGTTTTCATTTCGTCCTTTCCGTTAAGTTGAGGTTCGTAGCTACCGTTATATTTACCGTTTGGTTTCCATGGTAACTACCAAACATTTCACTTACCGGAACTTCGAAATGAGAACTTGCGTTGACCCCATGGCTGCTTCGCATACTACTCAGGGTTCCCATACGGGAAGATGGTGAAATTTTATTGCAGAGGGGGTGTTAGAGTGGAGAGGCATTGGAGAGAGAAAGACGTTTGTACGTGGTATGCGTTTTCTTCATTTAGGCATTATAATCATCTTCAACGTAGGTGACATCCAGCTGTGGTTGGCGTTTCGCTTTGATTATGGCAGCCTTGTGGTCTGTGAAATGTTAAGTCGAGGGCTCTTGTAGTGGATGAACCCTGAAGTTGCTGAAGATGAGGGCGATGCACGTTCCCCGGATGGTTGTGCGCTGCTTGTAATCGTGTGAAATGCAGCGGAGAGCGTGGCGTGACCCCGTGTGCTGCATGAGCCAGTCGTCGTTTGTAATGTCGACATCGAAATCCCCGGCGAGTCTGAAGGGCGTGTTCTTGTAGGCCGTTTCGTATTGTAGCATTTGCAGCATCGCCCTCTCGATGTACTTTTCTACGTTGGCCCGGGAGAGGTTCGGCGCAAGGTACATGTCATGCTGATGATATTGCTGTTGTTTGTATATAGTGTAATGGCGCCATGCTCGCCGTTGTGGCTTTAACTTGTTGGTTGTAGATCTAGATCCATTGCGGTGAGTGGGCCCTTGACGTAGATCCCGACACCCCCGGCGGGCCGCTCTGCCTCCTCCGTACACACGATCACTTCATAGCCTTTGATGCTGGGTTGCGGCGCGCTCCATGTTTCTGTGAGGCAGAGCACGTCCGCTTTCGTGAGCACGGGACCGCGCTCGATGTCTTTTACATCGCGCCATCTGGTGTTTACAAGTGCTATTGTGAATTCCGTTTGTGGGTTTACATCGTCTTGAAAGGCGCGTAGGTACTGTTGAGTGATGGGGGCGAGCCTGTGTTCGTCGAGACGTTGAAACTTTTCGACCATGTTCTTGTCCACATTGCTTTCCTTGTGGTAGAAGTGGTGGTCTCCGGCGGCGTTGGTAAGGTAGAGCTTGTAGAGGTTTGTACAGTGGCTGAGCGCGACGTACACCAACTTTTGCGGGTGGGTTTTGGAGTACTCGTAGACGATGGAGGAGTACGTTCCTCCCTGCGATTTGTGAACCGTTATGGCGCTGGCCTGCACGAGGGAGAACTGTCTCCGCTTGCAAGCAACGCCCGTCTTGCGGTCGATTGCCAGTGTGACCGCGCGAGGTTCGATTGGAATCAATGTGTTTTCCACTTCGTACCCGTTGCAAGTTCACGATCTGCTTGCCGGCGTTGACGTGCGGCTTCAGCTGCGCGAGCCCTCGTTGCATCAGTAGCAGCTTCTTGGCGGCGTTGGGGTTTCCTTTCGGCTTCGCGAGCCCGAGCTTCTTGAAGGTGTTTACGGCGCCCTTCAGCTTCCCGAGCTCAGAGCTCAGGATCGCCTTTGCGACGTTGACGTGCCGCTTCAGCTTCCCGAGCCCGAAGTTCAGGATCTGCGTGCCGGCGTTGACATGCGGCTTCAGCTGCGCGAGCCCTCGTCGCATCAGAAGCAGCTTCGTGGCAACGTTGACGTTTCCTTTCGGCTTCGCGAGCCCGAAGTTCGGGATCGGCCTGTCGCCGCTTCCGTTTCGTGGCGGCGGCTCGAGCCCTCTTCTCCGCGGCGCTGACGCTGGCGTTGACGCTGGCGTTGCAGGTGGCGTTACCGGCGGCGTTGCCCGTGGCACTCATTGCGGTGTTGTGGGAGGAGGTTCCCCTACTGGAAGATGACGGCGGTGGTTGAACGCGAAGCTATCTCGTGGTGTATTCTTTGGTTGGCCAATCCCTAGGGGCATCCTGCCACAATCATCATCAGTGGTGCCTGGCCAGGCATACACAGTTGGGGTGTGGACGCCGCACAACGGTGCCCACACAACGGCGGAGGGAACAGGCGCCACCATAAGCTGTTTCGCATCCAAAAAAGAATGTATCCTCGGGGATTCAAACTTGCAACTTGAAAAATAACTTGCCTAGCGCTCCAGACCACTCGGCCACGGAACCGCATGGGCGGCTTTGGAAATATGATGTATATAATGTATAACCAGTTTACACTTTTATTAAGTGCGAATGCACTTTATAAGCGACCCCAAACCTTCCACCGCCAGCGGCGGCGGCGGCGTCCGCAGTCCTCCTCTCCCTAGCAACGGCGTGGAGCGGAGAGGAGCGTCGGTAGCAACGGCGCGGTGACGTCACTTCACCACGTGACCGCGCTCGCTCCGCCTCCTCGCCGTGGCTGCGCGGGTGCGCGCCGCTCCCCGCACCGCTCCTCGCGCCGTGCGTCATGGTATGACGTCACAGCGCGCCTCCTCTCCCCAGCAGCTGCCGCGCGCCTCTCTCTCCACCGTGACATCACACTCTCTCCTCTCCCCCTCGCTCGGCTGCAGCTGCCGTGCGCCGCTGTCCCTCTCCCCTTGCGCTCGCCTCCTCTCTCAGCCACCTGGCTCGGCGCGCTCGGCGCGGCGTACCCCCCTATATATGCAGCGATAAACTGCCAGACCTCCGTGGTTCGGCTCGCGCGCGCTCACGGGCGAATGCCAACGGATTTTAACTTTACTCCCCCTCATAGCATCACCCCGTGCATTCGCACTTAACCATGTTCACCCTCGGGGAAATGCTTGGGAGTTTTTTTAGTTTTAGCATTTTAAGCAGCTGAGGTGACTATTTGTCGTATAGCGCTCGTGCAGTAAGCGTCCCCCAAATTTCCACAATATATCACATCTAGCAATTGCATTTCTTACACGGAAAAGCGTTCGCAGATGTGTGGTCGTGCTGCTGACCGCTGTGCTTGTTAGTTCAGCGCAAAAAAGTACTTCCTGATGCCTAGTTTAACGCTGTACGGGAAAAGTTTCAGTTGATTTTATTTCCTTAGTATCTATATCAACTTCGCTGAATCTTCTCCCGCCTTCAAGTGGCCTTAGATTTTCCTACTGCCATACCAGTCAGCGAAGCGTCGCATGTGCGCTTGTGCAGCGCTTGTGTGGAGCGACCTTGACTTGGAGCTAGATACAGCGTACAAACTAACAAACTAAAGAAACGCACATTCTTCCCTTCAAAAATGTGTCGTGGCTTAGTTTCAACTGAGCGAACGCATTGCGACGACCCGTCGGCGGCCCGCGGACTAAACGCTGGGCCGACTGACTCTGTCGGAAGGTCGGCGAGCCGTGCAGTAGCGCACTTAATCCAAGTCATTTCCTCCTGACGTCTCGCGAAAACGCCACAGAAAATGGGCGAGGACGCAGAGACGAGTACAGCATTTTCTAATTGATTTGTCTACTAAATAAATTCGTGTAATCCCACTCGGAGTGGTCGAAACATGGCCTATGGACTCCGAACTACAATTTGCGTAGTAATCCCGCAATGTTTACAAATCACTTCAGTGCCTTTTTAAGGCTAGCTGCAAATGCCCGCCTTGTATGGTTCTTAAGCCAGAAAAGTACCCCAAAGATATCAGCTCTTACCCACCAATTGCTCTATTAAGCTGCATTGGAATGGTACTGGAGAAAAATGTACTAGGGTGGCTTGTTTGGGACCTCGAAACCAGGAATGTCTACACGCCAGCAATGTCAGGAGGCAGGCAAGGAAGGAGTATAGCATTTACAATTTTATTGCCCTGGCAACAGATATTCATGCACTAAAGGCTGCGAGAAGGTTCACTATTGCTGTTTTTTTTGGGGGGGGGGAGATAAAGGCAGCTTTTGATTGTGTTGCCCACGAAGAAATCCGAAGAGAAATGGCATTTGTAGGGCAGTGGGGCCGAATGCAAGCCTGGTTCAGAGATTACCTAAAGGATACTTATGTCTTCATGGCAACACAACACGGCATACCATCGTGCAAGGTGTCGCAGAAGGGGGTGTTGTGAGCCCTACATTTTTCAGCATATGCTTCAGCAGCATCAAAAATACATTGCCGCACGGAGCCCAACTCTCGCTATATACGGACAATATCGGCATCTGGGATTCGGCCGTAACCGCAGATATATTCGAGCAGAAGTATAGGCTCTGTTCGCCATACAAAAATAACACAGCAGCTGCGGCCTCCTATTGTCTCCTGAGAACTGCGCTGCTATGGAATTCACCAAACGCGACGTATCTCAATAACCGTGGGAAATAAATGGCGTGCAGATACCCTATGTTTACAATCACTAATTCTTATACCGTTCGCGGTCCTGGGCTCCACATATCAGGAGAAAAAAAGAGCTACTCTTTTCGTTTGTTCACATTTTGCGGATGATGACTGGAAGCACCTGGGCTACTCAGTGTCTGCACTCTTGCGGTTCTACAAAGCACTCTTTATAGTCCGCTTGCAACATAGCTTTCCGGCTTTATATGCTGTGTCCAGGACGGAGTTGAAGGTTCCGGAAAGTTGGCAAGCTCTAGCGCTACGAATCCGCTTGCGCCTTCTAAAGTGCACCTCCATGGTGGAAACCCGATGTGAGGCAAGGTGCTTTTCTGCGACCACACTCTGTTCACAAGAATTGCTCTGTGCCGGCCTCCGCCATGTTTCTCGATGCTTCGCTCATCCACTGGCTCCCGCTTCTGCATCTCGCGTGGTGCCCGTCCTGCCATCTAATTACCTCCGACCCAAGCTGCCTGCTACTCCACCGTGGTCGTACGTAGCATGAGTTGTGTGCACCACTGTACCTGGAATAGGCAAAAAGTCGCCTATGCCCGCATCGGCCTTGACATATTTTGTCTTGGAGGATATCCAAACCCGTTATCCAGACCACATCCAAGTGTACACGGATGGATCCGTGACTTCAGCGTCTTCGGCAATCGGCGTATGGATTCCGTCAGCGGGACGGCCCATTAAAGGAAAACTCAGCCACAGAACATCCTCCACGGCACTGAGCTAGCAGCTGTCAGAGCAGCACTTTTTTACATAAGCGGAAGACCCTCTGGGCGGTGGGTAATTATTTCCGATTCCCGTCCAGCCTTGCAACTACTAAATAAGCCGCCTGATTGTCGCAATCAACTTGTCTGCGATATGAACGAAATATTTTCAAGTGCGGTGCTCAAAGGACACGAAATGTTCCTTCAGTGGATACCAGGTCATTCTGGTATAACGGGCAACAAGATCTCCGATGCGGTCGCCAGAAAAGCCCACCGCCTCAACTTCACCGTTGGAATCCCATTTTCCAACGAGGATGGCAAAGCAGCTGCAAACGACGATGGCAACTCCAGCTGCTGGCTTGGCAGGATCCTCTGAGCAGTTATTCGCCTCTTCATGCTATAGACCCTCAGTGCGATTTCCCGTCTGCCCAAGCACACTGACGGCGTGCTACACAGGCTGCGGCTGACTGTTTCCTACACCCGGAGTTTTTACTTTAAGCTGGGATTTGTAGAGTCGCCATTGGCTCCAGTATGCTCTATGACTGAGGGCAATAGGCACATCTTATGCCGCTACCCGCGATATTGTAGACGACGGACAACTGCGTCGAAGTCACTTGTATGACTCCAACGTGGAAATGCACTAGAACTTTACCACGTCCATGGACCCTTGCGCATACATGACGAGGCTGTGTTGGGGCAAAAACTCTGTTAACTTTTCTTGCGGACTCAGGTCTGGAAGAGACAGTGTGAACCCACTGAACAATACATTTTAAATATGTGTACACCTCCCCATCCCGGATAGTTACATGTTTTGTATAGCGATATTTAAAATAGACGTATCATTGTGTATATCGCCATCTGTATCCCGATATATATTGCGATGTTTTACACTTTCTTCCCCGTCCTTCCCCCCGCTCTCATTTTTTCGCTCTTTTATCTTACGGTATTCGCCGCCATCTGGAGTAGCGAGCCGTATAGCGCCAGTGGGGCGGACCTCTTCAGCTTTCAATTAAGGGGGCACTAAAGGGTGGAAAGAAGTTAGCCTGTATGTATGTATTACGATTCCGAGAACCTAAATACACTATTGTCGCAACTAGGAGTTATTTAATACGGCAGAAAACACGAGAAACGTGAAACAGGGGACGACGCTTCGTACGTATTTGGGTACCACGGTTTGTGACGTTACAAAAGTGGTGAACGGCGAGAGCTCATTGGAGAAGCATCTAGAGATGTTTTCCTGAAATAATCAGTTCCTAAATGGTTGAGCACGTGAAATAAACGCAAATAAAAGCTTTCCGTGAGCTCATCATATCTAAAAAATACAGACTACAGTTTTGATACACTGCGAGTCAGGCTTCCCTCACTATTCCGTCAGCTATCATACTTTCAGTTTCGTTTTCGAAAAGCATTGGCGTGCAACTAGCGAAGTCAATAAATAACCTACGACGGGCTTCTGGAAGCAATATACCCTTCAGGAAGCAACTAAAGTCCCTTAATTGGGATCGGCAAAAGGAACAAGATGCACTGCAAGTGGCTAAGCTAGGCACCCGAGCTTCCAATCTCCCGTTCTCCGCACGTGGTGGGGGAGGAGGCGGAGGAGGAGATGTAATTGTTGTTATCGGTATAGTGGGCCCGGTACGAGCATAATCACCCGTGAAATGAACTTACTTCGAGTGGTTAGCTGACCGATCCGCCGTTCGCCTCGAGCCGTCGTTGACAATCCGTAAAGCGTGCGTCGCTCTGCGCGGGCAGCGGCGGCTACTGGACACAGCTGCCGGGAAGAGGGTTTATTTCACACTAGGTTCGCGCTGCGCGGGAGAAGAGAATATGAGATGGCTGTGATCGCCAGAAGAGGTGATGAAAGGCGTCAGCCGGTAGCCCGAAACGCCGCGCCTGACATTCGAAACGGCGCTTGTTGCTTCGACAGCAGCTTCGCCGCAGCCCTCCATGCTCGCAGTCGCAGCCGGCTCGATTTGGTCTGGGACGCCAGAGTATGCGGGCACGGCGGCCGCTCGATCATCTGAACGCGTTTATCATTCCGTCAGTGAAAAATGAAAAGTCCAAGCCAGTCTTGTTGGCCATAGAAACGTTGCTGTACAGACCTGTGCGCCTCCGGGCCGTGCCGCCGCCGCAAGCTGTTTTGCTCGCGCCGCTCTGCGCCGCCGGCAAAATTCCCTGAGTGAGCATGCCGCTGGAGATTCGGTGCTATTTTGTGACGCAGTGGCTGCGTCACGAAACAATAAAAGGGAAGCGGGTGAGAGAAACGCCAGCTCTACTTATTTCTCAGCAAATAACGCACCGTTACTCGTCGAACAACACCCGAGAGAGAGCGACAAAACATATGATCTTTCTGTTAAAACAGCATTTCATTCAGCCTTTAGAGTATCTTTAAAGATTCTCTCTGTCTTTCTCGTTCTATTGAACTATCTGAATGAAACTTCGACCGTATAAAGATTTATTCCAGCAGGCGAAAATGGGGCTGCCCGTTTCCCTCCCCTAACAGCCCATGTATTTAAACCGGATGGGAATTCCAAATATTTACAGTCTTACTGTGAACTACGTAAATACGAAAAGTGTATGAATCCCGTCCGCGATGGCTACTTTTCTGATAGAGGCGAAAAGCGAAAACGCCTGTATGCAGAGATTTAGGCGCACGTTAAAGACCCTAGGTGTTCGAAATTATTACGGGGCCCTCAGCCTAGGCGCATTAACTTCCCCCCCCTCCCCCAATTAGGCACGTTAAACGCCACATTTAATCAATCCAAGAAAAGTATATGAAACTCAGCGTAATCACAGAGACGTCTTAGCGGCTGATTCTCATATAATTTGTTTCGCGATAGTTTCGATAAAACAAGAGTTAAAGCCGTTTTTGTAACCACCCGCCGCGGTGTCTCACTGGCGAAGGCGTTGTGCTGCTGAGCCCAAGGACGAGGGCTCGATCCCCGTCTGCGGTGGCCACTTTTCTTATGTAGGCGAAAAACGAAAACGCCCGTGTGTTCGAGATTTCGGCGCACGTTAAAGAACTCAAGGGGGTCAAAATTAATCCGGAGCCCTCCACTACGGCGCGCTTCATTGCCTGTGTAGCGTTGGCGCTTTAAACCGCATAATCGATCGATCGTTTTCTGTAACTATGGTGAAGCTCGCTAATTGGTTAGTCACAACTTATATTTAGGTGGGTCCACGCAGAGCTTGGAGGAAATGAGACACACTGAGGCGGGCGAAAAACATTAACAGTTAGTTTAATGGGGTGCCTCAGTGGTGCCGGCTTCTTCACCAGGTTGGGCGGAATCGTTCGGGTTGCATGGGTGGTCAATCGTCGACGGGACGCCGACGGGCCAAGTGGGTCTGGGGGCCCGGAGATGGAGGCAGTGCGGGGCCGGTGGCTCGGCGAGCTCGAGTTGTAGGCCGCGGTCAAGAAGGGGAGACTGGGCAGGACCGGTAGCTCGGCGAGCTCGGGCTGCAGGCCGCGGTCAGGAAGAGGAGGCCGGGAAGGACCGGTAGCTCGGCGGACTCGAGAAGTAGACCGAGGCAGGAAACGCTGGCAGCGTGCGGGCTCTTGGGTGTGACGCGCTTTCGGATTGCTCCTAAGGCTGCGTCCGGATAGCAAGACCGTCGCCCCAAATCTGGCCTGATCCTCTCCGTTCGCTCCTCTTTATCTACTCCTCCTCCTACGTCCGAGCAGCGGCGGGGAAAAGGGGGAGAAGGGCCGTCTTCAAGCGGCGGGGGACGACGCGGCTGTCTGCAGCCGCCAAGGGCGCGTCGAGCAGGAGGGAAGCCTGGCTCGCCCCGAAGCAAAACGGAACCATATGTCCTTAGCGAAGCGGCCGCGCGTTCCCACTGGTAAACTTCTTGCGGTCAAAGTTCCTCCATCTGGTTCAGAGTAGCCGGGGCACACACACGACCGTCACATCCGCCCACTCTAGGAGAAGAGCTTTGCCACTGCAAAAGTCTTGAATCACACCCGTCTAGGCATACACATTATGCGAACCGCAAAGTCCAGTCGTGGAGCACGGCACAGTTTGCAGGTTGGGCAATAAATACACAGGGGAAGAGGCACCACTAAAGCACATAACAAGGCGCATTGTCGCCTCTATAAACTTGACCCTAGCGATCGTCACGAAAACTTCAACTGTACAAGTACAAAAAAAAAAATAAACAAAAAGTACGGGTTGCGGAAGCTCGGAATTTTGCCCCAGAAGCATCACCCACCATCGCGTGTTAGGGAGGGTACGGTGCAGCACCCCTGCTTCCCATGGCACAAGGGCGGCCGCCTCCCGCGGCTGGAAGGAACGATTGCATGAAATTCTGAATAATTTCATCGATCACAGCTTCGGGCGGCATGTCCCCGAACGGGCTCGCCGTTGGGATACTGCATTCAGGGGACGGGGGTCGTGGCCTGTGTCTGTCAGCCACCGTTACCGGCTGTTCCTCATTTCCGGTTTCACACAGCAATTTTGAGTTTGTTTACGTTCACAATTTCCTCCTCTTTCGTTTGGATCCCACAGATTCTGCACGTGACGTCAGAGAGCTTCTCGACCACGCGGAACGGACCCTTATATTTCGGCGAAAGTTTTTTGGTCAGTCCAGGTGTCCGGAATTCTACCTTCACGAAAACTCTGTCGCCTACCTCGAAACAGCTGGGTTGGCCTTTTAGGTCAGAGCGCGCCTTTCTCTTTTCTGCTGTTTTGATGAGAGCCTCGGCCGCCAGCCGGTGTGATATCAAGAGGCGTCGAGCCAGTTCCGTGCGGTAGTCCTCCATGGTGTTGCAATGAACCTTAGCCGCCTCATCGTCGACGCTCGGTGTCGTTGCATAGCGCCCGTGTAGGAGGAAAAAGGGGGTTTCGTTGGTGCCTTCATGAACCGCGGTGTTGTAAGCGAACATCGCGAAAGGAAGCCACTGATCCCAATCTCGTTGGTCATGAGCGACAAAATGAGACAACATGCCCACCAGCGTTTGGTTCAGCCTTTCTGCGGCGCCTTTTAATTCAGGATGATATGTGCTCGTTCGTAGCTTCTTTATACCTAAGAGATCGTAGACCTCTTTTATGACCCGGGAGACAAAGTTTGTACCCTGATCGGTCAGCAGCTGTTCAGGCACACCGTGTCGCAGTACTACCTTTTCTACAAATGCTCTCCCAACCGTTTCTGCTTTCTCGTCAACTAAAGGAACAGCTTCCGCGTAGCCGCTCAACTGGTCCACGAAGACCCATATGTACATGCTCCCCGCTGAGGTAGTCGGCAGGGGACCCACTATGTCCATCACCGTGCGCTGAAATGGGGTGCGAAGCCTCTCAAACACCTGTAAAGGAGCACGCTTCTGATTCTTGGGGGTTTTGTGAACGGCGCAGGAGAGGCATTTGCGACAGTACTTCACCACGTCTCGTCTCATCCCGGGCCGAAAATACGCCCTGCTAATCCTTTGACGCGTCTTACGGGCCCTTGGTGACCCGCGTACGGAGCATCGTAGTGAAGTCGTAACAGCCCGCCTCTCATGGAGGCCGGTACCACCAGACGCCCTTTTGTATCGTCTGGTTTGTCTCTGAACCGAAGTAGTCCTCTGTCATCCACATAGTACTGTGTATCACGACCGCCGGCCTAAAGTGACTTGAGTATGGGTTGCAGCTGCGGGTCGTCGTCCTGTTCCGGCTTTATACGGGCCTCTCAACTACCGGCGCGAAACCCTCGACTACCCGGACTGCTGCCCTACTCAGTGTATCGGCGTTCTGATTCGCTGTCCCTGCCCTGTGAATGACTTCGAAGTCGTACTCCTGCAAGAGTATGTTCCATCTGCAAGTAGGCGGGCGAAAAACATTAACAATTAGTTTACTGGGGTGCCTCAGTGGTGCCGGCTTCCTCACCAGGTTGGGAGGAATCGTTCGGGTTGCAGGGGTGGTCAATCGTCGACGGGACGCCGACGGGCCAAGTGGGTCTCGGGGCCCGGAGATGGAGGCAGTGCGGGGCCGGTGGCTCGGCGAGCTCGAGCTGTAGGCCGCGGTCAAGAAGGGGAGGCTGGGCAGGACCGGTAGCTCGGCGGACTCGAGAAGTAGACCGGGGCAGGAAACGCTGGCTCTTGGGAGGGACGCGCTTTCGGATTGCTCCTATGGCTGCGTCCGGCTAGCAAGACCGTCGCCCCAAATCTGGGCTGATCCTCTCCGTTCGCTCCTCTTTATCTCCTCCTCCTCCTACGTCCGAGCAGCGGCGGGGAAAAGGGGGAGAAGGGCCGGCTTCAAGCGGCGGTGGACGACGCGGCTGTCTGCAGCCGCCAAGGGCGCGTCGAGCAGGAGGGAAGCCTGGCTCGCCCCGAAGCAAAACGGAACCATATGTCCTTAGCGAAGCGGCCGCGCGTTCCCACGGGTAAACTTCTTGCGGTCAAAGTTCCTCCATCTGGTTCAGAGTAGCCGGGGCACACACACGACCGTCACACTATACTCCCTCAGAAGAGGGTCATGTATTCACACCCGCCGGGAATTATATAATTTTTATAACTCCTTTGAGCAGGATGCATAGGTTGCACATTTTGGTTTTGTAATTTCATTTCTGTGTTTGCTTTTGTTGCTGCTATTTTCATATTTCTTGTTTTTTTATTATATCCATTCGAGAAACCGTCTGAATTTACCCTATTATGATGTTTAAATTTGTGAATTCGGCCGAGTATGTATTTTCATGCAAATGCAGAGCGTTACACAGATGGGGCTGAGGGAGGGAGTAATTGGCAAAGAATGCTACGCATGAAACATTTTGCGCGGAGTTTTCCATGACTGTGATAGTTGTGGCGGGCGCCGCAAATGGCGCATGGTATCTCTCCTCTTTCCGTCTTTAAATATTAAATAGGCTTAATTGAGCTGCTCTATGGAATACAGACACGAACAGAAATTTGACAAATTCACCTGAGTATCCCTTTAACAGGACTAAATTTTGTTTTATACGGGAGTAGTCTTGTTCATCTTTTGACTAGCCAGGGCTTCGCATATAACGACTACTTTTTTTCCGCCCTTTCTACTTTGAGCGAGGATGTCAACCAAGCCTACGTAGCTTGTCTGTGCGGGCATTCAATTTGCGGAGTCTTAGTCGAAATGCTAGTGTAGACGGCATTGAGGTTCGCGGTATGCTTCCTGGGGCCTTATTTTCTACTTAGTGACTTCTCCGTGGATTCCTCAGCTTGACCAGAAGTTCGTTCTGATTGGCTTTCAGTGTTGTTGCGTGCTTCCGGTTGGCAAATTGGTGGCGTGTGCATTTGTCATTATATCCTTCCATGACCTTTCATGGCCCCAGTTCTAAAGTTTACCCTTTTAGTAAGGGAGCGTAATTGAAAAGTTAGACGAAATGCCACGAACATATTCAAAACGGCTTGTTTTTGCTATTCAACAAAAATATTGCCTGTGGGCCACGCGATATTTGTGACACGATGAGAAGGCGTGACGTATTGCAGACAGTTGGAGGAAAGGTGACAGACACACTGGCAACTTCAGCCTGCGGAATGTCACGTGAGTTAGCTTGAAAATAGAGGTTACCATTCCCCCTAAACGGAGCAAAAAAAAAAAATGTACGCACCTTTGACGCTCTGATTTCTTCATCAGGTTGCACGAGCATACATTTCCCATTAGTTGCTGTTTAAACTGCTTACTAGCAAAGCAAATAATTTTGACTGTATCTAAGTCAAACGTAGGCAAGGATAACAATAATTTTCAATGTTTGGTTTGCGAGAAACAATAAAATCGCAGTTTTTTCTTTGTTTGGTGGAACAGCATTACGGGGGCGCAGTACATGTCGCTCCATTACAAAAAGATCTGACGCGCTGCATTCGTTCAAGGTAATCTTGTCGGTGACGTGATAGAAAACGAGAAAAAAATAAACAAAAGCTAAATGACTTTGTTGGCACGCTGGTATTCATTGGCACGCTGATTCGGTTCGAGCTTGAGGAATGAGTGAATAAGTGGCACCAATACGGTTTCAGATTATCAGGCGAAGCGTTTCATTGTCCATACCGCATCAAAGAACCTACAGGCACGGCCTTCTTTATTTGTGTGTGTTGCATAAACTTCGTGTGACATAGTCGCATTCGATAGTGTTGCGACGGCAATGGCTGCGAAGGTGATTACGCAAAATACAGTTTGCAAGTAACTTTGAAGCAGAAAGCTCAAGAATGTTAGGAAAAGCGATGAAACAAAAATGGCGCGGAAAAAGATTGTGTGACGTCCTTCTATTCAAGATGCATTTCGCTCGCAATTGAGTCACTGTTACTTGATCGCTTTGAGGTATAACGCTGATGTCTATTTAAAAATGTGCTCCTGTCGCCATATTTCACTTTCTCCTTTATTTTTGGTGTACGTATCACATGTTTCTGTATCTTTTGTGCACAAAATCAGACAGCTTGGGGGTGATTCTTACAAGCTTATTAAATTAAGTGATGTTTCATCAGAGCTGTACGCGCACAAATCACTGATCGCTTACGTTTCACCCTCGCAAAAAAAAGGGAGGAAAAATTCACGAAGTCGAGAATAGATCCCCTGTTCATCTTCCTCCAAGCTGGAAGGGACACCTTCTTCGAATCATGCCCTTAAAGGTATGCACAGCGCCGCAGAGCATGCCCTCCATGTTTCCGGCGTTGGCAGCAACTGAGAATGCTGTTTTGGTCCTGTCCCAATGCTTCTGGTGTCCGTTGATTGAAGCCTTTTGGAAATTTTCTGGGCGGCTAGTGCATATTTGCAATTTATCTGCAGAGCTGAACAGAGCACGGAATTTCGGTGCAAGTTGTTGCGATCCTCCGACCTGCACGCCAGCTGGGTGAAAGAAGACGCTCCCTGCCAGCCCAGACCAGCACCCGGGTAATTTTATAGAGATTTTTATTTTATCAAGGAGCCATATGCGGAGTAGCGGCCACTTTTATCTTGAAGATTCAGGTGAAAAGGCGAAATGCGTGTTTTGGTAAACATTCTAAGCAAGAGCAAGGCATGCAATCCAACAACCGGCGCAGTGTTTACATTCAATCATCTCACACGCCTCCGAGTTTTCGTATTGTGCCCGGTGCGTATTTGTATCCCGGTAACAAGGCTCGTTGTTTTAAAACTTCCGGCTCAAGAAACGCAATTCTGCTGTTGCGGCCCGGTCTTTTCTGTCGCAGCAAGCGCACGTGGCTATGGTGGCACGCATGCCGATAACAGGTCCAGCCATCATTCCCTCTATTCTATTCTCGCGCATGGGGCTCTTTAAATATATCAAATAAAGCTCCATGGACGGGCCCTGGCACAACGACTTCATGTGCCGTCCTACTGGCGTATGAAATACGTGTGTCAGAAATTGAGAGAGAGAGATCAAACTTTATTTAGCGAGTGGGGCCACAAGTGCCACAGAAAGAGGGGAACGAACACAATAAAACAGCTATCCGGAAACGCCAACAGAAACTGGGAGCTCTCCCAGCTAGGACTGGACTTATTCCTTACGGCACCTCGGGAAAACACCTCAGGAGAGAATCAATTACCAATTGGTATACGAAGCACAAGAAAGATGATCTTTTTCAGCCAATGTGAGCTTGAAGAAGACTATCAGATGCTGGGGTACGAATTCGACGAATGCCGTCTTCAACCAGGGAGCGACATTGATGAGCTAGATGTGTCCCGTATGCGGAAACAAGATGAGGTGGAGTATTTCGAACTATTGCCATGTGAATTGAGGACGCAAGTCAAGCTTGACAATTTCGATAAGTTTGAGGAATCTTTGGTTATTTACCAGATGGTTTTAGGTGCAATAGCATGACCATTTATTGGAAAGTGACCCTTGCCAACGTTGAACTCATGCACCTTGTCCAGGGAGGAAAGCTTAGCTGTACTACTAGAGGAGCCTTTGGACAACAAGTGGCATATTATAGGGTTAAGCGAAGTTAGAAGGACAGGAGAAGGCTTCATGGAGCTCCCTAGCGGGCACATTATATGCCACAGTGAACCCAAGCGAAGAAAGAAAACGGGGTGTGATTTATGATTCACAGAGAAATATCAGGAAACGTGGAGGTGTTCTTCAGCATTAGCGAGAGAGTCGCGACTGTTGTGATCAAGCTAAACGAGCAGCGCAAGTTAGAGAGAGTACGGACTTATGCGCCAACAACCAGCTACCAAGATGAAGCCGTAGATAGCTTCTTTGAGGACGTCGAATGAGCAATGAAGAAGGCAATAACGCAGTTCACAATTGTGATAGGAGACTTTAACACAAAGGTCAGTAAGAAGCAAATAAGTGAAAGGTCAGTGGGAAACTTCGGAAAATACAATCGCTACAGTCGAGGAATACACTGGTAGGATTTGCAGAGAGAAATAACCGGAGGTACATGAACGCATTCATTTTCTAACGAAGGAATAGTAAGTGGACATGGAAAAGTCCTGATGGTACAACAAACAACGAATTTGCTATAAAGATAATGATAAAGATAAAGTTTATTTGCCTGTTTATACATTGGCTACGTGAAACGGGCTGAGAAAAAGAAGCTGCCAAAGCAGCTTGGCGGGCCCGCCAGCCCTTTCGGGACACGGCAGCAGTGGGCAATTAAACAGAACATGTAGTTGCAGGCAACTGCAGCAGCCTTGCTACCCACAAACCTACAAAAAGATAGAGTTTGCATGACATCGCCGCCGCACATTGCAGCCCGAAAAAAAAAGGGGGGGAGGGCTACAAAAATATGCGCGAAAAAGAAAGCTGGCTTGACAGGCTGCGTCGATAACAGAGGTCACATATACGGCAAAATAAAGAAACGGCTGTAGGCACTCTTATCTTTCCACTGAGCGGCCTGAGGCAGGCCCACTGTGGCACAGTATGATTTAAAGTGCAACACTTACAATTTGTAGAGTATAACAACAACAAAAATAAGAAACCGTACATGTAAGAACGGTGAATATGAGAAGAAAAAATGGCAGCATCTCCGCTCCGTGGGTGATGGCGAGGGTACGGAGTACGGGGACTCGAAATGACATCCAAGTTGCACCCCGAGTGACATCTGATTTGCGCCCCGAATGTCATTCGATTTGAGCCGTGAGTTGCACCTTGATTATTCCATAAATGCAACGGCAACTCACGGCTCAAATCGAATTTCACTTTATTTTCGCTTGATGGTGGTGTGCGCACGGATGGACGCGGGCGCACATTGGGAGGTCTTAAAGTACTCCGCACCGTTACCGGCGAGGGAGTAAGCCGTATGACTCTCGGGTACTAATTCACGGCCTTAGCCGAATGGTTAAGACGACTGACACCAAGTCTGTGTGGTCTACCAGACACAGGCTCGAATCTTGCCGGTGCCTGTGTGATTGTTTGCAATCGTAAACGCTATGCGCACGGGCGCGGATGGACATTGCGCGGTCCTAAGGTGCTCCGCAGCTAAAAGACAACAAATGATAAGTAATAACATGAGCATGTATTCTAAGCTCACCTAGGAAATTTTTATTTCTGATCGACACTTTGGGCATGGAATTTATTTAAAAGACGCGGCAACATGTTCGCTACATTTTGCAAACCGTAACCTGTACGATAAGTGATTGATTGTGGTGTTTAACGAGCCGATGCAACGCAGGTGATGAGGCGCGCCGTAGAAGAGGGCTCCGGATTAACTTTGACCACCTGTGGATCTGTAACGTGCGCCGAAATTTCGAACACACGGGTGGGTTCGCTTTTCGCCTCCATCAGAAAAGCGCCCTCCGCGGCCGGGAATCGAACCCGCGACCTCGTGCTCAGCAGCGCAGTGCCTTAGCCACTGAGCCACCGCGGCGGGTCCCGTTCGATAAGTAGGTACCTTCCAGTGTTCCGGGTTTCGGCTGACACTAGCAGGTTCAGTAACACCTAGGCTGGCAAGTGTGCGTACATTATCACCCCCCTTTTTTATCTCTTTTGTGTACCCGTCGATTATCCTCACGTGGTACATGTCAAATATCTTTGTAATGTTGTGCATCACAAATAAGTGAGCCGTATGCGCCGTATATAACCAAGGTTGTGAATTGAGCGGAGCAATCGTCTCTGCGAAATAAACATTTTGTGCTTATTTACCATAGTTGTTGTTCCCCACGCTAAGTGAGCATAGTTTAGATGAGACACGCATAAGGAATTATATAACAGCAATTTAAGCTTAGTTGGTAGTAAGTAACGGTGTCGGCAGATGATTCGTGTAATTCTCGACACCTTCATTAACATGTTCTTCCCAGGTTAGGCGGCTATTGAAGATTACACCCAACACTTTCATTTTTCGCACAACTTTTATGGTGGCATAACCTAACCGTAGATGAGTAGAAATCACACCTAGTTTGTTTAGCGCTCGAAAGAACACCGCTTTTGATTTTTTTGCTTTATTTTTAGCTTGTTAATTTCAGACCAATGTTGCACTTTTTTTAGTGTCATGTCGGCTTCTTTAGTTCCATACTCAAGAGAACTATAGGAAAACAATAAAGTTACGTCATCTGCATATAGTATACAGTTCGAATTGGTATGAAGATCTACAATATCATTACATTAATATACAACTTAAACACAAGCGGCCCTAAAATACTACCTGGTGGCACGCCTGTAAGAATTTGCTTTACTGATGAATGGAGATTTTCAATGCAACCATACTGCGTGCGATGAGCGAGGTATGATGCAAGAAGGCTTCAAAATGAACACCTGAAACTGTATTTTTCTAAGTTAAATACAAGTCGACTATGCTTAATGGTGTCAAAGGCCTGCGAAAAGTCAATGAAGACATTCAATACAACTGTTCTTCGAAGCATCGCAAAATGTATTCTTTTTGGTTTAGAATATTTTTGTAGATTTTGTTTTAGAAGATTTTTGTAGATTTTTGTTCAGAGAAAACGAATTGGGCGTTTGCAATTAAGTTATGTTTTTCCCAGAAAGAATTCATTCGAATTTGTATTACCTTTTCAAGACCCTTTGAAAATACCGGAAGGATTGAAACTGGACCGTAATTTTACGGGCATTTGCGGTCCCCTTTCTCAAGCAAAGCTTTGGGCAATCAAGAAGGAAATACACCCGATGCGAAGCAAAGAATAAAGATGCGTGTGAGTACGGGAGTTAAAGGGACACTGAAGTGATACGTAAACATTGCGGGATTACTAGCGCAAATTATAGTCCGGAGTCCCCAGGCCATGTTTCGACCACTCTGGGCGCGTTTACGCGATTTTATTTAGTAGAAAAATTAATTAGAAAATGCTGTCCTCCTCTCTTTACGCTCGCCCATTTTCTGTGGCGTTTTCGTGTGACGTCGGAAGGAAATGAGCTCGCAATTGGCTGCGCTACTGCACGGCTCTCCAACCTTCAGACAGAGTCAGTCCGTCCAGCGTTTCGTCCGCCGGCCGCCGACGAGTCGTCGCAATTCGTTCGCTCAGTTGAAACGAAGCCAGGACACGTTTGTGAATGAAAGAATGTGCCTTTCTTTACTTGGTTAGCTTGTACACTGTATCTAGCTCCAAGTCAAGGTCGCTTCACACAGCGCTGCACAAGCGCACATGCGACGCTTCGCTGACTGGTACGCCAGTAGGAAAATATAAGGCTTTTGAAGGCAGGAGAAGAGTCAGCGAAGTCAATATAGGTACTAAGGAAATAAAATCAACTGAAATTTGTACCGTACAGCGTAAAACTAGGGAGCGGGAAGCACTTTTTTGCGCTGGACGAAGAAGCACAGCGGCCAGCAGCACGACTACGCATCTGCGAACGCTTTTCCGTCTAAGAAATGCAATTGCTAGACGTGAGATATTGCGGACACTTGGGGGATGCTTACTGCTCGAGCGCAAAACAACAAATAGTCACCTAAGCTGCTTGGAATGCTAAAACTAAATAAAAGTGTAAATTAGCTATACATTATATACCTTATATATTCAGCCGCGGCCGAGCTGGCTCGTGGCCGAGTGCTCTAAGGCGCTAGAATTTTTGTTTCGCAAGTCAAAACTTCGAATCCCCACGGGTACGTGCTGTTTTTTTTAGAAGTTAATTTTTTCGTTTTCCGCCGATGTTTTCTATAGTGAGCTCACCTTTTTTTGGGCCGCAACGTTCATTGCACCACGAACTAGTTCACAGAACGCGCGCAGGCTGGCACTGGCGCGCTAGCGAGTTCTCATTGGCGTGCTGTTGCCATAAGCACCGACTGCTTGCGGGCAGTGGGCACAGGCCAGAATCAACAGGCCCTTGGCCTGGTGCGAACACGCTTTTTACGATACAGGCATGAGTGAGGCAAGCTCCAACTATAGGATAAAAGCGCATGGCGTTAGAGCGTCTGCGGGGACGCGGAGGGCGTTCATGCACTGCGTGGGCCTCGGCTAGTGAATGCTACGATTCCAAGCCGTCCTGGGAAGCTTATCTTATGCATTTTACAGCCGACAATATGGCAGAAGCACGGCACGATGATTACTGAGTTATTGAGAATGCCCATCCAACAACGCCAACGGTTGTGTTTTACAGAACCCAAACCGAAACTTGTTTGGTTGCTCACCCTGGGCATCGTCCAATCACGGTGCCCGCTCCTCCTAACGTCACAGCTTTAGTTGGTGCGGCCGCCGCAAACCGCGCATGGTAGTTTTAAAGCAAAGCTTTTTACCTCTACCCCCCAAGGGTTCTTTCGCGACCGTTGGTGTCACCAGAAAACTCCAGCGAACAAATAAAAGAATTTGCTGGCACCGCCGGGAATCGAACCTGGAACTAATAGACTAACAAAGCGAGAGCCCGTTGTCTTACCGATTTAGCTACGAGCCCACGCGAAGACGGGAAGACAGGTGGTGTACTCACCAAGCACGTCTACGGGTTTACCCCCTGCGTTCTCGCTGAATGCCAAGTGAAAGCGTCACGCGACCACTCATGCCCGTCTAGCGGCCCTGTGCGCACCTTGCTCATGTGCTAAGAGTTACAAAACTTAAAGGAAGCTCACACCAATGCATCGCATCTCACTTCTAGTACGCCAGTGTGCTAAAGCCTGTGGCCTCCAGTGTTCACGTAAACAATCGCAGCTCCTTGTCGTCCGCACTCATGCCAAACCAAGGAATACATTCAAATACTCCTTGATGGCCAGGCCATAACTCCAAGCCCCAGCATCAAGATCCTGGGCCTACTTGTCGAGGCTACCACCAAGAGTGACGTCTCCTTGCAGCACGTCAAACACAGCATCAATCAAATCGTACACATGACCAGGCGAGTTGCCACGAAGAAGCAAGGCCTCATGGAATCCGATACCTTTCGATCAATTCAAGTTTTTGTCCTCTCGAGAATCACTTACGCCAGCCCCCTGTCTTCTTCTCGGCAAGGAAGACAGAGATGCTTTATATAATGATTAGAAAGGCGGTCGAGCAGGCCATGGATCTTCTCATGAGTGCGTCCACACAGAGGCTGCTTAGCACGCGGCTCCACAACACGGTGCAAGAGCTGATAGAAGACCATCTTTCTAAACAGAAGGTCCAACTCACAACTGCGATGGGTAACCGCATGCTTCACCAGATTGGCTGGGCAGCCCAGAATGTCACTCCGCTTGACGTACTCCCCGACTCTTGGCGACTAAAACTAAAGATGCTCCCTTTGCTTGGAAATATGAACCCCTCACATGACGAGGGTCACCAAAAAGCACGGACTCAAGCGCTAAACACCACCCTCGGTGGGGATCATGCAGTTATCTACACAGACGCCTCCAAACATCGAGGGCAGCAATACGCCATCATCGTGGCTACCTCTAGAACCAACCTGCTTGCGTGTACCTCGCTTAGGACCCAAGAAATAAGCCATTCCCCAAACGGTTCCATTCAGCTCGTCTGGACACCCCCTCACGCTTCAATGGAGGGCAACAAATACGCCCACCCAACAGGCCTGCGCTTTTACCTCCCGTGCTATGGAGCTGCACGAGGACAGTCACCCGCTTGTCACGTTCAGGGAGATAACCCAGCATTATAGCCTTCTGAAACAGACCGTACCTTCGCCTTACCCTGACCTTTCCAGACAACAAACTACACTACGGCTCATACAATCCGGGCTCCTTCCCACAGCCTACGCGTCTTCACTTAATGTATTCGAATAACTACGACGCTGAATGTAAATTTTGCCCAGAAGTAGGGACACTCCGCCCCGTAATCGGGGTGTGCGACTTTAGCCCTGAGCACCCTCCTCTCTTTCCGTTAACTACCCAACAAGAGCAATGGGAGATGCTGCTGTCCAGGCTCGCTCTACCTACCCAGCTTCAGCTGGTGGACAGAACACAGGCCGCGCGGACTGCATATGGGCCCCACAGAAGAAGGAATCACTCCCCAGGGCTGCACTCTGGGCCGTTCAGAAATCTGATCAGAAGTATTTCTTCCTCCTCTTCCTCCTCTGCCGCAAATCTAGTCGCCTCCGTCCGCGGCGCAGAGACGGAGAAGACAGATCGTCTAACACCGGGTTGGAGCTTACTTTAATTTTATAAAAAAACATTTCCACTCTTGTGCTACACCAATACAACTCAACCAAACACCATTCATGCTTCATGCATTGATTTAACCTTAACAAGAATATCTCTTTGAAGTAATAAATGGTGTGGTTAAGTGCATTTCACTTCTTTCTGGTTTTGCTATTTGTAGAGCGATATGAGTGAATTTAAGTGACGCCGCATGGGTAAATCGTTATGGGTGCCGTTTACAGCTTTGCTTTCCAACCACATTCACGGGGTAGATTGGCGCGAATTTTTTTTCTTCTTTCGCGCTTTGTGAAATAATTACCGATTTGTCAACCGGATAAACGATGAAAAGTGTGCTAATTGGAGCCAGTCTACGCAGTGCAAGCAAAAACTGGAGCTTGACAAATTCACTTCAGTGTCCCTTTAAAATAGCCTTGACGTCTTTTACCGGCCTTATCTGTAAGTCAAGGAATTACGAAGGTGATCGCCAACAGAATTTCTGCAACCTTAGATTTCAGTCAACCTAAAGAACAAGCAGGGTTGCGTAAAGGCTATTCAACAATGGACCATATTCACACGATCAATCAGGTGATAAAATGCGCGAAGTATACTGAACCCTTATATATAGCCTTCATAGAATATGAGAAAGCATTTGACTCGGTCTAAACCTCAGCAGTCATTCAGGCATTACAGGACCAGTGTTTAGACGAGCATTATCTAAGAATACTAGAGGATATTCACAATGGGTCCCCAGATACCATTATCCTCCATAAGGAGGGCAGTAAAATACCAATAAGGAAAGGCGTCAGACAAGGAGACACAATTTCTCCATTGTTATTCACAGCATGTTTACAAGAAGTATTCAGAACATTGGATTGGTAACAGGTGGGAGTAAGGGTTAATGGAAAATACCTCAGTAACCTCAGATGTGATGATGACGTTGCCTTGGTAATTAACTCGGGGGGCGAACTGCAAAGCATGGTTATCCCCCTGGACAAACAGAGTAGAACAACTGGAGCCTGAAAATTAATATTAAGAAAACTAAAGTAATGCTCAATAGCTTCGGCAGCGCGCACCGGTTTTAGATAGGAGGCGAGGCAGTGGAAGTGGCAAGGGAATATGTCTACTTAGGCCCAGTAGTGACCCTGTATCCCAACCATGAGGCAGAGATAATAACAAGGATAAGAATGGGGTGGAGTGCATTCGGCAGGCATTCTCAGATAATGAATGGCAGCCTAACAGTGCCCTGAAGAAGAAAGTGTATGACAGCTGCATCTTACCGGCACTCACTTACGGGGCAGAAACTTGGAGGCTCATAAGAAGGGTTCAACTTAAATTGACTCAGCAAGTAATGGAACGGAAGATGATGGGTGTAACATTAACGGACAAGAAGAGAGCGGAGTGGGTCATGGAACAAACGGGGTGTTAAGGACATATTAGTAGAAATTAAGAAGAAGAAATGGACGTGAGCAGGGCATGTAAAGCGAAGGCAAGATAACCATTAGTCATTAAGGGTAACAGAGTGGATCCCCAGAGAAGGCAAGAGTGGCCGGGGCGGCAGAAAGTTAGATGGGCAGATTAGATCCAGAAGTTTGCTGGGATAAATTGGTTGCAGTTAGCACAGGACCGGGATAATTGGAGAATAATGGGAGAGGCCTTTGCCCCGCAGTGGGCATATATAGGCTGCTGGGGGTGGTGGTGGTGGTGATGATGATGATGATGATGATAGTGATATGTAAGTCATGCGGATTACAGGAGCTGCTGTTAATCGTTATGAAAGCGGAAACAACCTCGGGACACGTACCCGGAGCCATGTACATGGAATGCGGATTAGAAAAAGGAAAAAAAGACACGTCGTTTTGCTCTTCTGTGTCAATGAAATAATCGTTTATGGCATCAGACATTTCCGTCCCTACAGTACTTCGGCCATCAATAATTATCTCGTCAGGAGCAGAACAGCGCTTCGGGGGGATGACAAAATTGTTAATTTTTTCCAATGGCTTTTTGGAGTTGCTGTGACATGATTCGAACATGTTATAGTAGTACGAATCTCGTGCCTGTCGCAGCTCTTTGTTACGTTTATTTCTGTAAGCTTCGAACTTTGCAAATAATTTGGAATCACATGATTGAAAGAACAACCGGAACATCCTCTCTTTAATTTGTATTTTCCGTAGTAGTCTTGGCGTAACCCACTCCTAACGAGCCTTCTTAGCCAAGGTGTGTGTCCTAAAGGAGCCATGGAGAGAGAATACAACTTTGTTTAATTTGAAAGAACTACGATTCAGTATCTCACTCAGCTCCATTACAGCCACAAAAGGTGTTTTTAACAAAAAAAAAGGAAGAAGTACTTAAAAACTTTCAAATTTTGCGCCACAGTGACGTGTTATGAGCAAGATTGACGTCATGCGTGCCAACAATAAAACAATTTGATGCGGTGCGGTCAAATGGAACTAGAGGCCCCATTACAGACGTCCAGTCATGTGTTGTCACGACAGGTCAGTTAGGCGGCCGCCAATCGCACAAGCAAGGTTCCGTGACGTCATAAAAAAGTTGCGGGAAATTGGCTAGGGTTTCGCGACTGCTTCGCACGTTTTCTTTAATATATCCGTTATTTGCTCGAAGATTGCGATGACATTGGTATCATTGTTATCGGGACTTAGCAGTCTTTCTAATAAACCCAACTTGTATTTTGTCTTCATGGCTCCTTTAAAGGAGCACTGACACGAAAATTTTATGTTACACTTTTATGGCTTTTATCGATGCCTAATGGTCTGCCGAACCTGAAACAGCACTTCAGATACTTCAGCGCGCGATAGTTAATTACATTGAACGGCCTGGAAATCGTTTGTTTCAAATTCCTGCGCTTTCATCCCGAACGGCGCATATGACAGAATCCCGGTTTGACCTCACCGCTTTGTGCGGACGTCACCGGCGCCCGCTTGAGAGCATGGAGGAAGAAAAAGTTAGGAGACGGCATGACGTCACGCAGCTAGCCTTCGCAAGCCCACCGCTGTTGAAGCCGCTCCCTCCGCCGTTTCGCTTTCTCAAGCTGCCGGAGTCGGCCCAGCACGTGACCTCCATGGTCGGCTGGGCTGGCGGCGGCGGTTTTAGGCTCCACCGCATCTCTCGTGTTTGGGTGGCGGTAGCTTTTACCCGTCCTTCCTGTATTCGTCTGCTCGGCGATCTCACGCCCGCGTGCGTGCAGGCGGGAGCGCCTTGTACGAGCGAAAGACCACAGCCATGGAAAAAAAACATTATATAGCAGGCTTCGCGACAACGGGCCGCAGAGTAGTTTGGAGCAGACGAAATTGAGAACGCGCAGCGGCCCATAAACTCCACCGCGCGCTCTCACATGGCGGCGCGGTGGGGTTTCTATATCTATATCTATATCTATATCTATAAAACTTATAAAAATATCTAAAAACTTTCAAAAAATAATTGTACGCCATGTCTGCATCAGTAAAAACTGTCACATCAGACCACTCGACCGACATTAGCTATGGCCACTCTAAAAGCAGCAAAGCTATTATCAATTATACGCCTAAAGAAAGGAGGATTAACCTTTGTAGTTTTTATTTTTGTTTTAGCAGACAAAAGAATTCCAAATGATTACTAAGGTCGCATGCATTGACCGAAGCCATAAACCAGTCGCTGTGAAAATTGGAAATAAACATGTCAATTAGAGGCTGCGGGCTGGTTGTATTTCATGTCGGCTTGTTAATAGCGTTAACACAACCACTGGTTGCAATATTGTTTAAAAAATCAATGGCCGTGCTGCTCTCACCAAGAAGGGTTACATTGAAGTCACCTCCCAGAATGACATGCTATTTGTTTACAGTGGCCGTGCTGCTCTAACCAAGAAGGTGTACATTGAAGTCACCTCCCAAAATGATGATATTTGTTTACGTTAACAAAATCCAAAAATCTGTCTAGAAAAGACAGGAAATTACTAATGTGCCCATTGGGAGGACGGCAACATACCGGGAGTATGCTTTGGCTGAATACCCCGCACAATATTTCGTAATCAGGAGTCACTACGCAAAATTCCTGAAAAAGGTGTAATGCCGTTATTGACCACCATGCAAACTCCGCCACGACGACCGAATGTAAAAAGTTCGCTATTACCGATGTTACTGATGTTACCATAATAAAGTTCGATTTTATTTCCAGTAACAGTCCGGGTATCGTGCAGGACGCAGACGTGCTAAGTAAGATTCGGAGCAGCGATCATAGGATAATTAGGTGCAAGCTGAGGCTGAATTTCAGACGAGAGGGAAGGAAAGTTATGAAGACTAAGCCGTGGCCCAGTAGAGACTCAGACTGTCCATGCCTCCGTGGCTTAAGATGCGGGCGTGAAATGTTGCGGTTGCGTGGCGTTGGTCAGTTTGAGCGAGAAGGTGACAGTGTCAGTATTTCAAAGTGTTTATTCTGTAATGTCTGTGCTGGAATGAACGTTCTGGCTTTTTGGATGAGAGAGAGAGAGAGAGAGAGAGAGAGAGAGAGAGAGAGAGAGAGAGAGAGAGAGAGAGAGAGAGCAGATATTTGTTGCGGAAGAAATATGGGGCTTTTGGAAACGGGGATAAACACGTGAGAGAGCTCAAAAGTGGAACTTGAAGTCTAGGGCCGTGCATGGATGAAGCAGTTCCTTCCATTTCCCTCTCAATCAACTCGCGCTGATCTTGAGGTAACCAGCTAGTGAAAACTGCTTCTCATGTTTCTATGGAAATGGAATATGTAATGTTTCAGTTGTTCGCCATTGAGCATACCCTTGTACATGCTTACGTTGCAGGGTGGATGTTTTCCTGAATTTAGTAGAGTTTTCAGTTAACGTATGATGTTTTCGCCCAATATTTTCGCCCATATTTATTTCTATATACATGTGTTTGTTTATCCTCCACAGAGTTCGTAATTCTTCGGCAATGAATCACGTCCTTGTAGCACGTGGAAGGATCGTGTTCCTAGGCGTAAGATTACAAGACTTTTCGGGCAGGGGAGTGCTGTAGTAGTCGTCGCAAGTAACACGGCGCGTCAGTTCGCGGGCCATTGGTCGGTGCCTCAGTCTCTTCAAAGCCTTGTGCCCGGCTGTCCTGGCAACGTCGTTAACTTTTTTCATTGTGTATGGGAGTATCTTACCAAGGCGTTTAGGTATTCTGCCTGTAGCCAACAGCCTACTTCCCTTTGAGTGTCTTTAGGGATGTTACGCTTGCTTCTATTTGATACTTCTGCAAGTCGGCTTGCCAAGCGGATTGCTCCAACTTCGGCTTCTTTCTTCCTGTATGTAGGAGAGTGTGTTGGCGGTCATCATCATCACCATCGTCGTCATCCTATCTACGCCCAATGCAAAGCAAAGGCCTCTTTCATAGATCTCCACTTGTCCCGGCCCCGTGCTAACTGCGATCAATGTACCCCCACAAACATCCGCTCCATTTCTCGCTGAGTCGTCCTCAATTTAAGATAAACCCTTTTAGTGAGCCTCCAAGTTTCCGCCCCGTAGGCGAGTACCGGTAGGATACAGCTTTTGTACACTTTCCTCTTTAGGGACGATGGCAGGCTGCCATTCATTATCTGAGAATACCTCCTGAGGACACTCCGCCCCAATTATATGCTTCTAATTGTCTCTACCTCGTGTTGGGACCACGGGTCACAGCTTGGCATAAGTGGATATATTCGCTTACCACTTCCACTGCTTCGCCACCTATTTGAAACTAATGGGCTCACCGGAGGCCATTCAGGCTATTGGGGGTGGTGGTCATGCAGTCACAATGGTTGCCGGAGTAGTCAACTACGACATTTGTTGCCTCCTGCTTTCGTACATGCCGGAGTCCGTGCATACTCTGTTCTCAATGATATCAACTTGATCCGGTCATATCGCCTCTCCTTGTGTACGTGTGGATCCTTTTTTGGGGTGTAGAGTTTTTATGCGGTGTCGCTGGATCGGGCACATAACCGTGCTGGCGTGCAATCGACAATTTCCCGGGAGTCGGGGGGGGGGGAGGGGGGGTTGCTGTTTTTCATACGATGCCCGGTCCCGATTTTGTTTTCAGAGCCACGCCCTTGGTGCCAGGTTAGCGGTTTTCCATATTTCTTCGATTGTGTTTTAAACACACACTTTGAGGACATAGTCATCATCAACATCATCAAATGATAATTTATCCCGCTTCTGTGCTGCGCTGTCCGAGTTTATTCTTTGCCTCCGCATTTTCTCCTTTCGTCTCTCCATATAGTGAAATGCCTTCCCGTTCTGCTCGACCCGTCTCTGGCTGTGCATTCTGTTATGCTGGTGGCCCACCAGTTTCAGTTCGTTTCACGGTAAAAATTGCGGCGTGGAGGGCTGCCTTATATGCTGTCCTGATGATGGTGTTCAGTTGATCTTCTCCGGTGCGGAAAGTTAGTGGTGCGATACGCTCAGGGAATTCCGGCTTATGATCAGCGGATGCTTGACTCTCTTATCCTTTCTTTTTTAAATCCTGCTTCCCTTAGCTGAGATTTTCATAATGTGGGCAAGTGGATAAAGATTTTAATGTTTATTTTTTTGGTGATTCTGAGATCGGCTTTGCCGCTTGACTCTAGGGCCAAGCCGAGCAATCTTCCATGACTACTCTCTGGGAGGATATCCGTAACTATTATAGGGTGACTTTTAACTTTGCCCCGTGGCGCCTTCACTCGTTGGCCAAACACAGTTTCCGGAGGAAAGAGAACTGCACTAAAATAGTTGAAAAATTCATTTATTAGGCCCAATATATTGGGTTTTACTTTCGTTCGTCTCTGCTTGTAATCTATGCCTTCATCTTAACTCCCTTGCGTTTGTCCGAGGCAGTTGAGGCGCACATCATCTGCTTCGCGAGGGCACTTTGTACGAAAATATAACAAGACATGCACCGTACGACCGGTAGCAGCAGCGCCAGGTGCCATAGAAGTTTGCTGGTTTCCCCAGTTTTGAAGAAAATCGGGAATGGTTTTTTTTTATTTTTAAAGTTGCGCAGTTTTAGAAAAAGCACAGCAGTCCATCTTTTGTTGCGGATATTTGTATTTTTCCTCAATGAGCGATATTTCACAGATATGTTTACAAATATCTGGTCGACATTACCTATCACTTAGAGGTTGGTCACCATTGCGGATACGGAGATAGGGGCGTTAAAGTGTGACAATCTAGCACCTAATTAAATTTCACGATTTTTTTCTGAAATTTTTGTGCACGAGAAAGCACAAAGTTCGTTTTAAAATGTTTTTCAGTTTGGTGCAGTTTTTGTTTCTAAACAAATTTTTTGTCAGAAAATTTACACCTTGCCATGCGCAAAGCCCCAAAGTTTGAAAAAAAAAACTACAGCAGCCAGAAACACCGTCACCCTCGCCATCTTTGCAATTTTTTATTCAGAAGTAACCAAGCTAGAGGAGGACGCATTACGCATATGGACTATTGCCTGGCTGGCGCATAGCTGATAAAAATATTACCAAAACTAAAAAAAAATGAGCGTGTACACGCATGTTCCATCTCGCGAGGAATCAGCCCGATTTTCTGCAGTACGTATGCTTTTCTGATCTGCTTTCTTGTATCGTCCTTTGCGTTGTTCATTCGCCTTGGGGCTGGCACGGTAATTCGATTGTGGTCTTCCTGTCTGATTGGTTTTTCTTCTACTGGAGAATGAGTAGGGGCGAACTTAAGGGGACATACGAGGTCTTGTCCTGGGATGGTGCGTCTTATTCTAGCTAGTTGATTGTTTGTGTGCTGCTAGGATGCTTTCGCATGTTACGTAGTGTCCGGTGTTCTAATTTGCTTGTTGGGAGTGCTCATCGGGACTGTTATGGGAAGCTGGGTGGATTTGTCTCAAAGGGGTGTTTGGATAGTGTACAATACGGTGTGGCATGTCTGATACGTGACGTGGTAAGTGCGTAGGGAAGTTGTCTGAAATCGGCTTCCTTGATGCCGCTACATGTGTTGGCGATTCTTGTGCTGACTCGGAGGAGTTAGTTCCTTTGCCTTCTTATGCTAGTTACCGCCGTACCCCCTTTGCCGTGGGTGCGTATGTGGAGCCGGAGAATTTTTGTCTCCTATACTGTTTGTATGAGTTGTCTGATGTTTAGGTGTATTGGGGGTGGGTGCCATCTTGGGTGATGTACTGGCACGAGGCTAGACGTTTTAGAGCTGCACTTAAGTCCGATTTCTGCAGCTGCCGTTTGAAGCTGCCGTTTACAGCTGCCGTTCAGTGCCCATTGTAGAGTATCCGGAATTTGTTCTGGCGACCCAAGCGTGACCCATGAAGTGATGTCGTCGGTTTAAAGGAGGTATCGAAACCCTTGGGTGCCTTTTAGAGATCAATGCATTTTCGGTATGGCTAGGGTGAATGGTGTCGCAGAGATCACTGCTCCCTCAGGGAGGCCTTCTAAGGCATCGAATTTCGTGGGATATATGGTCGGCGATCTGGGTGGTAAGTGTTTTGTTTTGCAGAAAAGAACGCGGCAAAGAGCAAAGAATTCGTGGCACGGGATGTAACTGGATAGACACGCGACGAGAAGGCCCATCCTTCGCGAAATTCTGCAACGCATTGCAAAGGAAACACCACCTTGTTTCCGGCTGAAGAATACCAGAGTCGTCATTCAAGGACTAATCAATGTAGGAAATTGGGATGGCAAATGGCATGGGAGCGAAAGGTGGCGAAAAAAGGAATTCAGATTTGCCGCGAAGCAGCAGACCAACCGGGGAACACCCCGAATGACAAACGAAGGAAGCGGCAAATACAACAATTTTCCGTTGGGCTGAGGCAAAAGCACCTAACTAGAGATTGTTCCGATTGTAGGGGAGAGCAATTTAAGCTGCGTTGAAATGTGCTAAGGAGGGGCGCAAGAACACACACACTTAACTTTTTTTACAACCTTTTTGGCCAGAAAGAGTGTAAAACCTTGTACCATGGCAACATCTTTAAAAGGCCTTTCGGCTAAAAAAGGGTTCAAGGATGAAAAAAGGGTGTCCTTGTGAAATCCCTAAAATAAAGGTGTAAGGTTGCTTAATACCCTAACATATGTTTGTTCACAGCGCAGCTACGCGTTCCAATGTGGAGCGCCTGAGCGCGCAGCACGACACACAGACACATTCAACACGCACAGGTGACACAATTGGACCAAATTAATTGACGAAGAACCAACGGGATGCATGGGGAGAGCGAGTATACATACCTACGTACCTTAAAAATACATCAGCTGCTCTTGCTTTTATAGCCAGCACAGGAAAATCCTCTGATAGAGCCGGGCTCGTCGCAAAACCAGATATTTCTGGCGCTAATTTTGTAATTATGCATTTTAACGTGAGCATATACTTTTTAACCGTGTCATGGCTATTACGTTCAATAAGTCATGAAATTTGATTAAATACCAAACACTTATTCCACACTCTTTCAGCACCCATCAAGAAGGGTGTTCATTATTTCCGCACCCTTTTTGCCACGTCAGTGTAAAGCTAGAAAATATGGTGTTTTAAAATAATAAAATGGGTGTAAAAGACCTCCATCTAAGCAAAAGGGTCTAAAAGACGAATTTCGCATGTATTTTCTACCCGTTTACAGGGGAAGACTTGAACATTTTTTACTAGCGGGGGAATATTTCGTAGCTCACGCTATTTAAAACATTGTGAATTGCCATAATTTATTGCCAGCGCAGCTGTTCAAGCGTGAGCTACGTTCAGCGGCGTTAGAAAAAAATACCAAATGGAGCCTGAGCGGATTGCTGTTGTTCCATATGCCCATAGACTGTCCCATGGGCTAAAAAACGTAGCGCAGCGCTATGGTGTCGGTGTGCTTTTCTCTGCGCCACAAAAGCTCGCGAAGATGTGTGCTCCAGTGCACAGCCGGGTAGAGGGCAAACGCACAGAGTGTAGTTTTGGTGTGCAACACAAACCAAGGTTTGTCCCGTGTAAGACGAGTATAGTTTATCGGCTTGCTCTGTTTTGTGGCAAGAGCTACGGGGGGCAGAGTGGCCGATGCGTCAATACCCGCCTATAGCTGAGCATAGACGGTCTCGAACAGCGACACCTACTCCCGGCTAGCATACCACTGCCGCGCGTGCGGCTGTTACCATGTGCTAAAAGAAACAACCGTTCTTTCCAGACACTCCAGGCCAACAGGCCGGGAAATTATCGAAGCGTTTCACATCAGGAAACTGGGAGATGATTGGGCAAGCCAAACGTCGATATAGCGCTGTGTGACAAAGAATATGCGGCCTTAACTAGTACGTGCCGCTAAGCTTGATGTTCCTACTTTTTGTAACTCAGTTATCAGCCTGGGAGTGGCCCTTTGTTTATTCATCATGAGTTCCACGTTAAGCCTTTGAGTGTTGACTATGAGGGGGAGGGGGTTCGAGGGAGTGTGTTCGATGTGACTGCTGTGTTTTCTCTATCTCTTTTCTGTTGCAAACGTTTATATTCCGCACGCATCCCGTGAATAAACTAGTGAGTCAGCACTCGTCCTGCCCGTTCCCTTCGTCCACGTCTTTTTTCCCGCTGTTGTCCAGAATGACGCCATACCAACTTGCCCAGCTTACCACTCTGTTACCAAGAAAAATAATTGTGCCGCCTGTAAAGGGTGCACGGCCGCATGCATTATAAAAGTGAAGCCGGCTTCTGCGGCCCCGCGAGTGAGCGCATGAGCACAAGTGGCGCAGGCTTATGCGCACCTCTTACCATACCATTTTAAAGGCGATACTCTTTTCAATCTACTAAAACCCAAAAAAATGACGCAGCATGCAGTAGGGGGGCAAGGCTGGAGGGACAGCGGAGCTGTGGGTCGAGCTGGCTTGTTTCTTCCTTGAATCCGCTGTCAGTGGGGGAGAAACACAGGAACAGCCTTGTAATATCCAGCTAAACTTGGCCTAACCACCCTGCACTTCGCCTAGCCTAACAAGAACATCGCAAAACCAAACAAAACTTAGCAAAGCCTAACAAAACTTAACACCGGTAGAAGCTCTGCCTACCACCAGGTCAGCTGTTTTTTTTTTTTCTTTTGCACCTGAACACCTATTTCACACCGTTTTACACCCTACAGAAAAACGAGGGTATTGCAGTCGGTCACCACCCTTTTTGCCACACAAAAAGGGTATAAATCTACAAATTAGGGTGTTCGAATATAAGAAAAAGAGCGGAATGACCTCTCAACACCCTTATTCCACTTATCCTACACCTTTTTGGTGACAAGGGTCTAAAAAAGTCTCTCCAATCCACGCTGTAAAGATGATTAGAAAATAAAGCTTTAAACGACAACCACAAAAATTGCCCATGCGACGTCCCTTGAATTCCCACACGTGGCTTTACGAAGAGTGAAACCAGAGATTCTGCCAGCCGTTACCTGGAATTCGCAGGGCGGCGTCCCGAACGCAGCAGCGTCGGCCACGGCCGGGCTAGAGCAGCCCGGCCGTGCGTCGCCACAAAGAAAACGGAGAGGAGCGTCTTTCGAAGGGTGAGACAGCGGAACCCAGCCATCCTGATGTGCTCACTCGGGGCAACACCACCGCGCGACGCACGTAGAGACACCGAAACCATTCGGCATGTGAGCTTAGTGATTCCCATTCACACCGATTTAAACTAGTTAGTTTAGTTTAGTTGACTGTACTAAATATATACGGAGTCTGCTGCAATAATGCAAAAATATTCTAAAAACTGTCATCAAGGTGTGCATTGAGCAGCTGAAATAGTGAGGTGTTTCATGGCAAAGCTTGCTTTATTGCTCACGAAAGCATCACGGGAGGTTCGGAGCCTCGCAGGGTCCACTTGGCTACTTGAATGTGTAGCCTGCAAAATACAAGAAACAGACTTGTTTGTTTGCACTAGTACAGTACGAAATGATGATTGCATCCCTTCTTAATTAAGCATGCTGGTCTAAGCAGCTTGCTTTTTAGAAGTTAGATGGTTTGTATGTTTGGAAAGCCAGGCAAGGAGACAGCAGTTCAACAAATGTATAAGCTTTTCTTAGCTTGTCTTAAGGCATTAAGCCTTAAGACAAGCTAGCCACATCAATTAATTCTACAATGGGTAGGGAGTGGAATGCCTTTACTTGAATACCTTCCGCATTAAAGTGCCTGATGATGATGATGGTTTAAGTTTATTGGCGCAAGGCCGACATGGGCAGAGAGCGCCAAATACAAAGTTATTTGATGAGGAGGGAAAACGAATAAAATCAGTTAATGACTATGAGCACGGCTGGTGTAAAGGGCCAGGGGGAAGAACATGATTGGTTAAAAGATAAATAAGGTGGCTGGTGTATAGGACCAGGGGTAAAACTATGGGTGGTATGAGATGAGTTGTAAGAAATGAACTTCAAATAGGAACTTAAAGGTGCGCTGAACAGAGAACATGGTATCGTCTCCTAAGAAGTATGACGGGTATGGTGGAATATGTCGTTTGTGTAGTTGTGGGAAGTGTTTGCGTCGTGTAATGTCGAGTGCCTTACATTGTATGAGGATGTGGATCACGGATAGGGCCTCTCCGCACCTGCTGCACAGAGGTCTTGGAGATACAGTGAGCAGGTGCGAGTGCGTTTCATGTGTGTGCCCTATCCGTAATCTAGCCAAGGCGACTTCAGTGTATCTATTACGTGTGTCGGTGGTGTATGGTCCTAAGAGCGGTTTTATTACGTGTAACTTGTCTGTTTGTTTGCTCCAGTTTGTTTGACATGTTTGGCGAAGTTGTTGTCTGATGTGTGGTTTCACGTCAGTGTAGGGTTATGTGGTTATGTCTACTGTATTCAAGAGTGTAGCAGCAGCAGCCATTCGATCCACTGCTTCATTCCCGGCTATACCACAGTGGCCAGGGACCCAGCAAAGGACAAGTTCAAATTTGTGGACATACACAGACATAATACCTTTGATGATAAGATTCCAACCTGATTTTTTGAAGACTTTGTTGACGAAAATGCCCGCACAACACTGAGGGAATCTGTATAGATAATGGATTGCGGGATGTGACTTTGAAGTATATGATTAACAACAAGAAGTACACCACAAGCCTCTGCCGTAAATATACTTGTATTACTGTTAATAGTTCTCGTGACACTAAGGCCGGGCCCAAGCGCCGCGCAGGACACCGAGGTGTAGGTTTTAGAGCCTTCCGCATAAAATTCAGAACACTGATACTTCTGCTGCAAATACAAGAAGTGCTGCAGAATTGCACATGTGGGAGCTCGGTTTTTATCTACATGTGTGAACGATGTGTCGCATGATACAGGGGGGAGATGCCATGGTGCTATAAAATTCGTTAAAAAACTTTGGATTGTATCTAAAAAGGAGACAGCAAGCTCTGACGCTTCCTCTCTAACTCTGTAAGAGAAGGGCGCAGAGAACGATGGTCGATTTAAAAGGAGTTCAGTCATCGATGTATCATGAAAAACTGATTTAAAAGGATGGCGAGGCATGGATGAAATTTTAAAAGCATAAAGGAGATCTGTGTATGCTCGCTGACGTTGTAGGTTCCATTTGTTGCACTCTACATAAAGGCTTTCAACTGGACTAGTCCGGAAGGCACCACATGCCATGCGGAGCCCTAGATGAAGCACAGGGTCCAGCATTCTGAGGGATGTTTTAGTGGCTGACCCATAGACAACGCTACCATAGTCCAATCGTGAACCTATCAAGCTGGTAAAAACACGTAAAAGAAGTTGTTTGTCCGCACCAAAAGAAATGTGCGACAGAACCTTCAGGATATTCATTGTTTTTAAGCATTTATGTTTTAGTTGTTTTATGTGTGGGATGAATGTGAGCTTTTCGTCAAAGATTATACCTAAAAACTTGTGTTCCTTTTTGACAGGAATCGAGACACCATTGAGTTGAATGTCAGGATCCGGCCGGAGGCCACGCCTCTTTGAAAACAAAACACAAGTGCACTTCCCTGGATTAAATTTAAAGATAGGAATCTGCCCAGCCAGCTAGCTTGTTAACACCAAGCTGGACTTGGCGGTCGCAGACAGACAGGTTACAAGACTCAAAGGATAATTGTACGTCGTCTACGTTAATTGAGCAGGAAATCGATGGTGGCAATGCCTTCCTAAGGGAATTCATTTTCACAATAACAAGGGTGCAACTTAAAACTCCACCTTGTGGCACTCCATTTTCCTGCACATGAACCCAAGAGAGTGCAGTTCCAACTTGCAAGCGAAACGTTCTTTCGGACATGTAACTGGCAAGCGTGTTCATCATGTTACCCGATATGCCAAAGGACTTCAAATCGATGAGGATACCATACCTCCAAGCAGTATCATACGCCTTTTCTAGATGAAAGAATACTGTCATACAGTACTGCTTATGGAGGAAATCATCTTTTATATACGCCTCTAACGCAACGAGTTGATTGTTGGTAGATCGCCCCGCCCTGAAGCCTGCCTGGCAGCTCTCGTGAAGACCATTGTACTCTAAGAAGTACAGGAGTCTTCTGTTTATCATCTCCTCAAAAAGCTTACACAGGCAGCTTGTCAGGGCAATGGGACGATAACTGGCAGGAGAGGAAGGGTCCTTCCCTTCCTTTAAGAAAGCCACTACTATGGCCTCGCTCCAAGAGCGTGGGATGTGCCCCGAAAGCCATATTTTATTGTATAGGGGTAAGAGTGTTTCAAGAGTGTCTGGGTGTAGGTGTTGTATCATTGTGTATATAATCTTATCTGCACCTGGAGCTGAAGGTTTACATGCGGTCAAAGCAGCCTTCAGCTCATGAATTGAAAATGGAGAATTGTAGGAAGTTTGCGACCTCTTGGTATCACGCAGGGACTTCTTTTCTGCAGATGTTTTGTGTTTCATGAAAGTGTTTGTGTAGTGTGCTGAACTGGACACGTGTTCGAAGTGTTGTGCAAGTGTGTTAGCCTGGTCTTCAAGTGTGTCCCCTGTTGTGCTAACCAGGGGCAGGCTGTGTGTCTGTTGTCCTTTGAGCATGCGTATACGTGTCCAGACTTTGTGTGTGTCTGTGTATGAATTAATGGATGTCAAGAAGGTGTGCCAACTCTCTCGTTTTGCCTCACGGCGCACATGTTTTCCGAACGCCTTGGCCCGTTTAAACAAAATAAGATTACCCGACGTGGGGTACCAACGAAGGATACCCCACGCCTTGTTCTGGGCCTCTCGCGCCCGCCTACAGTCCTCATTCCACCACGGCTTCCTCTGGTTGCACGGGGCACCAGAGGCGTGGGGAATGGACTTTTCGGCAGCGTCGAGGATGTGCGCCGTGAGGAGTTGGGTAGCTTCTTCAACGTTTAGGTGTCCTATGGATGTGTGGTGTAGTTTCGATGTGTCTGTAAATGTGTTCCAGTTAGCTAGTGCTTCATTGAACCTATTATGGGAAGGTGAACTGCTTGGGCCTTCATCTATATATGTTAGTGAAGTGGGGAAGTGGTCACTGCCATATGGGTCAGTGCCCCCACCCCACTCAAGACATGAAAAGAGAATTGCCGAACCAATAGCCAAGTCAAGATTTGAGTATGTATTGTGTCCTATGTTATGGTATGTAGGCTGTTTCTTGTTGAAAAGGCATGCTCCAGGGGATGTTAAAAACTTCTCTATCAGGCGACCTCGGGCATCCGTGCGAGAAGAGCCCCAGAGAGAATTGTGTGCATTGAAGTCGGCTGTTAGGATGTATGGTTCAGACAGCCGGTCGACCAGCGCCTCAAATTCAGAGCTCAGAAGTGCAAGATCAGGAGAGATGTAGATGGAGCATACTGTTATCAACCTATTCAATATTATTGTGCGGACGGCTACAGCCTCAAGGACGGTGTTCAAGGTGACAGGGTGGCACGTTAAGGATTTCCGGGCGATTATGGCCACACCACCAGAAGAGTGTGTGCAGCAAGTCCTGTCCTTTCTGTATACCAGGTAACTATTCAATACATTTGTGTTCTTGGAATTCAGATGTGTTTCCTGGACACACATTAAACTTGGCTGATTGGCATGCAGAATCTCATGCACGTCGTCAAGATTATTCAGAAAGCCTCTGCAGTTCCATTGAACTATGTTTTCTCTTCCCATTATGATGTGTTAGAGCTACTGGAGTGTGACTATTTACGTAAGGTCTTTCGGGGCTTGCACTCTTTGGAAAGGCTTTTTTGCCTTCTCAGGAGGTTTAGATGGAGGGACCCGCTCCTTCTTCTGCAAAGCAGACAGGAAAGGTCCCACATCGATCTCATCATCAGATTTGGAAGGGGTACCCGGCGTACCGGACCCCCCCCCCCCCGACTTGGCACCCTTTCTGGTGCCCTTCGTTTGAGCCGCGACCGCCGAGGGTGTCAGGAGCGCCCCGGGTGGCAAAGGCGTTGCGGCGGATGTGGGAATTGCTGCAGCTTCCTCCGTCTCCATGTCCTGCACGCCCTCGCGTGTGCTTCGGGCCGGTGGAGAGGAGGAAATAGTGGGTGCAGCAGCATCCCCACCGGACGTGGATGCCACCACAGCCGCTGCTGGCTCAGCTAGCGGTGCGGAGGCGGGTTGGGCTGCAAGAGGCAGCCCAGGGGGGGGGGGGGGGGGTCGGGATCAAGTCTGACTCTCGGTACTGGGTCCCCGCTGAAACAAGATGCCGCTCCGCCCCCCGGCGAGCTGCGTCGGCGTACCTCCCCAGGGGGAAAGAGGCGAACCTCTTTCGCTCCTTTGGGAATGTGATGTTTTCGGCTACCTTCACGTTAATGATTTTTTTTCTCAAGATTAAACTTTTCACAGGCACGAGAGTATGCTGCGTGTGGACCCTGGCAATTCGGGCAGGTGAAGTTGGTTGCAGTGCAGTTGTGGGAGAGATGCTCATGCTGGGTGCATTCGGCACATGTTGTTCTACCGCGACAGGAGTTGGTACCATGCCCGAACCTCTGGCACTTGAAACAGCGCCGCGGGTTCGGGATGTACGGGCGGACAGAACAACGGATGAAAACTGCGTTGACATGCTCGGGCAGTGTGCAGCGGTCGAAAGTCAGAATCAGATGTTTGGTGGCTATTTCTTTGTTGTCTCCCTAATGACGATGCGCCTTACTGCTGTCACGCCTTGGTCTTTTAGACCTTCGAGCAGATCGGTCTCTGTCTCGGTTAGGAGAACTGACTCAGATATCGCACCCTGGGAGCTGTTGAGGTTGCGGTGGGGTGTTACTGTGATATCAAGGTCTGCCATGCGGGTTTGGCTGATGAGAGTTGTGGCTTGCTGCTGCGTGTTGACCTCAACTAAGACCTCACCGGTTCTTAGTTTTTTAGCATTGTACCTCTTGCCAAGGATGGCTTCAAGAAACTTCGATACAAGGAATACGGATTGTGAAGAAAGAGGCTTGGATTTGTCAACAGATTCAACTATCAAAAAGCGGGGGTAGTTGTCGGGTTTCGGGGAGTTGATGGCAGGAAGAGGTGGGAAAGATGCTTCGGTGCGGACCCTTTTCCGGGTCAGGTCATGTTTGGAGGGGGTTTTTCGATTTACCGTATGGCATAGGAAAAAGCAGGGGACGGGGGTACTTCCTTCGCTCGGGTTACCCTGATACCGAGAGAGGCCCCGGAGCTCCCTGCCTGGTAAACAGACAGGGAGCCCATCCGCCGGAGCTTGACCTGGGCTCCGACGGCCACCGTTTGAGGTTTCTACCCTTCACCACCTTAAAGAATGGCGAAACGTGAAAAGTTTGTTTTCTGCACAGCCAAATTATTGCATAAAAATTACATGAATACGATATACGTGTGAACACGTTAATAAGACAATAAAAACACTGACGGTCAACAGAACAAGGAAACATTTTCTGTGGTATCGTTGTACAAGGGACGACATCCCAGGACACAACACATGTTCGGCATCGTCGTTGCACTACTTAAGTCGCATCACAAGAGCGCGAGATGCACGTTACATTTTTTTCCCCACAAAAACAAACACAACTCGCCGCGGCTCCGCCGTTCAAGCCAGCGCAACGCCGCCCGAGGAGTTTCCGCGTATCTGCTCCTTTCGTTGCAAATGTCGTCAAAAGACGATAGTCTTTATCGGCTTTTGCGAAGTAAATGCCTCCCTTCGATTTGCCGCTCACCTCTCATGTTGTTCCTCTTGCGTCGCGCTCCTCCCAAGGCAAAGACGCCAAAGGTTTGCTTAAATCATTTTAAATTTCCCGCGTTCCACTGCTCCAAACCGGGTGTCTCGATGCGAACGCTGCTGTACGGCGGAGACGCGCGTTAATCGATGCGCCCTACTTCAACGTTTATAGAACCGCGTTTCCCTACTCCACGTGCGTTGCAAGCAGAACGTGGAACCTATCTAGTGAAACCTTGCGTAACTGTGGCCGGTTGATTTCTTAAAATGGCGCAAGAAGCTATAGTGGCGCGGCGACAGTAGGCGACGGCGAAGTGAATTCTTTTTCTGCAGTTGATGAAGTATTTAATTTCGCAAAAGCAAGCATGTTTGATTTTTTTATAAAGGAACACTGCAAATATCACTTCTGTATTGATTTGCTGTCTCATATTTGCGTAATGTCTTGTTCTTCTTGAACAATGTCGACAAGTATGAACCTTACACCGGACATAGACGGGTAGATGTAGCTGTGACTATATAAGACTAATGGGCAGGCATTGTTTTGCTTTGGCCGTGTGGCTGAATCGAGTCACAGACAGACAGACGGACAGACATACAGACATACAGACAGACCAAAATTTCTGGGTTTAAGGAGCCCAAGAAAGACTATCGTCTTTAAAACACATCACCACGGTAGGTCACAGCTTATGTTGGGGGGCTCGGGGTCCGCGGTATCGCCAGTACCGTCACCAAGATTACTCAAGGTGCCCCGTGCGGGGGTGCCTGAAATCTAGAGGAACGACTATGTTTCAAGGCCGGCAGGGAGCCGCAAAATCACCCGCATGGGTTCGTTATCGTGACTTCCGCATCTTTCAGGCAAAAAAGAAATCCTCATAGGCCCATCAAGACGGGTTGAGCAGGAAAAACCTGACAGGAAAAACCCCGAACCTGTCAAAAAGCATACCTGTCAACCTGTGAATTTTGTTTTTTGAAATTTTATTGCTTGAAATTTCCTAAAACAAAATTAGAAAATTGTCCACTTGCATGAATTGGTTTACAAAACTGTAGTCTTGATAAAAAAAACTAGTGTCAGACACTACTGTAAACTAAAGTTACGACAACAGGCAATCATTGAAAATGGCTTTATGAATGGGTGAGAGCATAATGCTTTGTGCATACCAACTAGAGGAAAAAATGCATGAACGTGACTGAAAAAAACGTGCCAGAAAGAACGTGACAGAACAAAATACGTTGTAACTTGATTTTTGCAGTCTTTCACACTCTTGTAACGCTGAAGTATGGTGTGTGCCTTGCAGTACGTTTAACAAACAAGTAGCATTAAAGGAGCCATGAAGACAAAGTACAAGTTGGGTTTATTAGAAAGACTGCTTAGTCCCGATAACAATGATACCAATATTATGGCAATCTTCGAAAAAATAACGGAGATATTAAAGGAAACGTGTGAACCAGTCGCGACCCCCAGCCAATTTCCCGCAACTTTTCTATGACGTCACGGAACCTTGTTTGTGCGATTGGCGGCCGCCTAACTGAGCTGTCGCGACGACACATGACTGGACGTCTGTAATGGGGCCTCTAGTTCCATTTGACCGCATCACGTGAATGCTAACGTGCAGTTAACGCACTGAAAATTATGTTTTATTGTTGGCCCGTATGACGTCATTCTTGCTCATAACATGTCACTGTGGCGCAAAATTTGAAAGTTTTGAAATACTTCTTGTTCTTTTTTGTTATAAAAACATCTTTTGTGGCTCTAATCGAGCTGAGTGAGATACTGAATCCTAGTTCTTTCAAATTAAACAAAGTTGTATTTTCTCTTCATGGCTCCTTTAAGCAGCAGCTTGAAGGGATCATATGAGACATGGGTATGTCCACATTTTTGCGTTTATCGTAACAATGTCAGAGGAGCGTCCCAGTATTACAAGGTCATCTGATGCCAGTTTACACACAAGGAGAACACTAAACAGTCTTGTTTGGTGAAGGGAAAAAACAGCAGAGTTGCTTTAAATTAGAAATAATTTGAAAGGTTTTTTTTTCTTTTGCTTGGCGAGATTTTTTATACAGTTGCAGCACTAAAACAGTAAAGGGATACCGTGCCGACCAATCGTTTGAGTGATTCCTAGCGGTAGAACTTCTGTCACAACAGACTGACTAAGCCCTCGCTCAATGACGGTCTAGCATCAGTCAGTGGCACGTCTGATGCCACGTACAGCCAACATGTTATTCAGTGCTTTTGTTTTTACTCAGCACAAGCTGCCTAGTACCTGAGACAAAAATTAGCAAACAAGGAATTCACGGAAAGATACGTGCAGAGGATTGGCACTTAGTGGTAAAAGACTAATATGTGACAACATTGTGCAGTCTGCTTCCAGCTACTATACTTACGCAGCACGTTTTTTTTCTGCATTGGTTTGAAAGCTCAAGTGTCTGCTTGCCAAGGTGTCAAGGTAACGCATCAGACTTGTGTAAAGATGCTTTGGGTTCAAACCCAGCTCCAGCGGATACATAGTCGTCTCCATTTTCCAAAAGCAGTCAATAAATTTGTGATATTCTTGGGTATTATTTTTCTTAGCTGGAATGAAGTACTTTTTAGGCCACATTTGGCACCTGAGTCACTGCTCCGCACTCAGGGAACGCTCTTTCTTCAAGCAATCGTTCGAATTAGGAAGCAGTCAGCACTTCAGCTTGTAAGGACATTTTGCCACCAAGCCTCCTAACTGGCTGAACACACTATGACTGGTAGTTCTGCCTCTCAGCCTAGCGCTGTCAGGTGTGCTTGAATTGCGCAGTGTTCGTGCGTCTGTTATTGATCCGACAGGCACTTGTTCGATTCCACCTCCTTCAATTTTTTTTTTCATTTTCGTTAACTTCGTTCGCCAAACGTTTTATTTACCTTAATCATGGTGTGTTTTTTAATGAAACTGCGGTTTTATTCATTCATCATTTGCATTCACAGGTTTCGTTAGATCTTTAGCTTAAGATACATACAAATATAGCACACTCGAAAGCAATACAGCAGCGCGGAAGACCGTAAAATACTAATTGATGTCAAAATGTTATATGCCGGTATAATAGCCTCCCCTTTCAATTTCTTACACTTATGTATAGTATTTTTCAAAAGCTGAAGTAAAATCATACTATATAGGCCACTATCGAGAGGGCATGCATAACAACACTGTTTATATAGCGACAAATAACCAGTCGTGAGTATAACCATTCAGGGAGGACTGCACAACGTCAGTCATGATGAAATGTACAAGAGCGTTCGGAAAGAATGAACGTACCTTGTGTATATACAACGTCACTCCCAGCGGGGCTCCCAGCGTGGTGAATTTGACTGATTCCAAAGCGTTGCTAACAGATTTCTCCAAGGTATGGTAACACCACACTTTGCAAGCTTCTTTACCGTACGATCACAGCGCACAGACACAACACGGACACACAAAAGATGTTCACCGGCGGTAGAAGAGCGCATATGATGGCTTTTCCTTCAATAAAGTCGATGTATCGCCAGCTGCACTGCAATGTATGACTTTCGATGTTCGTTGAAATGATTCGCACACTGCGCATAGATCGCCAACAACACGAAAAAAGCTGTAAATTTGCACAGAATACTGAGAACACCAGCACCACGCCGGACCCCGCACATTCGGGATTTCTTCCTCCATTTCTTCCTCCAAGTCGGTTTGAGATGGCTATGCCACAGCTATGCATTCTTGTGAAAATTGAGCGTGAAAATATTCGCATGATATATTAAAAAAACGATGGGGCTTGTGAGTCCTATGTTAATATTTACGATCATTTTAATAGAATATTACCAACCCCTCTAGCAGCAGCAATATTAAAATTGCAGGTAGCCGAACTCCGCCCAGGTCGTGAGGTTGGCTGTTAGCGCCACTGGCGACAGTGGCGACGCAGCGTACCAGAGATTCGCGACAGCGCGGTCACTTAAGTTCGCGTAGAAGGGTGGCCTGTGGCCTGGGCACGAAAAGAACTGGTTATCGCCTGGTGTGCGAGTAGATGGCTCATGTATTTTGTCCGCGCGCCTGCGCCCTTACCCGATTCGGCGAACGGCAGCAGAAGAGAGGACGGAAGAATCTGGGAAGTCCAATCCTTCAAAACTGTTTTGAAGTTCGGGATCTGCTTGCGTGCGCAGGACATTTAGGAGGCGCTTGCGTTTGAGAAGCATGGTCCGCGAACGCGTTGACATTTTTTAAAGAAATATGTACTTTTGTTAGCGAGAGGGTGGTTCGGAATGTAACAAGCGGCACGCCAGCTCACTAATTTGTGAGGTTTCTTTTTTTGTAGGGACGTGAAGCAGTGTCAGGCTCGTTTGTGTGCCTGCGCAGTAACGATGAGTTGTTATTCAGTGCTTGAGTTGGCCTTTCTCCCTTTTTTTTTCTTCGTTTGTTCCTTTAGTTAGTGTGAGCGGCGGCGCCTTGGACTGAGGGCCTCTTTCGCTTACGAGTACGGAGTTCTTTTCCCTTGAAAAAACTGTTTTCACCTGTTTTCGATAGAACATATATGCGCTTTTGCTCATCGCGGGATTCTCTGTATTCCACAATGCAGTTCTACAGTTATCGTAGACAGTTCACGATATCCTCAACGAAAGTTATGTATGCGAGAGACATTGATTTGTTTGATTACGAAGTTTAAGGCGCCGACGCTACACAGGCGATGAAGCGCGCAGTAGAGGAGAGCTCCTGATTGACCTCCCGAGCCCGGTATCTCTAACGTGCGGTGAAATCTCGAACACATTGGCGTTTTCGCTTTTTTGCCTCCATCAGAAAAGCGGCCGAGAACTCGCATCCTTGGGATCGCCAGCGTCACATCTTAGCCACAGGGGGGGGGGGGATATGCGAGGGATAACTGGGGTTCTGGCTACTCTGATGAAGTTCACGAGCGAAGGACGATGCTGCCAAGCTTGTGTTCATTTGATTTGAAGTCTTGTTTTCAAAGTTCGTTGAATACAAAAATTTAATTGGCGTTCTTTTTTTTTCGGCGTGTTGTGGCTTACTCCAAAGTTTTGCTCTGTTTTTTCTGAGTATGTATAGGCGTATTTTCGTCAGTGGAATATTCTTGTAGCGTTGGGGCTTTAGATAAGTAGACATTTCTGCATAACAGTGCTGTTAGTAGCAGGCCTCCCCAGAAGAGCACTGAATCGTCGCACTAGGATGCGATGGCACATATGCCTTTTGAAAATGTAGCAGATAAAATCGCTTTTTAAATCTACCCCCCCCCCCCGGAACACAACGTATCACAACATTGTAGGCATGTTTGATAAGAGGTAGGGGGAATGATGATATTTTATGGGGGGGGGGGGGGGGGGCAAAACTGGGACCCGGCATATGTGTAGTCCCCCCAGCCTTTCTGTTTTTTTTTTCCCGGCCGAGATCTGCATGCTTCCGCTCCAACTTTTCCGGAAGACTGACTTCGAATATCTCCACTGCCGCTACATCGCGCCAAAGCGGCAGCTTAGCAGTAGTGAAAATTTTGCTTACCCATTATGTCAATGCGAGGTATATAGAAGAAAATCAGCTGCTACAGCAAGGAAACGATTCTGCGGGAGTCACGGGCCAGAAGAGATGAGCCACAAGAGTTTTGTCAATGTTTATTCCCTCCATTGCTTTGTGCAAGCCATGCTGCGGCAGTATCTGAGGAAATGCATTCAAAAATTGTCCAATATAATTGATTTCCCCACTTAGCAAGGTATAATTATATTTGCGCGAAGACGCTGCTGGTAAAGGCTACTGGATTACCCTAAGGAGTTTTATCATTGTTGCAAATTAAGCGCGAACCATAAAACACGGACAAGAAAGAAGGACACCGGTATAATCTTCAACAATGTATGTTCACCAACTAGCTCCACTCTCAGTTTTACTTGAGTTTTATCAGTAGAAACTCTATTGAGTTTCAATTAAACGAAGTAATTTGATATTCTGTCGAGTTTTTTTCTATTGAAACTTTGTTGACTTTTAATTGACTGCACTCAATAGAAATATGAACGTAAAATAAAAAAGCATAAAAGTCACTAGTAGTCTTATTATTATGGAATTCCGCAGATACAGTGGGCAGCGCTGAAAAAAAAAACAGCCCTTGAAAAGTATATGTTTCAGCCAGATGTGTTTTGTCAATTGGTTCTCAAAGGAGTTTCAATAGACTGGTGTCAATGGGTTTTGTGTTGCGTTTTCTCAATACAAATCCTTTTGACTTTCTGCTGACACATTTCAATATACAAGATAGTTTCTATTGACTCAATAAAAACTCAACTGAATTGAAACTCAAAATTCATTTTTCTAAGGGAGCCGTTCAGCAGTAACCACTGTTTACTAACAGAATGAGATCGGAGAATTAATTTAGACACGCTGGCGCCTGCTCGTCATCCGACTGAGACTCGCTGTCTGCAACCCACCGAACGTCCAACCCTTGGAGTAGTGTTTACATTACTGAGTGCACGCATGCTCCCCATCTCTTGAGAAGCCCGCGGAGGCACCTCTCCTGAATTTTTTTGTTCTTCGCAGTTTTCATCCGAAATAGACGGACACCATCGCGCTTAATTGCTTAGCAAACCGTTTCGAAGTGCGCGTCGCCCGAAGGCCGGTTTAGCCGCCACATTAGTGAAGGCAGCACGCGCTCATGCATGGTAGCAGGGGCAACGGCATGCCAGATTGACAACCGAGCCCATTGGGCACACACTAGTGACGTCAAAAATGCGGGCTGTCAGTGCAATCGCACTGCTTCTACGCTCGAGAGCCCGCTGAACGTTTGTGCGCAGTTTATTCAAACCAAGAGTGTTTGCTCAGCGGAATGTACCCCGCTCTCATTGATTCATTCATAAAGGCGCTCCCTGCCGCCGCCTTTGATTTCCGCCGCATTTGGTGTGTCAACACGCAAACAGGGGTGCGGCTGCTCAGGGCGTAACTGGTTTTACCTCGGAAAATCTCCCTTGCTCCCCATGCCCGTGTCCATTACCGGATTGGCTCTAAAAATCATAGCGCTGATTTATTTATTTGGCTCATGGCTTTCAGGCTGCTGAGCAATTACATAAAGCAATTACATAAAACCTCCGAGCTCACTGAGGACTTCTTATGAGTTGTGAATGAACGATTGGATTTTTGGGCACAGCCGGGCGCCGCGCAGGGCCCCCTTCCTCAATGGTGACTGCTGCGGTGCGGGGTGAGGCAGTAGCCTTAGTGACCTTACGGGCAGTAGCCATAGTGGCTCCGCGGCGCAAGCGGAAATCACATGTCCTCCTCCTCCTTCTTCCTCCTCCCCCTCCCCCTCGTCGACCGCATCATCATCATCATCATCATCATCATCATCATCATCAGCAGCAGCAGCAGCATCACCACCACCACCACCACCACCGCCACTATCGCCATGCTTTTTCCATTAGTATTCCATTCCTTCTCTCTGTTAATGTGACCGAAAGCTTTTGCCAATCGCTCATGATTAGCATATGCTTCTGCTTAACGTTTTGTAACCTGCCCTAACGCTTGCCCTCACGACGTGCCAAGCAGTGTCAAACTCATTGCATGTTAAGCTATGCGTGCCGCTTCACGACGTTGGACCTAATAGCGTAACGTTAGGACTAACGACAGGCCGGTGTAAACCGACGCCACTGTGTGTTTAGTTGAACGCCATGCTCCTTTTCTTTATTTTGCGTTCGCAGCCACATGACGCGTCGCAGCCAATGGCAACGCAAGGCGCCGGGTACCTGTGTTCGCTGCCAATGGATGCTCTCCTTTTCATTGCTTTTTCGCGGCGCCGTGTACAAAGGGCATCGCCGCACGATCCCTGACGAGGCCCGTAAGCCAGAAAGGTACCAAACCGCCTCACGAATTGGCTAAGGGAAATGCGTGGGGCTCTCACGCCCACAGGGAACGAAAACGATGTCATGCCTTCAATTTCTGAACGAAATTTGAGTTACCACTCTCTATCATGCACCCCAAAGTGGCCTAAATAACACTGCGCCAATTAAGTTGGCTGTACTCTGGCACAAACGACATTTTTACAGACGGCTCATGTACCCTTGATCGCAATTCCTCTGGGATCTTTATTTCATCCACGGGCCAGACGTTCTCTCATCGCGTCGAGCGGCCAACATCATCTATCTCAGCCGAGCTTCACGCCATCAAGAAAGCCATCCGATACATTCTCTGCCATCCGCCGGCGCAGCGGAGCATCTCACAGACGCAGAGAGTTCTCCAAAGCCTACAGCGCAACGACTGCTTCGGCATTCACCAACACTCTTCTCGTGAAACAACATCTCTGGACCATCTGGCCAGACACTGGACTCCAAATCGCATTTCAGTGGCTTCCAGGCCACTGGGGTGTTCCAGGGAACGAGAAGGTGGATGAAGCTGCTCGGCCTTTAAATGCGCACTTACTATGAGAAAGGTGCCTTTCACTAAGAATAATGCCTCAGCTATGACTATGGCACTTGTTTTTATGCAACGTAATCATCTCTGATCCCTTCCAGAGCCCCATTATGCCTTTTGAAATGCATATATCCCGAGCTCGGAGTAAAGGTTCCAGAGCTACTTCCGCGCCGACTAGAAACATATCATCACCGACTGCCCCTCAAAACAGCACTTACCAGATCATACGTGTTTCGACTTTGCGCAACCACGAGCCCTTGCTGGGATAGCTGTGGGTTGCCGGAAACTGCGCAACACCTGCTGTTAGAGTGTGCGGCTCATACGCCTGCAAGGTGCCGTTTGGTGCAGAAAATATGGCCCAGGACCAATTAAGTACTCCTGGGTCCATGGCCCTGTCCCTTTAGCTCAACGCGAAGCACTAGTGGTGTTAATACAGTATACCTGACCGAGATCGGCGCCACTGAAACGATTGATAATACTACCGTTATGTTCATTGAACGGTTCACACAAACTGAACGTTCTTTTTTTGCTTTATTACTTCTTTTCTCGTCTTTCTTCTGCCCTGTTATCAATAGGGCCTTTCCTTTTCTCCCTTACCCTTTTCCCCGCCGAGTAGCATGTTAGGGTTGATATTCTGACAAACCTCTCGGTTTTCTTCTCCAGTAATGAGCTTTCTCTCTCTCTCTGGCCCCCAGAAGCCACTACGAGATCGAATACGCTTACGGCCACTCCGGGACGCAGCTAATTTTCAATTCGTTGAAGTTTTCACTGGCAGTCGCCGGCTTGGCTCTTTCAACAAGGCCGCCACCGCAGAGCAGAGCGCTGACTAGTTGACCCCTCCGCCACCCCTCCCCTTCCTTGACGGTCACGAGGAAAGAAGCTCAGGGAATAACACACTCGCGCCGGCGGCGACCACCCCTTTCGCTCCCACCGGTGGAAAGGGACTGAACAAAACACACAACTGCAGCTGACCAACAAATACCAGGAGACGAGATGCATAGCCACTCGGGGCTCATCAGCGCTATCATCATTACAGCCGGGCAAGCTGGTGCGTACTTCTCCAAAAACGCGCTAAACATTGTTGTTGTTGTTGGTCAAAAAAAATGGCTCGTACCCACTCAGGGGGATTGGCCAGGAAATGGGCGCTAACTGAGAGAAGAGAAAAAACTAATTTGGATTAAACATGGCACACAGGAAGCGCTTGTCCAGTCGTGTTTCTTCGGCGTCGTTGTGTTTGGCGCGGTATAATTTTTTGATAACTCAAATCTGCGCAGACAGTAATCATGCCACCGCTGCCGTGAATGCGGTTGCTTATCCAACCTTGACATGGGCTTAAATGGCCACGCGCACGAGAAATGTATCAGTTCTATTTAAAACACTGCAGAAATATTGGCAGCAGCACAAGTGTCATCGCTAGGCTCTGGTGCTGCCTGGAAAAGAAGGGGACAAGGCTGGCCCTAGGCTCGAACGGCAGCACCATGTCTGCCTCTTCTTTCTCCGCGGCCCTGGCCCGTCGGCCACAGGTGCCGTGCAACCGCTTATGCGCGGGCGGGGCTCGCCTCGATACGTGACAGCCGGCCCTGCCTCTACGCGTGATTACGGACGCATGGCGTGACTTGATCTATTTAATGAGGAGATTCCGTATCTTGAAGCTTCATTCTTTCAGCCCTGAATTTTTTCTTTCCATCAAAAAAAAATCTCTATCTGCCGTTTTTTTTTAATATTTGGACCTTATTAGCTTGCCAACAAAAAATTGTGATTGTGGTGCAAGTAATTACCGATTTACAAGCATCACATCTAATGACGTCATCAGGACACTAAAACCTAAATTTACAGCATCAAAATTTATTTTGCTTGTTTTCCTAAACTTTAGAAAGCAGCGAGCCCACATAGAAAAAATAAGGCTGGTAGTACAAGTATTTTTAGATACAGAGCCATGTCATCAAACTAGGACCTCCGTCCTTGGGGTCACCCTGACGTCAGTTTGGCCTTCACTGAAATTCCTTCCTTTTTCTAGCCTTCAGCTTTAGCAAAAAACGTACAACTGTGACCCTATCGAAAGACGCATCCTTGCAGAACCATGTCCCAGAAAATTAGCTGTTTTGGTTTTGTTCTCTAATTGCTAGCAGTCTTCTGGTTCATGTCCTAAAATAGGACACCAGGGCAGAAAGAGTGGCTTGCTGCGAGTGCGAGCGGCTGGTTTTACTGTTCTCAGTTTGTTTGTTCCCACGTGTATGGGTTTATATTAGAAAGTTTTAGAATAGGGAGCCCCAACGCTGTGGGTTCACAGCATGGGGTTGCTCAGTGGCTAAGGCGTTGCGCTGCTGAGCACGAGGTGGCGAGTTCAATTCCCGGCCGCGACGGCCGCTTTTGTGATGGAGGCGAAAAGCAAAAACGCCCGTGTGTACGAGATTTAGGTGCACGTTAAAGATGCACGTTAGGTGCACGGCGCGCCTCATCACCTGCAATGCGCCGGCGCGTTAAACCCTACAATCAATCAAATCAAGAGCTTTGGGGCGCCGTACTGCGCAATGCGGAGAACCCAAGCTGTCCTTGGAGCTGTGGGTTTGCGTTTAGCGAGCAGGCTATTTTGCCGAAATAGCGGGTGCTCCAAAGCTAACCCCAAGAGGAGCTTGCGTTCCTAGCGTTGCTCTCCGCAGCCAACGCGACGGCGCGTGACCACGGCTGATGCGAACGTTGCGACTGGTTCCCCGATCCACACGATCAACGACGATCACTTAGCTAAATTTATAGATTCCACGCATCCGTCGCGAGAAATGGATAAAGCAGGAAATCTTGAGGCGTTTTCTGCGCTCGTAAACGGTCCTCGCTAACGCCGGCCGCGCCTGCCTGCACCGCCCACGAAGCAGCTCGAACCGACGCAGACCATGGTAACAACAACTTGTCGCCACTTTTCCCCGTCAGCGTGATCGTTAAAAATAAGTTCCACATGGGAGAAAGTAGATGTTAGTATGGTGAACAATTGCGCCATGAATTCTTATCAACGCTGATTTTAAAAGCGGCGATCAGATATATGCCGTGATGCTCAGCCTACGCCGAACGGCCGCGGAGGTTCGATGACCCGACCGGGCACCGGGCGCGCGTTTCGGCGAGCAGCCTAAGGATGACGCTACCTGCGCGGAAGAATCGAAACAGGCCACGGGAGAAGTCTTGGTCGCTGATCGCCCAAATGGCAATTATCGCGAAGATAGTTACACATGCGAGAAAGGGATGACAGTGTGGCGAAAAGTTGTGTTAGGGATTGCCATTCGTAGTTGCACAGGTAGCGGGGATCAAATATCCGCCTCGACGCTTAAAGTTCCAAACATATGAGCCGACCCGAGCAACTCAAGCAGGTTGCGGGCTGTTGGGGAAGCCGCTTTTTCAAAACTCGCCGCGCCCGTGCGCGTTGCGTATGGGTTTCCCTAACTTCATAGGGGCCCCCAAAACCGGATTCCCGTATCCTAAAACTGCCTATTAAGTGCGGAGCACTTTAGGGGCCCGGCTTGTCGTCATAAATCATCCGGGGTCACGGTGTGTAGCCAGCGCAGTAACGTGGCGTCACGCACCCAAACAGAGGCATCGAAACGACCACCGCTTCCCCTGGTCGACATCAAACGTAAGCCCCTCGCGGTACGAAGGCGATGTCAATCCCATTACGCTACACAGGAAGGCGTTACTCCATGCAAAGTGTTGGGGGTGACCTTTGCGCTGCGCTGTTGCCACGGAGGCTGCCGTTGCTAGGCCGCAAACAAGTACACAATAACGTTAAATACGAAAACAAATAATGACCAAATGGATTAATTATTCCAAATGAATGAAACCTCAATGCATCATCATCATCACCAGCCTATCTACGCCCACTGCAGGGCAAAGGCCTCTCCCATTAATCTCCAATTACCCAGGTCCTGTGCTAACTGCGACCAATTTATCCCCGCAAACTTCATGATCTCATCTGTCCATCTAACTTTCTGCCGCCCCCTGCAACGCTTGCCTTCTGTAGGGATCCACACTGTCACCCTTAATGACCAACGGTTATCTTGTCTTCGCATTACATGCCCTGCCCACGTCCATTTCTTCTTAATTTCTACTAATATGTCCTTAACACGCGTTTGTTCCCTGACCCACTCCGCTCTCTTCTTGTCCCGTAATATTACATCTATCATCTTCCGCTCCAGGATCATCATCAGCATTTGAGGCTTTGAGATGGTAGCTACACCGGCTCTCCGAACAAAGACCAATATCTGCTGAATTCTCATTTAGAGACACCGACGAACGTTTTCATCACGTGCCTGAAGCTATACAGGAGCACGAAGATACCAAATTTTGGGCCGTAAGTGCAAAAACTTTCTTTGCGGCCACTGCGAGTTTCGAGGCGGAGATGCCCCGCTAACCCTAACGCCGCTGGAAGGGCCTAGCCACGAACCAGGCGGCCAAGTCATCGGTTATTACGTCCGCGGCTACTCTGTCAAGCATCGTTCAACCCCACCAGCCGCTACCCGGCAACGCTGACGATGAAGAAATGGACGTGCGCACGTCGCAGGACCTTCCAAATGCCACGGAAGAGGACGAAGGCGACACGGCACCTTGGATTCAATACACCAACCGAGCCATTCGCCGCAAGAGGCAAGCAACAGTCGCAACCCAAGCTCGAAAGGTAACGCCGCCAGCGTCGGCTCTACGACCAAACCGCCAGGCGCGCAAGCCGAAACCTCCACCTCTCCCGCCTGACGACTTCAAACTGGCTATCCGACCTCGTAATGGTCTCGTGCTGAGCAAGGAGAGCCCGATGGTTCTTTCTACTTGCATACTGCGAGAAGCCAAGCTACGCTCCCAAGATGCAGGTATGAAAATTAGCATCAATGAGGACCAGAACATCCTTGTAGCAAGCACAACCTACCAGTCCGCAGCCTCGGCGCTGAGCAAGATGAAGAAGCTGACTACTGGTGAAACCACCTACGCTATTGCGTCACCTCACCCCCGGATGTCATAGCACTTCAAGAGACCAATTCCCCCCCTCGCCTTCCCGGCTACGTGACGTACGGAAAAGACACTGGCAATAGGCTTCACACGTTGGTGAGCAAACTAATCACTGCTATCCGACACGCTCTCCAACAAGCAGAGAAGTTGGGAATCCTGGTAGAGCTCATCCCACGCGCTACAGAACCGATGCACAGCCTCTTCCTTTTGAACATGTATTGCAGACCCAAATGTAAAGCCGGAAGCCTCCACGATGTGATCACTCAGGCCATCCGCAAAGCGGGAAATCATCCTCTTCTCATAACGGGCGATTTCAACGCGGCCCACCAGCTCTGGGGTTATACGTACTCTAATACACGTCGTAATGCTTTGCATGCCATCATCGAAAACTACTACATAACTCTCCTGACTAATCCCGCCTCCCATACGTGCATGGGCAACAGCGTCACCGAGGACATTTCACCAGATTTGGCTATCATTGGTCACATCTCTCATGCGGACTGGGCGCACCTCGGAGAATATTTAGGAAGTGAACACGCCATCTTGGCCACCACCATACACGGCACAGAGTACCGAGTCAAATTCGGCACAGCGCATATCACTGACTGGACCAAACTCCGAGAAGAACGACAAACAAGAGAAAAACCGACAAATCATCCACCACTCCCTCTTCAAGAGTGGATATCCCGTCTCCACCAGGACGTTCGAAATCACACAAAAGTAATTGAGACGTCGACCACCGCCCCCTCCGTGGACGCGCGGCTCCTCCACATGTGGGAAGCTCGTCGCAGTCTAATTAAACGCTGGCGCAAACAAAAGCTCAACCGTAAGTTAAAAAAACGCATTGCTCAGCTTACAGAGGAAGCGGCACGCTATGCCGCCTCATTGTGCAAAGAATACTGGCTCGCCCTCCGCGACGGTATGCGTAACTCCCTTAGCACTTCCTAAACGTGAAAGCTGCTGCGCTTTCTTATAGACCCCGGCAAGAGCAAGACGGAATCCCAACGCGCAATGGCCAGAATCCTTCATCAACACTCGGGAAGCACACGAAACCTGCTCGCCACTCTTACGGCCCGCTATCTTCCCACTCACCATACGGAGCCCCTTCCCCCTACTCTGGAAGCCCCAACCGGCTCCTGGACGACGACATCCATCTGCATGAGGTTACGGCCGCTCTGGACAAGCTTCGCCGCCATACGGCGCCCGGAATAGACCAAATAACCAACAAGGCCCTAGCTAATCTGGACACCCCTTGCCTGCTTGAGCTCACCGTTTATTTCAATCACATCTGGCAGGCGGGCTTACTCCCAGATGAATGGAAAACAGCGGAAGTCAGGCTCATACCTAAGCCGGGCAAACCACCGAGCACTGATAACCTCTGACCTATTTCCCTCACATCATGTGCAGGCAAATTGTTGGAGCACATCCTTTTAAACCGGCTACAAACGTACCTAGAAGATCACGATAAGCTACCTACGACCATGTTTGGCTTTCGCCCTCGTCTGTCTACGCAAGACATCTTACTCCAGCTCAAGGAAGAGGTTATGCTTCCTGCCACCCGCAACTCACCCACAGCCATCCTTGCGCTGAACCTCAAGGAGGCCTTTGACAACGTTAAACACGCCGCCATCCTCTCGCAACTAAATGCTCTCGATTGCGGGCCTAGAATGTATCAGTACATAAGAGATTTCCTCACAGATCGTAGGGCAATACTTAAAGTGGGAGACCTAGCCACAGATCCCATCGTGCTGGGCAGCCACGGTACACCACAAGAGGCAGTGCTCTCCCCTTTGTTGTTCAATATTGCGCTCATCGGTCTCCCTCCCTTATTGGATTGTATTCCGGGCATACATCACGGCTTGTATGCAGATGATATTACCATCTGGTCGAAGACAGGATCCCTAGGCGAGATAGAGGAGCGCCTAAAAACTGCAGCCAACACGGTAACTCATTACGCCAAGTCTTGCGGCCTCCAATGTACCCCACAAAAATCGGAGCTCCTCCTTGTTTGTACAAGAAACAAACTCCTCCAGAGGTCACCCACTGTCACCATCGTTCCCTCCTCGCATATCAAGATCCTTGGTATGATCTTTCAAGCCGATCGAACAAACTCCATCCTAATAAATAGGCTGAAACACACCTCGGACCAAGTCACACATATGATCAGGCGTGTGACCACCAAAACACGGGGAATGTGCGAGGAGGACACCCTCCGCCTCGTCCAAGCATTCATAATCTCAAGAATTACATACGCCATACCCTACGCTCTTCTCTCCAAGTCAGAAATGGAACGGCTGGATGTCATCATTCGGAAGGCTTACAAACAGGCACTCGGACTTCCCGTCAGCACGGCCACCGACAAGCTATTGAAGCTGGGCCTGCACAATACAGACGAGCTTATAGAAGCCCATTTTTCGAGCCAAAGATTGAGGCTGGGAGTTACAAGCACAGGGAGGACTCTTCTCTCTCGTCTGGGGCTCACATTCCCTCTACAGCGTCAGACATCTCAAATGAGAATTCTCGACCACAATATCAGGAAACAACTGTACGTCTCACCGCTCCCTAGAAACATGCACCCTGTGCATCACACTGGGCGCAGGGAAGCAAGAGCCTACGCCATCCACACATACTACGGGAGGGAACCAACCACGGTATACACGGATGCGTCTTCCTATCCCGGCATAAGAGCAATGACAGCCGTGGTTGTCCAGAACAATAAGCACGTCACCAGCCTAACCCTACCCGGGTACGACCCCTCACAAGCGGAAGAAGCGGCCATCGCTCTCGCCATAACGCAAACTACCGCCAGCGTAATCATCACAGATTCACAGCAAGCGTGCCGCAACTTCTCGTGCGGACGAATTCACCGGACAACCCACCAAATCATCTGCCAGAGTCCACCAGACAGATCTATCATGATCACATGGGCACCGGTGTCACGGCAAGAAATCGCCACGACAAAAAGGACAACCACGACAAGAAAAAAACGTGCGCAGCAGACGACGATGACGAAGACGAGAGGACGCGCTCTGCGGGGTACGTGCTGAACACCTCGAGGCCACCATCATCATCAGCGCCTCGCGGGGTCATTGACCCCCTATTCATGAGCCGGCCAATCGCAAGGCGCCAGCGAGAAAAAAAAACCGAAGAAGGTGCGACCCCGAGAACACCGAGCGAGAGGGGACTGAGAAGCGTGGATCGCGACCGGGATGCGCGGCGGTCGGGCGACTGGACCCGTGCCGTGCCCCAAGAGGTCATCCACAACTGCAAACTCCAGGAGGTCTTCGCAAGGAAATCGTCTCGCCGGGCATCGGTGAAAGACAGCGGTGCGTCCAGAGAGCTGCGTTCATATTGATCGTGGAACGGGAGCTCGGAGTACGCTGCACTGCCACGGCCACGACACGCTACCTGGACCTTTGAACACCGAGACACACCACGACTGCGTCTCTGGGACGTAAGGTAGGGCAACTCCGTTCCGGCTGTGAACAAATATTCTGGACGTTCCCTTACCGTACTTTGTCTTCGCCCTTCAATCCTGGACTTTGACTGTTTTCCCCCGTTTGAACCAACTATCGTGTTAAATACCGCATTATCACATTTTTCTGTTATTCTTTGGTTTAGCTCTGTCTGTTGTGTGATTTTGTTTTTTTGTTTTGGGTTTCGGGTTACATAAACAAAAGGTCTCGTTTCCCGAGATTCTTCTTCTATTTATTGTTGTCACCGAACCTGACAATAATTGGCGTCCGCGACAGGACGAGACTATTTTGTTTTGTGTACCCGTAAAAACCAGGCATGGACACAGAGGAATTATTTGAACTGGGGACGCGCTTAGGACTAAGCGGCGACGATCTTGAACAGTGGGTGCTTGAGGAGCAGAGATACTGGCGGGAAGAGAACGAGTTAGAGCTAGAATCACTCAAAAAGATTGCGGAAATGGAGAAGGCGCGTGCGGCAATAGAGAAGGAGCGCGAAGAGCACGTGCGAGCGCGAGTGGAAATTGAAAAAGAAACTTTCCAGTTGCGGCTACGACTCGCGGAGCTTAAGGCGACGCGGAGGAATACTTCTCAGTCAGAGGATGGCACAGAAACCTATGACAGAGTCATACTTTTCGCACCACCGACTTCTAGCACAGACCTGATCATGCTGCCTTTAAAAGGAGTACAAGAGGTCACCCAACCATGTGAACTTGTCGCAACCAAAAAATGTCAAAGAGCGCTTTATCCGGACCGAAACACCGAAACCTCTGAAATAGCGGAGGCGCCGACATCAAACTTCATTGTACGCGGGTCAGTTGAGCCCGAGGTAAAGGACGCCGCTAGAACCATTCCGAAGAGCTTCTTGCCTCCAGAACAGTGCTCTGTAACAAAAAAGAGTTCTTTCAGCGACGAGACGGTCCTGCACCCCCAGATTGCTGCAAAGTGCGAAAAGGTAGTTGCGAGGACAAAGGACCCGATAAGTAACACACTGAGACAATGCCTCGGTCGGCCAAAAGGTCGAACTGCAGAAACTAAGAAAAAAGGATCAATGGCCATGAACAAAGGAAAAGTACACCCCATAAAACCCTCCAGATCCGAAAGAAAATCCACCGGTACGACAAAATCTTCCCGCGCACATTCTTCCCAGATTTTCGATGAGTTCGCATTAGCGCGCCTAGCTGGTGCTTTGAAGTGCAAGTCCAATCCCTACACGGCTAGACGCTGGTACGTAAGAGGCAGAGAGTGGCACCGCAGCCACTGCCGGAAAAGGAAAGAAATATTTGCCTGATTGCCTGTTTGGACAATTTTGGACTGTCTATTCCACTTGGACCTGGCGTATATCGTATACATGAAGATGGTGTCTTCGTTTCTTATGTATGGTGGTCTGTGTTTTGTGCAGTCGTGCTTTATCGCGGGGTTATTTCAAGTGCAATGATGAGGACTAAATATTGTGTGACTGTTCATCTCAAGGCCTGTTGGTTTGGTGCCGTGGACTGGAAAGAGACATTTTTCTTTGAAAAATGCTTAAGTGGGGGGACATGTCACGGCAAGAAATCGCCACGACAAAAAGGACAACCACGACAAGAAAAAAAACGTGCGCAGCAGACGACGATGACGAAGACGAGAGGACGCGCTCTGCGGGGTACGTGCTGAACACCTCGAGGCCACCATCATCATCAGCGCCTCGCGGGGTCATTGACCCCCTATTCATGAGCCGGCCAATCGCAAGGCGCCAGCGAGAAAAAAAAACCGAAGAAGGTGCGACCCCGAGAACACCGAGCGAGAGGGGACTGAGAAGCGTGGATCGCGACCGGGATGCGCGGCGGTCGGGCGACTGGACCCGTGCCGTGCCCCAAGAGGTCATCCACAACTGCAAACTCCAGGAGGTCTTCGCAAGGAAATCGTCTCGCCGGGCATCGGTGAAAGACAGCGGTGCGTCCAGAGAGCTGCGTTCATATTGATCGTGGAACGGGAGCTCGGAGCACGCTGCACTGCCACGGCCACGACACGCTACCTGGACCTTTGAACACCGAGACACACCACGACTGCGTCTCTGGGACGTAAGGTAGGGCAACTCCGTTCCGGCTGTGAACAAATATTCTGGACGTTCCCTTACCGTACTTTGTCTTCGCCCTTCAATCCTGGACTTTGACTGTTTTCCCCCGTTTAAACCAACTATCGTGTTAAATACCGCATTATCACATTTTTCTGTTATTCTTTGGTTTAGCTCTGTCTGTTGTGTGATTTTGTTTTTTTGTTTTGGGTTTCGGGTTACATAAACAAAAGGTCTCGTTTCCCGAGATTCTTCTTCTATTTATTGTTGTCACCGAACCTGACAACCGGCCCACTCTGCCGTCCCGGGTAACGAAACCGCCCACCTGTTGGCCCGAGAGTTATCCCGCCGGGCCCGGGAAGTGAGCACGAGAGGCCAACCCCGCTGAATACGTATCACGAAATAACACAGCACTACAAGTAGGCACGTATCACCTACCCAGTACCTCATAAACACCTAACGAAAGAGGATGAACGGCAGCTCCGTGCACTCCAGACGAATACTTTCCGCCATCCGTCTAAATGCCATATCTTGCACACCACCGTATATTCCCCGCTATGCCGCTTCTGAGGAGCCCCCGGAACGCTCTTTCATATGGTAGGGGGCTGCGCGCACGCCCCACTACATTCGCGAAATCCCTCCATTCCTTCTCGCGAGCTTTGGGAGAGAGCTCTGACAAGCTCCGACCTCAATGACCAGCGCCTCCTGGTGCTGAGGGCTGTTGAGGCGGCGAAAGCTCAAGGGGTCTTGGACTGAGGACTCCTCCCCATTGCTTTTCGCAATAACACGTTTACTCTCTCTCTCTCTCTCTCTCTCTCTCTCTCTCTCTCTCTTCCGCTCCATTGCCCGCTGAGTCGTTCTCAATTTAAGTTGAACCCTCTTAGTGAGCCTCCAAGTTTCTGCCCCGTAGGTGAGTACCGGTAAGATGCATCTGTCATATACTTTCTTCTGGATGCAGTGTCTCTCTATAGGCGTCATCAGGGGCTCCGGCGCCCTCTCTTGACTACTTTGCGTATTGTGGGAATTACGGTGGTCCGCCATCTTCCCTATCTCTCTCGGCTCGCCGCGGAGGCGAGAGGGAGGTTCCCTCTCTCTCCCTGTGGCCCGCGTGCTTCCCCGCCGCAGGAGGATGACGGGGGGGGGGGAGCTGCCGACTCCCTGACAGTAGAGGTCCTCTATATAGCTCCCGCAGGGAGCTAAGAGTTGCGCGACCGCCCGCCTACTTGTTATCCGGACTGCTGCGGGAAAGCCGCTCGTCGCGAGTGTAGGAGCCTCGCCGCCACGCTTCCGACGGTGGCCGACGCGCGGTGGGGGCGCTTCAGTCGTGGCGGCTTACGGCGGCTACGCTGGATTATGGCTGGATTCCTGCGATGTCGCTCACGCTGCTGCTGCTGCTGTTTCTGAGCGGGGCGCGGTGCCGCCCGCGTCGGCGGCTGCGGCTTCTGTGCGCGGCATGGATAACCACAGTGACATCATCACGGCGGGGCTTGGAAAGGGGTCGCGCAACTCTTAGCTCTCTGCGGGAGCTATATAGAGGAACTCTACCCGCTCTACCTGACAGGACCGGTTTTGCCCGGAAGCTCCGGGAGGGCTGGTGCGGGGCCGACGACGCAGCAAGGGCCCCTTTGGATACTAGCCATCTTCAGGAGCGGCAGTAGGTACGTGTTGCTCCTTTTTCGCCTTCCTTTGTCCACCCTCGCGCCTGTTTCTCCCGTCCTGACGCAGGTGGTCTTGGCGGTGGTAGAGCGACGCGCCCGACGTCCCTTATTGCAGTGCAATAAACATTGGGGTTGGTGATTTCCGTGTCGTGTGTGTTCCTTGCTGTTCGCTGCCGCTACGCCAAGTTGACGGTCTGTGGCGGCGTTTAGTGGAGCTAGCCTTGCGGCCGAGTCTCGAGGATCGAGCTTGGTCGCCGTGAGAACCCTGGTCCCGACATTTTTGGTGCCCGAACGTGGAACTCGTCTTCAAGTGAATTCGAGGTTCGCTAGCTCCGGGGAACATGGCACAGCATTATGAGTTGGCGGATTTGATGCTGTTGGCCGACCTTTGTGGTCATGCCCGGGAGGTCCCACAATGCTCTGTATCAACAGCGTCCTCCGCAGACGCAGGACCGACTCGTGTCCCCCTTCTCCACGGCCCCTACGCAACCGCGAGTGAGGCTCGCGCTGCAACGAGAATTTCGGAAAGTTCTGAATTCCGCGAGCCTTCTACGTCAGGTGACGCCGCGCGTTCAACCCCCATGCGCCGGGCCATCTGCGCGGATGCTGAAGCCCCATATGGCGCACCTCTCGTGCAAGTGAGTACGCAGGCCCCCGTAAGCGAAGGAATAACTGTTGATGCAGCTTCCATCGCGAACGCTCTCGCAAGCACCATGCACCAAGTGTTGCAGGCGGTGCGCTCACTCGCTCCTAGGGTGCAGCTACCTATGCCGACGTATAGCGGTTACAGCGATCAAGTGAGCACCAACGGTTTGCTGCTGGCGGCTCTGAGCGATTACGAGCAGGCGACGGACATCAGCGAGAGCGAGGGGCTGCGCAGAGTTCTGCCAGCAGCCCTAGTTGACCATGCCGCCCGGTGGTATCGAATGAAAGGCCATACGGCGCGCACGATGGACGACTTCCGAACGATGTTCAGGGAAGAATTTCCGTCCGTCGACTACCTCGCGCGGATGCACAGAGAGCTGGAAATGCGCACCCAAGCCCCGGACGAATCGATGGTAGAGTATGTCAGTGCGATGCAGGAGCTTTACTGGCTTTACGACAACGCCGACCCACAGGCCCCGAACTCGGAGCTGGTCGATCGGGTCGTCAGGCAATGCCACCCCACCTTTGGCTGGTACTTGAGGAACTGCAGGTTCAGGGATCTCAACGAGCCGGCGGCCGAAGCTCGCCGTGTGCAAGCAGCAATTGCGGCTGCACGCGCGTATCGGCCACCGCCGCCCCCGGTGGAAATACTGGAACCAAGCTGTGCTTGGCGCGGCGTTACCTGCAGCGGACGAGTCGAGGACGGCTCTACGTCAATACCCAGCCAGCGAGAAACGCTCGACCTCGGAGACCGAGTGCTGGACCCCTACTCGTATGGGTTGCGCTACGCGGAAGGGATACGGCCGGAGGTCCTGCCAGCCCCGCGCGCAGTGGACACAACAAACCGGTCAGGTGATCGGTCGGCGAACGCGCGCCAAATTGGGCTTCCCTACACGGGATCGGCACTGCCGCAGTTGCCTGCACCCGCTCACAACTCGCCCCCGGACATGGAGGAAGAAAAAAGTTAGGAGACGGCGCCACCGGAGAAACGTGAAGCCTATACATAAAAAGTAAAATCGAAGTCGGCCCAGGCGTCACTGCACCACGTGACCCCACCGCTCCACCGCTGTATGGGCCATCGCGCACTCTTCGATTTCGTCTGCTCCAAACTGCTCTGCGGCCCGTTGTCGCGAAGCCTGCTATATGTCGGTTTTTTTCCCACGGCTTTTGTCTTTCGCACGTACGCGGCACTCCTGCCCGCACGCGGGCATGAGATCGCCGAGCACACAAATGCAGGAAGGACGGGGAAAAGCTACCGCCAACCAAACACGAGAGAAGCGCCGGAGTCGCAGACCGCCGCCGGCCCAGCCGACCATGGAGGTCACTTGCTGGGCCGACTCCGGCGGCTGAGAAAGAGAAACGACGGAGGGAGCGGCGTCAGAGAAGCTGGGCTTGCGAAGGCTAGCTGCGTGACGACATGCCGTCTCCTAACTTTTTCTTCCTCCATGCCCCCGGAGAACCGGATGCGGCCAGCTAGACGTGGAGCGCACGAGCAGCCTGGAACGGCGCACCAAGCAGCACGGAATTCTGTTCACTGCTTCAAGTGTGGCCAAGTTGCTCACATAATACCAATGTGCCCAGCTGGGCTGGGAAACGCAGCGGGCCGCCGCTGAAGTCGCCGGCGGCTGATAAACGCGCCCGAGATGCAAACATCACCGCGCCCGCCGTAGTTCCGACCAGCGCGCCTGCGCCCTTTCTCGACCTCCCAATTGCGAGGCGGAGTTACAAGGCACTGCTGTACACCGGGGCAAGCACTTCACTGATAGGGTACGAGGTCGTTTCCCATCTCCAGCGTAAAGCCGTTCGGCTGCGCGCGCGGAAGTTGCCCCTCCAGCTTGCGTGCCGCAGACGAGCGTACGCCCCGGTGGGGCGGGTCGCGCCCGCGCATGCGCAGTACGCTACGTAAACGCCCCGACCATGCAGTGCTACGCACGCAACGGCTAGGAGCGTATGTTCCGGTGCGCTTGCGGGGCGCTGCGGACCTGCTGGAAAGCAGCTTGATTCCAAAATGGCTGCTGCCTAGGCCATGTCGGCGGCTGCAGGTAAGAGATCCGGTTCCCCGAGTGAAAACGCGTACCGCCGCGTGTGTTTCTCATTGGGCGACATTGTTTCAGTTCCAACAGGTACAACAGGAATACCGGCCAGAAATGAACGACCAAGGACAACGCGGAAGGCTCCTAAAGCGGGTGGCGGTGTTTGTGTGCGTGTCGCGGCGGTGGAATGCGCGCAGTGTTGGTGCGGATCGGCAGCCTCCATTTCGGTCATTCAAGCTTTGTGTAAGGACCATTGTGATTGTGGTATTTCATCTCCACTTTGTTTTTCAAATTGTTAACCTTAAACTCTTCTGTCGTGCCTTGAGTGCCTGAGAAAAATGCCTAAAAAATGCTTCAGTAGCTATACGGTGCCATTTGATGTCACTCGTCTATCATTACTGCTCTTCTGAATTCTACCCACGAGGGAACAAAAAAAAAAAAAAACACGCATCCCTCTAGCCCTGCGAGATTGCAAAAGGGTGGCACCAATTCTTCGCAATCTGCTCGCCAACTACCACCTGGTGCCGAGCTGCTTGTGCTCGAGCCCTGGCCGCGCGACACGGATACAAACCCCACGGCCCTCTAAACGGATACTACCCCCTACACTGGTCGCGCCGGCCACGTTGCCTGTGTTGTTACCCATACCGGCCAATGCATAAATGTCGCCACTACTACCACAACCTCAATCGATGTCCCTGAATAAATCCGTTGCCCTGGCCGTTACTTTTCTCCCTGAAGCAGTGACTATTCTCACCGATTCGCAGGATGCCTGCCAAAACTACTAGATTGGCCGCATCTCTCTATAAACTCTACTCATCCTAAAAAAAAATGGCTGTGGCTTAGCTTAGCTAACCATGGATATGCAAGCGAAATCTTGCTGCAGCCTGGTTTAGTCTTGGTTTAGCCCGGTTAAGCCGATTTGTCGAGCTGAACGGTGAGCGCCTCCTCAGTCTCCGACGTATCTTCGCCCGCTTGGCTTTCTGGACCCTCACCAGGGAAGCAGCTCGCCGTGCGATATCCGAGGGCTGTTCAGACACCGCTTTTCGACGACGGCTCAAAGCCTTCCGCTTTAGCGCGACACTCAGCGAAGAATGTCGGACCTCCTTCTTATCCGTGCCAAGCTGCAATGAGTACGCCTGCAATAAGTACGGAAGTACGCCGCGCAAGGTACCACGGCCTGGCTCCCTGGTGACTGCTGCACCGCTGGGTGAGGCCAGCCGCGCCTGTTGTGGCCCCCCTTCCACTGCCCCGCAGCTTGTTCGTCTGGCTACTTCGCAGCGATAACGCCGTTGCGCGTAACTTGGTTGCAGAGCATACCCGTGTTTTAAGCCACTTGGCGAGGCACAGCCAGGTAATGCGCATATCCGCGTTAGCACCCAATGCATGCCTACGTTCGCAGCCACATGGCGCGTCGCAGGCAATAGGGACATCAGGTCGGCGCATACCCGTGTTCGCAGCCAGTGGGAATCCAGGCCCGTTTCGTTGCTTTTGGAAAATCGATGCCGTGAAAACATCATCCGCGGCATGGTGCCCCATTCATAGTCGTTGCGGATAGGCGAACAGTGTTCATCGCTGAACTTTTTGAAACTGTCATGACGCACAGTGGTACTTCTCACAAGCAAACGACTGCCTAGCATCTACAAACGAATAGGCTCACCTAGCACATGAGCAAAAAATGTCACCGATATGCTCTGCGTGTGTGTAGATGTCGAACGTAAGGCGTAGGGCGTATACAAGATGCATACGATATTGCATCGGAGGAAAGACGAGAAGTACGCCGTTTGGCGGGCTTTGCGGTCGCGATGTAATTGCCATTCCATGGATGCGACGGTGCCCGACACTAAAAATGGAAATGATTGCGCTGCTGGCGACTGCCCGCAGCGCGAAGAGGGCGGAAGACAGCTGGCATGTGCGCACCATCAGACATCAGCAGCGTCATATGCGACACCAGCCGCTGACCCGCCGTGGTGGCTCAGTGGCTAAGGCGTTGCGCTGCTGAGCACGAGGTCGCGCGTTCGATTCCCGGCCGCGGCGGCCGCTTTTCTGATGGAGGCGAAAAGCAAAAACACCCGTGTGTACGAGATTTCGGCGCACGTTACAGATCCCCAGGTGGTCAAAATTAATCCGGAGCCCTCCACTACGGCGCGCCTCATCGCCTGCGTTGCGTCGGCGCGTTAAACCCTACAATCAATCAATCATCATCAATCGACACCAGCCGCTGCAACCGGCGACTTAGACACATGGACTTACAACAAGCTGATGAATATTTAGTCACTATGGGATACGTTGAAACTTTCCACTACTGCAAAACCCTTCCCAAATTTTAGGGATAATAATGATGATGTATCTTGTCCCTGTGGCCGTGCGGCTGCTGCTCACCGCTTTGCTTCGGCGCTTTCTTGGTTCCAATCTGTTCGCATTCTGTAACAACGCCCTACCCCGGGAAAACGGTTAGCTAGATATGAAGCGACTAGAACTGAGTGAAGTGGTCCAAGTCCTTAATGTTAATTTTTATTGAAAACGTTTGGAAAGAAATTTTCATTTCTACACCTGTGACTTCAAAAGAATGTTTCCGTTAATGCCCGCGTATCCAAGCTGTGGCACGGCAGTTTAAAATACACATTTGCGGGGGGGTGGTCGCTATTGAGGTTCAAAGTTTTGTTTCTGCGTTTCCTGTTCTTGTTTTAGCTATGTATGTTGGTAATGGTTATAGTTCTGATACGTTTATACGTGCAAAAAAAGTGGGGCAATGAAAATTTATAGCGCCTTACCTTTTTTGTTAAGGTTAACAGAAACGGAACTCTTGTTCGAAGGTAACGTGGGTCCGTAAGGTATTTCTTTTATTGGAAGGTAACGAGGAACGCGTTTCGTTACTTTTTTCGATAACGTCTACTGTCAGTACCTGACCTGTTTGGAATCACACTTTTGTTTTAGGCATACCCACAGGTCATTGAGCCACGTGCTTTTTGCAGAAAATCCTCAAAAATCACCGGTCCGTGCAATAAGAAGCGGGTATAAATGTCGCGTAACGACAGGAGCGATGGCGCATGCCGTTAAAGGAGTGCAATATCAGGCGCCGGCCGACATAGCGTGAGGAGTAAAGACAAGCGCTGCCGCGGGGTTCCAGCGAGGAGCGGGTATAACGGGGGCATGGAGCGCATACTGAGAAGTGCAGGAGCACTTTTGCCGTGGCCCGGAAGAGAAGAGGTTCGCTGGTGGGGAGATGGCCCGCAGAAACGGTGTCACGCCAAGCTAATGAGAATCCCGATGATGCCAGAAGGCTCACTGAACAGCGGTGCTGTGGATCTCCGCTCGCATTGTCGTCAGCGATACGCGAGGAAGCTACGAGTATGATCTGACGAAGCGCTCACCAAGAAAGAACGCATTCACTGCAACATAAAAAAATTAGGCCGAGTATACGTAGCGATATCCTGATGGCGGAATTCACAATATTGCTCTCCTATTTCCCCAATGTGAGTGTGGAGCAGGAAAAGACGTCTCGGATCTTCTGTAAAGAAAGGCATCTCGAAGACACGTCGAAAACGTAGCCGGTCAGATTTGAGGGGATAATTAATAACGCTTAGGGTTATTTGAATGAGGACCGCTTCCTTGCTTTAAGTCACTTGAAATAACATCGAAATAAGAACACACTTGGATGGAATTACGATTGAAATACCAACAAACAGTCGGAACTGTTCTTGTACTAGTGGGCTGATCGTCTTTAAGTCACTCTCTCTCTCTCTCTCTCTCTCTCTCTCTCTCTCTCTCTCTCTCTCTCTCTCTCTCTCTCACACACACACACACACACACACACACACTCGCTGACTCGCACGCACACGCACGCGTAGACGCGCACATACGCACTCACGCACGGACAGAGAGAGAAAGAGAAAGAGCGAGAGGGAGAGGAGATAGCATCACGTATTACTACGTCATTATTGTTATGTGTGCAGTCAAACCTCGATACAACGAATTTAAAGGGACCGCTGAAATAGTTCGTTATTTTGTATAATCGTTAAAGTGAAAAAATAAAAAAATTCTCTGCAAAAATTGTGAACGTAACAAAAGCATCTACCTACCTTTACTGGGAACACATGCACAATCGCGTTAGCCTCTAACGCGGGTCTGTATGCACGTTTATTTGAAGAAATCGGTGATCTTTGCCTGACATGTGCCACTCAACTGCTGCAAGACGAACGATTTGAAGCTGTCCACGTTCTTGAGCACTGCCTCGGTAGCATTGGTGCACCTGCTAAAAAAAGTGCGCATTTTTCGTAGTACTGAAATTCGTAGTACTGAAATATTTTTACACAAAATGTAATGGGGATTTCGTAGGGGTAGTAGTAGTAAAGCTTTTATTGAAAACGGGAGACCGCTGGTCTAAACAGGGGAATGGAAAGGGGAGAGGGTAGTAAAAGCACTGGGACTAGTAGTACAGTTCTTGGCTTGCACTGCGTAGGTTCGTGTTCACGCTTATGAGGGTTCAGTTCTTTTCAGGTTCACGCTTGAAATGAGTCCACACTCTTAGGCAAAAAGGACTAACAGTTCGTCCTTTGGGGGACTAACAGCCTCTGCCACAATCATTAGTCCCTTTGGGGACTAACTGCGAGGGGACGAACGGTTAGTCCCCAACCCGGACGGTCCGTTCCGATGCTCCCCAAGGACGAACTGCTGAGTCACAGAAAAAAGAAAAAAAAAACGTTAGCACCAACAGGGATCGAACCACCGACGCCTGGAAATAGACGCAATGAACTGGACGCGCTACCGCTGGAGCAAGCCGCCGGGTAAAAGTTGTAGAAGATAATATTCAAGTTTACAGCGTTTAGTTCTGTGCATAACACGGCATACCCATAGCAACTCGAGTCCGAACTTCTATCCGTGCAAGCGAACGTGACCGCGATTTGCGCTTTGCGCTTAGCGCTTTGCTAACTTTAGGTACTATTGCTCAGTTTGATTGTAAGTACAGCCTCACAACCATAGTTTTTTCTCGTAAATAACCATGAACTCGTCGTCGCCTAGTTGAGGTAGGTGCTGGGCGATCGGAAGACTCATTTGTTTCCGCACAAATAGCGCAAACTTGGTGTATTCTTAGTGTTCGATTCATATGTTAAGTGCTCTATGTAACGTGTGTGAAAGGTGTCGTCTGTTTGAGTGTTAGAATGGGGAAGCAGACCATATTTTCCTGAATCGGCGAAAACAAATTCGGTGTTTCTTTAGCCTGAATTCTTCAAGTTCGCGTCGCTAGACGATTGCGACTGGTAAACGCAAGCGGGTTTTACAGCAGTTGCAGCATTGTCATAGCTTTGGTGCACAAGGCAATTATGTACAGAGTGCGAAAGATAACTTCGAGACGGTTTTACCTGTAGCGAGCATTTTTATTTTGCAGTTGTCATCAGCAACTACTACGTTTTCTCTTGTCTGTTAAACATTTACATATCCATTACGCTTAGGAATCCACGTTTGCTATTGTCACTAATTTTTGTGTTACTGTTAACGTGCTTGAAAGCTTTCATTGAACGTTATTACCGCGCACGAATCGTATGTATGCAACACAGCGTATCAACATAACCTCACCGAGAAGCGTCTGGTCGTCGCGCTTCGCCGCTCGTTGCCATTACCCGGCGGTCTATATATTAACCATAGGCGATTTTCTTATAATTAACATCGATATTTTCTCATGTGGCACCATCTAAAGGACCTGCTGACTGCAATGACATGTGTTTTGGAAATCTAAAACTGTTCACAGACATATGCGCGAAAGGGCAACGATGACGCCATGAGGGGATTAACGACGCAGCAAACAGACTAACTGCATGCGTTTCGTCTTCCCGTTACTCCTTAGCGATCGGGGGGGGGGGGGGGGCGAACAGTTAGTTCGCATTTGTGCACACGGCACATACTCTGCCGCAGATACTCCCCTTGAAGATGAACGGTTGCCCCTGAAGACTAACGGCTGTATTTTAGTCCCTATTTTAGTCCTTTTTGCCTAAGAGTGCATCCCAACTGGTGGGCCAGGGAAAATAGTCCATTGTGAGTAGGACCGGTGAGGTCTCCGCTCAGACAACTCGTGCCAGACCGCTCTTTAGAGAATAAAGTGCTATTTGGTGGATTAATTTTTTGTCAAGTTGTTGGGGATCAGGGTGCAGTTGTGGTGCCGTGAATGTTCGGTGTTTGGCAAAAGTAGGACATGACCACACGAGATGAGTGAGGTCTGCTGAGGTACTTGTGTGACAGTATGGGCATCTTGGGAGTACATGGGGAGTGTACCATTTACGATGCATTTGAGGTGTGTAGGATGCGCCGGTGAGAAATTTGTTGAGAAAGATTTCACTGGAGCGGGGTAGCGGTGGTAAAGCGCTCAAATATCCTGCTGGAGTTCTGTTTTTCAGCCGCTCTCTTCGGTCGTTCTTATACCGGTGGAGTAGAATCGCCGAGTGCAGGTGACCGTGCCGGCTCTTCGTCCGGCGCCAGTGGAGGTTGTAAATGTGCACTCTCCTGTGCGACCTCATGGGCCGCCTGGTTTCCCGAGGAAGAGGGTTCATGGCCCGGTACCCAGTCAATGCGGACTTGTGTTTTGTTACGTTGCAAAACTTGCGCTTGGTATAATATCTGATGTGCCAGGGGATTTGTGGTCTTGTGAGATCTTATTGTTGCCAATGCTTCATACGAGTCTGTGAGGATACGAATAGATGGCGGAAGCGGATAATCAGTATCATACGCTAGGAATGTCATGGCATGGTTGATGACATGCAGTTCTGCTTCAAGGCTCGTGGCATGGTTGTTGGACATGGTGTGATACCCCGAGAGGGCAGGAACCTCCGGGCATGTCCAGGCCAGTCCGATGATATTTAAGCTTGCGCTAGCGTCCGTGTAGATGTCAACTTCGTTTTCGAGTTTTGTCATCTGAAGGTGTCGGACGCGTTGTTGGCGGAGTGCAGGATTGTTGCGCCCAATCGGCTTGCTGTGCGTAGCGGGTACGATTTCTGGGCGACTCCATAGGTCAAGTGGGGTGGGGAAAGGGCAGGGTGTTGTTGGGCTGCGCACGTCCCATGCAGTAAGGGCATGTCCTTGGTGTGTTAAAGGACGTTTGAATTCAGCCTGCGCCTTGCCTTCGTTGATGATGTCCTCAATGAGCGGAAGGGGAACTGCCTGTTCAAGTTTCTGGTCAGGTGTGTGCTTAGGCAAATCACTGATGGTTCGGAGGGTTGCCCTGTGCAACACTTGGAGGGCTCTTGTGTGGCTTTTGTTGAGTTCATAGGCGAGAGCGCCGTACGTGAGAGTGCTTACTGTGACAGCTATTGTCATTGTCAGGGTGGCCTTTTGGGTTGCTCCTCCGTACCTGTTCGAAAGTCTGCGGATGGTGTTGAGCAGACCCTTCCACTTTTGCTTCAACCTCTGCAGCCATATTCCAGCGCTGTTCTTTGTTCCTACTGGTGGGCCGAGGAGGGTGATGGGTTCTGTTGCGGCTTGTATTACTTAATTTTCTATTATAACTTGTATCACATCGGATTGAGCGGGTGGTTTGCAGCCGTATACCGCCAAGAGCTGAGTCTTTTCGGGAGCCAGTGGGAGTCCCAGGTCGGCAAGAGTCAGCTCGAGGCTATGAGCCGAAGCTTGCAGTTCTATTGTTTGGTCCTCAAGAGAGTCGAAGTCGGCTGCTTCAGCCCAAACTGTGACGTCGTCCGCATAAATGGTAAAGCGGGAAGCCGTGTCGATTTCCAACTGTCGTGCCACCCTAGTCATGGCTAGATTAAATAGAACTGGTCCTAAAATAGAACCTTGAGGGAACCCAGCGGTCTAAGTAATAAGTAGTGGGTTCCCAGCCAGGGTGTGACCCATGGAGTCTTATAGGTCGGCCTTGTAAGAAAACTCGTATCCACTTTTGAGCCCTTACACTCGGATACGCCTTTGCAAGTTCCTCCAAAATGACTTTTTGGCTGACGTTGTGAAACGCCTTGCGTAAGTCAACGGCCATGACAATGTCTGGGTTTCCTCTTGCGTAGTGGGATCGGTTGATGACTCTGTGTAGAAGCCAGAGGCTGTCATGTGTGCTTACATTGGGACGAAAGCCTGTTTGGGAGGGGTGGAAGTATGGTTGCACATACTCCAAATAGTGCATGAGGCGATTGTTAATTAGTCTCTCAATTAATTTGCATATGACCGGGGTGAATGAAATGGGGCGTAGGTTGTTTAGGTTTCCCTGTGTTGCATTTGGCTTGTTCGGTTTAGGTATAGGGAATATCAAGGTCAGCTTGAGATGGTCAGGGATGCATCCTTGTTCCCAGAGGTCATTGATTTGGGAAAGCAGGTGCGAGAGGGCTTCAGATGGCAGATTTCTAAGGTGCTTCCATGTTACGCCATCATGGCCGGGTGCGGAGTTCGGGCGCCCTTGCCCAATGGCTGTTCGTAGTTCAGTCATCGTGAAAGGTAGGTCAAGGTTCTGGTCTGGTTGGAAAATTTGGATGTCAGGGAGAGGTTCAGGGGGTGATGTGGAGGCGTGTGGTAAAAAGGTGGTTATGAGACGCCGTTTCACTTCCCTGGGGTCTTCAGTGAGGGCATAGGTGGAAAATAGGGGGGTTCTTTTCTTTGCCTTTTGGGCGAGGCTCCGTTGAAGCTTCCAGAGTACCGGAATGCCTCTCTCATGACTGAGATTAGCACATCAAGACGTCCAATTGGTTTGACTTAACTGTTTTTGGTAACCCGTAATTAGGCGATATTGCCTGCGGATCTTCTGCAGGTCTTTGTGCCGCTTGCCGTTGGTCCTGTAAACGTGAGTGAGCTTATGAACTTGCTTCCAGAGGTTTGCCATGTGGTTGTCGAAATGGGCAATTTCTGCAGCGCAATCGATTTCTTCCTGTGCATGTGTTGCTGAAGAGAGAATCAGAGAACAGAAGTCATTCAGCGAAGCCGGCGGAGATAGCCCAGAATGCTTTCTCGCAAAATATTCCAATCTAGCCTCTTCAATGTTTTCCGCTCGCGAAGTTTCTTGCCACGTAGGTGAATTAGAATTGGTCGGTGATCGCTGCCCCATGTCGTGGATTAAGGCATCCATTTTCTGGTGAGTCCAGGGGTGGCCCAAGTAAGGTCCGGTGATGTGTCTTGTTGTGCAGCGTGAAGGCCGATACGAGTGGGGATGTCAACATCATTGATGAGCAGCAGATTGGAAGCGTCGGCGGCGTCCTCAAGCGCTTTCCCACGCGGGGGAGTTTTAGAGTATCCCCAAGTGGTGCTTTGCGCATTTAAGTCCCCACCTAGTAATATCGGAGTACCAGAAAATTGGGAAATCAAGGTGGAAATCCAAGTGAAGTTGTACTGTTTTTCGGATAGCGTAACTGGCTTGTAATAGGCCGTTGCTACAATAATTGCTTTCCGGCTGGGAAGGCGAGTGTGCAATGCAACGACTTCGTGGAATTCCGAGTTGAGTTCTGCGAAACATATTTGCTGGCTGCTCAAAGAAGAGTTCACTAACACGGCCGCATAGCCGAATGCCGTAGCAGTTGTTATGGAGCCGCGGCGAGTGTAGTGCGGTATGGAGGGGCTTACATATGTGGTATATCCTGGAACCTGAGGCGTGCAGCGGGCTTCTTGCAGCAGAATGTATAGTGCCTGTATTTTCTTAATTTTCTGTTTAAGAATAGTTTGTTGCTGTACGAAACTGCGGCAGTTCCATTGCAGTGCTGTTGGTGATGTTCCTATTGCTGCTTATTTGAGGTTCGTAAGGTTACTTTTCGGGGCGGTTCCTCAGAATCGTCAAACGAGGGCAGCTTCTTTATTACGCACTGAATAATGGACCTTATCTGGGAGAGTTGGTCGTCCAAGTATTCCTTATCTTTGTTGCGGTCAGCCTGGCGTGCTTGACGTTCGTGGTGAATGTCTGTGCGCACTGTTCGAAGAGTTAACTGGTAGGGAGATTCCGTGGTCGGTTGGGAGGTAGGGGTACGTTTTGTGCTCTTGCTACGTCTAGGTCGTGTCTGGGAAGTCGGGAGACGCTTTGAATTAGACTGGGCTGGTGTCTTGTTGTTCAAAAGACGCTTGAGTTTCTGATTTTCGATGCGCAGCTGTTGGATATCTGCACGCATTGCATTCAACTGATTCATTATGGCGACCATTGTCGGTTCCTTATGGTTAGTGTTGTTCGGCGTCAGGGATGAATCAGTTGAACGAGGTGAATCAGATCCGTGTTCCCTAGTGCGATCTGCCCACGTGACTCCACGGGTGGCGTCCTTTTGGGGATTGTTGGCCGGCGGCTTAGGTATTCTGCTAGGGCATGTGGGGTTTACTGCTATGTGCCCGGGTTCTTTACAGGCGACGCAGTAGATATGGGGCCCACAGCCTTCATCCTCCGGGTGGTGCTTGCGACAGGTGTTGCACACTGCCTGTGCTGGGCAAGAGCGGGCCATGTGCCCAACGTTATGGCAGTTGTAACACACAAGCCTTTTGGGTTGGTAGGGGGACACCTTCACAATCGCCATGTAATATTTGACCACCTTTGGTAATGTCGGCGAGTCAAAGGTTATCACAGCCCGGTTAGTGCGACCGAGTCGAGTGCAGGCTAGTATTTTGGCCTGTTCGCATAGTAGCCATTGGAGAGTTTCTTCGTTGGTCTCATCTGGCTCAATCGTGATGATGCCTCTGGTGGTGTTTGGTTTGAAGGGGGAGAGTTTTACCTCAACAGGGACACATTGGCGCGTTCCTCGGTGATCGGAAGAGATGGATGCAACAGTAAGAAGGCGACATACGTGTGTGTCATCGTAGACGGTTATGTAGATGCAGTTCCCTGCCGTGTCAGATCTGTGTGAGGCGAGTTCCGCTAGATACAGTTGTGGAGCGGTTGTTCCAATTAGGTGAGCAAAGGTATGCTTAAGGATATCGTTGATGCTGCATTTAGCGAGCGGTCTTAGCACAAGTTGGAGAGAGAGAGAGAACCACTTTATTTTACGGCTGGGTCAGGGGGAGGAGGTGGCGGTGGCCCAAAGGGTTTCCGCGACCTGTTGGGCCCTGGAGACGAGGGTGGTCTGGGTCTCCAGGGTCGAGCTCCGCAGGGCCTGCTCCCAGTGGGTGGGTGTGGGGAAAGGGGGAAAAGGGGAGCGCGGGCAGTCACAGAGAGAGTGTAGTTGAGAGTCCCGGGCGCCGCAGAGTGGGCAGAGTGAGGAGGGGAACAGGGAAGGGTGTGAGTGGGAGAGGGAGGCTCTGCAGGGGAAGGAGTGCGTTTGGAGGAGGCGCCAGGTTCTGGCCTCCTCCTGTGTGAGGCTGGGGTGCGGGGGGGGATAGTGGCGGCGGAGGAGGCGATAATGTTGTGTGATTTCCCTGTACGAGATGAGAATGTCCCGGGAGCTAGGAAGGCCGTGGTTGGTCTCCAACGAAGGGCCTGCTCGGGTGGTCATAGCTCGAGCTTCTCGGTTGGCCGCCTCGTTGGCACCTATTCCTGTATGGGCGGGGACCCACAACAAGACCACGGGGTGAGGAGGGGGTTTTCGGGGTAGAATTTGGAGGGCAATTTTGGATATCCGGCCAGCTTGGAAATTTCTGATTGCGGATTGTGAATCTGACAGGATGGTGTCTGGACAGGGGTCTTGGGCTAGGGCGAGGGATATGGCCGCCTCCTCCGCCGCTGTGGCTGAACTCGTGAGGACAGTGAGGGAGTCCTGAGGTGTGCTATCCTCGGAGAGCGCTACTATGGAGAATGCAGATCGGGAGGGGTAGCTAGCAGCGTCTACGTAGATGGTATGAGGTGAGGGGGGGTGCAGGCGTTGCAGGTTCGCTGCGCGTGCAGCACGTCTGGCCGCATGGAATGTGGGGTGAGAGTTGCGAGGTAGTGGCTTAATTCTTATGAGTTGGTGAAATTCTCTAGGGATGGGGACGGAGGATGGGGGGAGGATAGGGGTTGAGATGGAAAGTCGAGCGAGTATGGAACGCCCAGTGTGGGTGCTGTGGGTGCAGGCCAGTCGGTGGATTTGGGCCGTGCGGTGGGCTTCGATGAGTTCAGACGTGGTGTTATGTACACCAAGCTGAAGGAGGCGGTCGGTAGGGGCATTTGGTGGAAGTAAAAGAGCAGCCCTATAGACTTTGCGGAGAAGGCAGTCAGATTTGGCTTTGACTGATACGGTGAGCCTGCAGTATGGGAGGTGGTACGTCAACTTGCTAATTACGAAAGCATGGAGCAGCCGAAGTCGCTCGGGCTCCGTGAGGCCGTTCGGGTCACTTGGTCTTGAGTGTGAATGTGTTTGCGGTTCCATCGTTGCTCAGGTGGCATGACTTGCTGCGACGTGATTAAAGGGGTCTGTTGAGAGTTCGTATGGGTTGGGTTCTATTGTGGTGAGGTCACCGGCACTACCTCGGTGTCTTCATCCATCGGCGATACAGCGTCTGGATGCAGGTGAGGCGCAGTTTGCGGCGTAGGGGCTCTGCTTGAAGGAGCGGCGCTGCCGGGAACGCTAGGCATTGCTAGCGGCGCCAGTTCAGCACGAGGCGATGACGCAGAGGAGCATTCCTGCAGCGGCACGAGCCGCTGCTTTGTCTGCAGAGGCGGCCGTAGCAGCGGCGGCTGAAGCAGCGGTGCACGAGCCGGCTCCGTCGACGTTTCGGTGGTGTAAGGCTTAGCGTCTTGAAGATCTTTACCTGTTCCTTGTGGCACTATTGTCGCAGTGGATTTTCAAAATTTTCGTTAATCTGAGGTTCGCAATAACGGGATTTGATTGTATAAGCTGAACGCATTATAACGCTTGCGGAAGACTGCTCTTTATCGTTCTCTCCGTAGGTACGCAGCGACATGACCCTTTCCAGGCATCGTCTATTCGCCAGAACGATTTGGCATCGTCACGTAATCATGAGCAGGTCATACTAGGCTTGAAGAGGGTCACACTCTGACCCTCCAGGCCATAAGCCGCACAACTATGGGGCACGGTATCCCCTGGTTGGGTACGTGCCATGCGGCGCAACAGACGACAATGAAGCGCGTTGGCATGTGGCTCGTGGTTTGGGTTTTACGCCATCATATTGCCAGCCACCGCAATCGTATCTCTCCCGAGCTCCCTTCTTCCGTTAAGCACATCGTTTAATAAATAGCGGTCTTCCTGTGTGCAGCCAACCTGCGTCTGTGTTTGGCAAGGTGCAACACTGGTGCATCGTGCTTCCGATGCTTAGAACGCCTCCGGATGTATCCCCGAAAAACCTCGGCTCATCTACGCCCCGGTTCATCGGTGCAGCCTTCGCGAACTTGGTCTCCCTCTGGAACACGGGGTTCTGTGTGAGTCTGCACCAAGGCGTCATGTCTCTGAACCGGAGGTAATGGAGCAGACGATGCCTATATCGGTGAAATTCCCGCCTCCCCGCGTTCACACCTGCTTTCGCAGCGTTCATTGCGAAGATGTTGAAGATTGGCTCGAACTCCTCGAGTGTGTCCCCACATTTAACCAGTCGAGTGCTGTTCAGAAGTGCCAGAACGTCTATTTTTCGCTCGAAGAAGGTGCAAAAACCTGGTTTGAGAACAGAGAAGCAAATCTGCGCAGATGGGATTACGTTTGTTAGCAGTTGCGAGACACCTTCGCAAATACCGACTGCCGTGACCACGGGAAACGTCTGCTGGAAGTGCGCATCCAGATGTCCAATGAAAGCGTCACTATGCTTGCAGAGGACATGACCCATCTCTTCAGGCGAGCTGATCCTTGAATGCCAGAAAGCAAGAAATGAAGAAATCTCATGCACGGCGTTAAAGGAGCAATGAAGAGAAAATACAACTTCGTTTAATTTGAAAGAACTAGGATTCAGTATCTCACTCAGTTCCATTAGAGCCACAAAAGATGTTTTTTAACAAAAAAAAAGCAAGAAGTATTTAAAAACTTTCAAATTTTGCGCCACAGTGACGTGTTATGAGCAAGAATGACGTCATACGGGCCAACAATAAAACATAACTTTCAGTGCGTTAACTGCGCATTAGCATTCAAGTGATGTGGTCAAATATAACTAGGGGCCCCATTACAGGCGTCCAGTCATGTGTCGTCGCGACAGGTCAGTTAGGCGGCCGCCAATCGCACAAACAAGGTTCCGTGACGTCATAGAAAAGTTGCGGGAAATTGGCTAGGGGGTCGCGACTGCTTCACACGTTTTCTTTAATATCTCCATTATTTGTTCGAAGATTGCGATGATATTGGTATCATTGTTATCGGGACTAAGCAGTTTTTCTAATAAACCCAACTTGTATTTTGTCTTCATGGCTCCTTTAAGGACCAGCTATTCGCCGGCCTCATGCGCAACCCACTGCACACGGCTGACGAATTCATACGCGAAGCTTCTGCAATCAAGAGGGCACTACAGTACCACCGCATGGCCTCCCCGACATCATCAAGCGTCTATGCTTGCTCGGCCACGGACGAAGGCAACCACCCCCGCGATCTTATCCGCACTGTCTTGAGGGAAGAACTCGCCAAGTGCGGTATCATCACGTATAAACCTGCCCCAGCCTTCGTCGCGAACATGGTGCGCGAGGAAATTCGCCACCCCTTTTCCGTCCCAGTGACGCAGCCGATGTCCCCAGGCCCAATGTCGTACGCTACGGCCCTCACTTACCAGGCTCCCCCCACCCCAAATAGACATGATCCGCCGACTGTTATGTACTCGCCGCCACGTCCAGTTCGCCGCTTGCCCCAGCAAGAAGTTTCTCTCCACTCTGAGCAGCCATTCCGTCATCACGCTTTTCTCCCTTCGCGACCGCAGTTCCGTACCCAAGTTTGCAAGATCGACCTGAGGCGTATGTGGGACAACCGGCCTCTCTGCTACCACTGTGGTGAGCCAGGCTATATCTATCGCCAGCGTCCTTATCGCGAAATCGGACTGCCTGGCTTCCCACCAACCACCGTTCGTCCGCAAGTTGGAGAAAGACTCGCCCCATTTTGTATTATCTCGCCGAGCGCTGAGCCACCACACCATTACGTCGATCGCGGTCGCCGTTTCCATACACTTCTCCCAGCCGACGGTCTTCTGCAGACCTCTCGAACAGGCGGTCTCCAACCCCATCCCGTCACGGAGAAATTGCAGGGAGCAACCGTCCTTCCAACGAAATTTGCATGAACATCGAGGGATCGCCAAAGGTATGGCTCTCGCTCTCTTTGAAGAAATCGCCGACGCAACGGATTGCTTCGTCCTACAGACTGGAGCTTCAGATTTGGTGAAGGATGATCTCACCATCGCCGTTAACTGCAGCTTGCCGCCGACGTAGCGGCGCCAACTTTACGAGCTCTTGAACAGTTTTAGGGACTGCTTCTCGCGGACATCGGGTGTTCGAAAAGCACCGTTGAAGAAACATCGCATAATTACCGCCGAAGATGAAAGACCCGTTCGTCAAAACCCATACCGAGTATCGGTGAAAGAGCGAGATGCGATGCGACAAGTGGACCAGATGCTAGAAGATGACATTATCCATCTGTCGACAAAACCGTGGGCGTCACCCGTCGTCATAGTTAAAAAAGAAAGATGGCAGTCTAAGACTTTGCGTCGACTACCCGAAACTCAAAAAGCTAACGAAAAAAGGCGTATATGCATTGCCCAGGATAGACTACTCTCTCGGCTGATTAAGACATACCCGCTACGTTTCGTCTATGGACTTAAATTGCGCATACGGGCAGACCGAAGATGGCGGAGCGTGCCCACAAAAAGACCGCCTTCGTTACTCCTTTTGGGATGTACGATTTCCAAACACTTTCGGTCTGTTGCCGGTCCCAGCTATTTTGCAGAGGATGATGAACACGGTTCTGTCGGGCGTGGAGTGTCAAACGTGCTTAGTGCACCTCGGCGACGTCATCGTGTTTTCCATCACCTTTGAACAGAACTAGGCGCGACTACCATCCGTCCTTCACGCCATCCACTTTGCCGCGCTCACTCTAAAATCAAAGAAATGTTACTTTGGCTACGAAAAGCTGTTATTTCTCGGTCATGTAGTCAGCCAAGCTTGAGTTCGCCCGGATCCTGGCAAACACGAAGCCGTCTCGAAGTTAGAAGTCCCTACTGACAAACAGCATTCGGCGCTTCTTAGGGTTTTGCTCTTATTATCGAAGGTTCATCGCAAACTTCTTGCACATCGCGGCCCCACTCACACGCCTCACACGTGATGTTGCTTTCTTCCGGAGAGACGAACAGCCAGTGGCCTTAGACGAGCTCCGGCGTCGCTTGCAGACACCAGCTGTGCTGGCTCACTTTGATGAAGATGCTGCGACAAAGGTCCATATAGATGCCTACAACGTGGGGCTTGGTGCTGTTCTTATCCAGTGACAAGACAGTGCTGAGAGAGTTATCACATGCGCGAGCAGGACACTATCAAGGGCAGAAAGTAAGTGCTTGGCCACGACCCTACTTAAATACCGAGCTACCTGTGTAGACGCCCCTTCAGGGTCATCCGTTACCATCATTCTCTCTACTGGCTCACAAACTTGAAGAACCCGTCCGGTTGTCTAGCACGCTGGAGCTTAAGGCTCCGAGAATTTGACATGACCGTCGTATATAAATCCGAAAAACGACATTCTGACCCAGCCTGCCTGTCGCGACCTCCAATTGGTCTTTCTTCCGCTGATGACGACGACGACAACGAAGCTCTGATCATCGGAGTGCTGGATGCCCTAACCATATCAGAGCAGCAGCGTGAGGATACGTCCTCTCCTAGATTTACTAGGCCAAACTACCGCCACAACGAAGAAATTAGCCAGAGGGCTGTCAGCGTTCTGTCGGTGTGACGGTGTTCTTTACAAAAGAAATTTCTCCCTCCCTCAAGATCAACTTCTGCTGGTCGAGAGGGCCAGTCGAGCAGGGACAGCACATGGTTACCTGAAATGAGGAACCACCCCACCTTAGTTCAATAAAAAGTTTTTAGTTCAGTTCACTTCGACCGGGAGCAACTATCTGCTTGTCGTTCCCAGTTGTCTCCGGAGCGAGATCTTTTGGGCCTGCCAGGATAAGCCGACCGCCGGATACTTCGGTTATGCGCGTATGCTGGCCAGGATAAAGCAGAACTGTTACTGGCCGAAGCTTCCTGGAACCTTACAGCAGTATGTGCGCACCTGTTGTGACTGCCAGCAGCGTAAAGCAGCGCCTGGCCGGCTAGCCGGAGTGTTGCAGCCCGTTCAGGTTCATAGTGTGCCCTTTCAACAGGTCGGCATGCACTGGCTCATTCCTTTTGCAACTTATGGTGCTGGCAACACATGGAAATTGTAGCCACCGATTACGTAACCCGATGCGCTGAAACACAGGCGCTTCTGCGAGTTACATCCATTGAGGTTGCGGATTTTTTCCTCACGAGGATTTGCTTCGTCATGGTGCACCAGCAGTCGTGATTACTGACCGTGGGATGGCGTTCACGGCACAACTACTCCCAGAGGCAATGAATTCGAGCGGCATGTCTCACCGAAAAGCAAGCGCGTGCGTACCCCCACAGACCATTCGCTCAACGGAGCGCCTGAACAGAACGATCGCCGACATGCTCAGAGTGTACGTCGATGCGGAACACAAAGCCTGGGTGCGGTTTTGCCTTACGTAACGTTTGCGTATAACACGGGGCAATAGGAGACGACGCAAAGGACGCCAGTCCGCTCAGGCCGCGCGCACCCACAACTTGTTTGTCGTCATAGGCTAGAATCAGAGCGCCATGTTTCAACTATAGCTTTTTCGTCATCTGTAACATTTCCTCCTCGTCGAAGCCCACCGTCTCGGGCGGGACCGCAGCAAATGTATAGGTTCAGTGACAATGTTAGAGCAGAGGGAAAAAATTAGCTGTGGCTTAGCTCGGCTATGCCAGGATAACACGTAGCGTGACCTAAGGTTCAGCAATCCAATTGAATCCAATCTAGTCCAGTCCAGTCCAGTGCAGTCCAATCCAATCCAGTCCAGTCCAGTCACTGCTCCTCGCGCTTGCGCAGCACGTCTCTCCAGGAGCCACGCGAAACGGCTATCAAGCGGCTCCAGCGCAGCGTCAGACTTGGCTACTGCGCAACGTACGGAGGCGCACAGCTGGGCACGCGCCCGCGCCAGTGCCTCTGCCGCAGCTATGGCGTCACTCCTCTGGAATGCCCAGACCGGCGAATGTGCAGACCAAATACTCAACACCTCCGGCATCCAATTGAATTTTATTGCAATACAATCAAATTTAATTCAATCCAATTAAAACCCATTCCAATCCAATCCAATGCTCCTCGCGCTTGCGCAGCATGGCCTTTCAAGGTCCATGCGAAACTGCTCAACCTCGGCCAGTGTAGCTTACGCTACAAAAAAGAGTGAAGTTTTTGCCGCCATGGATGATGACGAGCTCGATGAGCACTGGCCCCGGAAGAGCACTACCCGCCGACGCCATGGAGCAACGTCCAAAGCCCTTGTACACGCGACAGAGATTTGGGCAGGGGAGCGGGGGCGTCGTCTGCTAGGTCGCGGCTGATCACGTCGGTTGGTCTCGGCAGGTCATAGGCTGGGGACACGGGGCTGGGGAATGGGCGTGTCAATGACTCACCGGGGATGAGGAGGGACGGTGCTATCAACGAACGTTGATGTGGTTGCTTCAGGAGCCTACTTGGTGTGAAGCTGGGGGCCAGGATGGGGATGGTCCCTGCACACTCTACCAAATAAGTTACGTGGCGGCAGGACATTTGAGGCGAAGCATGGTTGAAGGATTAAGAGCCATCTATTTACATTATTTACAATGCGGCCATCACTGAGTCCGCAAAGGCCGCGCGCATCCACAACTTTTGTTGTCATAGCCTGGACCCAGAGGGTCATATTTCAGTGGTAGTTTCTTCGTCTTCTTGTAGCAACATTTTAGACCAAAATTCCTATTACGCCTAAACATTTCTCACGAGTTGTGAATGCGAGAGCACTGATATCCAGTTGAACGTTTCGGTGTACTTCAGGTTTTCAGGCTAAAAGCTTTAGGTGCTTCCTTGTGCGCGAAACCGTCGCTGTTCGGTCAAGAAAATGACGGCCGCTGTAAAGAGCGAATAAACGCACATTTGAGTTGGCACGGCATTTGAGCCGGGGTCTCTGCAGTAGAAGCCCAGTGCGCTTTACTGCCTTATCTCCACACGCTGACGGAGGAGGAACAAAAGTTGTTGTTGTTCCTCTCTTCGGGACACATACCCACTTGGGGGACTGGCCTGTAATCGAGAGCTTTGAGGGGTTAATGTGCCACTTCAGAAAACTATAAATTGGAAACGCAGATTGGAAGCGTGCTGCGGCATACATGATGGCATTTGACTAGAAGAGGTGCGCACTTATAACTCTGATTTTTTGGAAGCTCTGGCGGCTGCCAGTCTGCTTCCTGAAATGATCAGCGCCATAAAAAGATTTTCGAAACATGAGTGTCCCATCGAGTTCCTGCTTCCACGGCCAGCATCTGCGCAGCGCTTCAGTCACGTCTGGCACTATGGGAATCGTGGAGAACCTCGGCCCGTGATCCCGAGCCGGCGCGCCCTTCGGGAGAGACGCGTTGCGCGGAAACCGGTCTGGCGCTCCACTGGTTTGTCGGCGGCCCCCCGAGAGATGGCACCACAGGTCCATGCTGGGCATAGGTGCGCGGGCGGCGCGATTGCGTGCGCGCGGAAGACGGGGAAAGTCGCGCCGGAAACCCAGTCGGGGCAGGAACGGCGGAACAGCGCGGTGATGCCAGGCGGACATGCATCTCAGGTGGGAGCTGTTGTTTGTCGCGCGCCGCGAGTGCCTGCCTCCCGTTCGCGGTCATGACCCGGACGGCGTGATTCGGGAACGCCGTCGAGCCTTGTGCTCGCATGGTCTGGGAGTCCCCAAATAAACGGCTGTGCTTCGGCACTCCTGTCTATTGTGTTCTCGTATCGGCGAACCTCGCTGGGCTGCCGTAAGCTCGGGAGCCCGCGTGCACAGTAAATGAACACAAGCCGGATGGGGAGTTTTTAGGTGTATGCTCCGGCAAATCTTCCAGCAGTACAACGCTTACTCCTTACTGCGGAGTGTATAAAGCACTGTACGCCTAAACACTCCGTCAACCAAGTGACGGTGTAAATACGAAGCGATAACGTCTCATTGCTCCGACTGAGGACGGAGTTAATCACATAAGGTCCAAGAAAACTCCAGCTGGGGAGATTCATGTCCGAAAAAGCTCCGTCCATGAGCAGAGTTACAGGAGAAACCTCTCGCGAGATCTCGGCGCAAACGAGAGGGCAGTCGTCAAGATGGCCGCTGATCTCGGTGCACGTGAAGTGAGACAGCGAGCTCCGATATAGAAAGCGTGGCATGTCGCGTGGAGTTTCCAAAAAGTGACGACCTTGCCGCTTGAACGGCACACAAGAAAGGCATGTATCAGTGAGATCAACCAAGGCTGTTCCCGACGTATTGTGTGGTGCGCGAGTTGCCTTCGCGGTGGTGGAATGTGGCGGTGGGTCTGTGCGGGAGCACGAACAGGATACTTCAAGTGGCGATCGGATCAACAACCAGCGTAGGACTCGTCGACGCATAAAAGTGTTGCGCTGTGAAAGCAACCAATCTTCCTACAAAGCAAGGTGAATGTCGAAAACGGTAGGGAGCCTTTCTGGCTTATACATTGTACTTCGGTGCATACGTATAGTCAGCAGTTAACGTCGTGATGTTTCTCAAAGCCTGGAATTTCAATTTTGATTTAAAGATGCTACCGTCGCGGACTGTGACGTGGTGGTGGTGGCGTAAAAGGGAACGTGTTTGCGTCTGGGTGCAATCATTTGCTAATTGAGTGACGAGTCTAATGTCTTCATTCTTCATTAAAAAATATTCCAGGATCTCCACTTGCTTCAAACTTAGAGGAGTCGGTCAAAGAGAAGCTCTTCTTTTACGCAATAACACCATCGTTTGCATTGTTCTGTTCACATTTCTTTTTTTTTTTGTAAACAGCGCATGATTGTACAAAGTAGCTATGCTTGTTTTTTTTTCCTAGACTAAAGTCGTCCCTTTTCCTTTATATCCATGAGTTTCGAGCGCCAGAAAAGCTCTAAATGCGCCGTAAACATCTCGCGATGGTGATGATTCAAGCAGACATCGCCCGCGTCGCCCTCCGTCACGCGGAGAGAAAATCTTCCCGTCGTTTTCTGGGAACATTCACGAACGCCCTACCGCGCACACCAAGGCACAGCCGCGCGCCCCCACCGTTTAGGGAACGCGATTAAAGGAAGGGGGGATATCCGCGCACAAAGCAAATTGACTGACACCGAGAACATGCGCACTTTACGCAGGTTCCTAGGCCCATTCTAATGTCGTCATCTCGTTTACAATGTCGTAGTTAAACACCTCCTTCTTTTCATCAGGCTTCGTGTTATTTCTTCATTTTCGTCATGTCTAGATACCCTGCTTATTTTTTTTGCTCTTTTAGTGGGTCCTAGGTTTTTTGAATTGAGACGTCGTATGTGTGTGGCTTTTCCGTATTGTCTGCGCTGTTCTGAATTCACTTAGCTTCTCCGTAGTTGTTTTTTCTGACGTGGAATTTCATTTCTGTTTTTATTTTTACATAAATCCCATAGATTAAAGAGGGAAAAGATTTAACTTCCGCATTACAACGTTTGGTCACTTTCTTCGGAATGCGCGCTTATGAGTGAGTAGAATAGGCGCAGATATGATGGGCGCACTCTGGAACAGCAAATAAAATATCTCCGTGTTTCAACGAGCCAAAGCTGCTATGACTATGAGGCGCGCCGTAATGGAGGATTTTGGCCGCCTGGGTTTTTTTACGTGGCAAAAATATCGACACACAAGATTTGTTGTCTTTCGCGTTAATCGGAAAAACACCGCTGGGGCCGAGATCGTACCACCATCCTTGGGCTCAGTAGTATAACCCCACTGGGCCACCGTATGACTGGTAGCCGCATATATTTTCCACCATGTTTCGCGTTTCAACTGATTGGTATTTCATTTGGGTTTAATGCGATTTATTTCTCGATGTGACTTATACCCCATTATCGTAATTATTCGTATTCCATCTATATGTTTTGGTATAAGCTGTTGTATTTTTGAACGCAAATATTTTGTTCTGTTGTGAAGTTGACGTGCCACTACTGGGGCAATGAAATAAATGTCTATTTTGTTTTTTTGCAAGTCCCGGTACTGCCTTGCTCAGCGTGGTTCTTAAAACACAAAATACTTCACTAGACACTCAAAAACTCTTATTCGCGGAGGAGCTTTAGGTTACATAAAATGCTTCGCTGGATGCTTAAACATGCCCTCCTTTTGGGATGTTCTTAATAACATAAAATACTCCGCTGAATTCCACAAATAACTCTCCTCTTCGACAGAGTAATGGAAAGCACGAAATACTCTGCTAAATGCCCCCAAAAGCTCTCCTCCTCAGCGGAGTAACAAGAGCGAGAATACTCCGCTAAATGCCTGAAAGAGCTCCCTCACTTAGGGGAGTTTATTAGATACTCCCTCTAAGCGGAGTAAATAAAACTCTGTAGACGGAGCACGGTAGAGGACAAGCAATTAACTCCCTATCCGGAGCATTTCCATTTAGAGAGTGGTTGACACGCCGGGAGCTAGCGTGGTGGCCTACGCCGGAGTACTGGCTAGCTCGCCCCGAAGAACCCCACGATATTCCACACAGTCGTAAAAATGACAGCCATCGTCGCAGTCATTGGTAGCGGGAAAATGTGGCAGCAGCATCGCAGAAGACAACACCGCTGACAGGCTGACTGCGCGAGCGGTCCCATGGATCGTTGCCGATGGCCCGTCAGCAGCTAACTTCTACCTCAAATATACGTTCTGTTGCTCGGCATTTAATTGTCTAGTACTGCCACACAATTGGTGACCATGGACATGGCTGACGACAATCACAACGCTTGGGATGCTCAGCTCGGAGCCACAGCAGCAGATGACAGCGATCGAACACCCTCCGCAGCGCAGCTTGACGTAGTTTCACTTTCGCTGCGGATTCCCCCGTACTAGCCCGCGGACGTAGAACTCTGGCTTTCCCAAGAAAACAGCGAGTCGCCATAGCGCGGATTACTTCGCAGAGTAAAAAATTCGACCAACTTGTGTCCGCGTTGCCTTCCAAGATCACGACCGAGCTGCGCTACCCGATTAATTCACCTAAAGCTCCTTTCGACACCCTTTCGAGTGAACTCATCAAACGACGGACGACAATGTCGGAACAGCGACGGTTGCAGCTTCTACAATACGAAGCTCCTTGAAGACAAGGCAGCTTCTTGGAGATGGTCGCAGCTTCTACAACAGCTCATTGGGAAACAAGGAAGCCGCGTTCGATCGATTTATCTACAACGCTTTCCCACCTCCGTCCGAATAGTGCTGCGACCGCTAGCAGTTTCTCCGTTTTCCAGCTGACCCAACTTGCCGGCTCCGTCAAGGGCGCATCGACTCCTGTGGAACGTTCCGTGCGGGACGTTTCACACGCCAAATGTTCCAGGAAAACTAAAGCAGCACCCACAAGGCAGACTACATGTGCGCTGCAGAGCCTGCGCGATGATTTTCACGGGGAGATTAGCCAGCTATCAGACCAGATCGCCGCTCTCTCAATTAGACGCCAGCGCTCTCCCTCCCGCGGCCGCTCTTTCTCGTGGCGCCGTTCGGAGTCACCGTCAAGGCAAGGCGTATGCGGTTAGCACAGTAACGTTGGAGAAGCAGTGCGAAAGTTCACGACACCATATAGTTTTATACTACTATATACTACAGAGAAATCTGGCGCCACCGTCTAGGGGTTCCGCGCTTCAGCGAGCGTTCCGTCACGTACCGTGCAGGTACGTTCCACTTGTCCTTGACATGGTTAATGGGCGGGCTTAGAACTTGCCTCTGGCTGCAAAAAAACAACAATTTTACTGTAGAGGATTATTTAAATTTGTTTCGTTATTATAAAGTTGAAGCTCCGAAAACAGTTGTCAGGGGTTATTCAGAAGCTTAAAAGGAAAAAAAAATGTTACCCTTTTTTTTGTTAAAGTGACAGACAACCGATTTTGGCCGAGTATATATTGTCTATCCCAAATGAAAGGGCATCACTTAAAGCACCTTGACGAGAAATGGGTTTGCTGATAACGACCTAGCACTTTTTAGATCGAAATTTTTAGATCTACGAGCCGTATGTGTGCCTCCCAAAAATAATGCTGGCCACCATGACACAGAGTAGCTCGGCAACCTACTTTTTTCTGTATGCGAAATGAAAAACTATATTTAAAAACTTGTCCCCAGCTAAAAAAGTTTGAATCACAGACTTTCCTGTTCCTTTATGTGTTTTTTTAATGCAACGGTCTATTTTGCACGAATGCGCCATCTGTTGGGATAGACGATAGGTAGAATCTGGCTTCACGTTTTGGAGGTGGGAAGTTCGATTCTCCCCGGGCGCTAGACGTGTTTTTTTTTTTTTTTAAGCGGCCGTTGGCGTATTTGGAAACTGAAATCAAATATTTTGGCAGAACAAACGCCCCTGACTCAGGCAGAATCGTCAAAGTTCCTTCAGTGGGTCTGTTTACTGAACGGTGCCGTTGATTCTGGGCATAGAGACTCGGTTAGCCACACTGAGATCAACCCAGCGACGGCGGGCGGCGTGTCTTTAAAATTTTCAAAATAATGTTTAGAAATACATATACAATTTAACCTTGTACAAATACTTGTGTAAAAATACTTGTGTAACCTTGTGTTAAAAGGTTTTCACTACGTAAATAAACGTTTCAGCAGTTGCAGTAGCTGCTAGGTTTGCAGGTCACGTGACAGGGACACATATTGTAGTGTCAAGTTTCGACACTACGAACCGCCACCCTTCCGATTTCAGGAAGTTTGCTGCAAATTAAAATTATTTCCGCCAATTTGTTTAGAAACTGCTTGTGGTTACCGGGCTATATAAAACGCTGGCTTTCATATGAGCTATATACGCGACAAAAATCGGTTGTCTCTCCCTTTAATTTTGGCTTTGAGACAAAAAGAAGCCATGTGGCCACATGTGGCTAACCAAGCCAAGTAGGCGAAGGACGTCGCTAGCTGCAATGTCGGCGCCCACGACGGCCCGCCACTGCAGCGCCAGATTTCCCTGTAGTATATATTAGTATGAAACTCTATGCGCGACACCTTGCACTTTTCAGGGAAGCTCCCAAGCGCAGCACACGAAGAGGCGAGTGATGTCGGTTGCGAGGTCAGCCGCTTCTTTACCAATTTTGTGGGCAGGTACGCCCGTCGCGTGCAGACGCAGGCTGCCCGCGCCCACAAGTGTTGCATGGCGCCTGAGGTCGACGAGCCAGGGCCGCGGAGAAAGAGGCGCAGACACAGTGCTACCGTTCGAACCTGGGAGGCAACGTCGTTCTCTTGTTCCCAGAACTTGGCTAACAGCGACTTGACCGCGCAAGCTGCAGCCGAGCCACACAACGCCGAAATAGTAGCGCTCCGAGAAAACCGCGCCGCGCTGCATCTTCGTACCCATTCTACCGTCCGCTGTACCGCCGTTTGCGATGTTTCCATGCCGGCCCCACGTCCACTCGGCCCGGTAAATTTCTGACGCATTGTATTTGAAGCCCTTCATAGGCTATCGTACCCTGGAATGCCAGCCACACAACATCTGCTGCGTTTCGTTTGGCCGGGTAGCAAAAAGGACGTGCGCGAGTGGATGCGCTGCTGTATCGTTTGCCAGAAATCCGCCGGTAGATCAAGGCCGACTCGTTTGCACCACCAATCGAGCATTTCGACAAGGCAGACACCCCATCCTCCATCGAACGGTAAAAAGAAATTCGTTCCCCCGAATTAAAAAAAAAAAATTGGATCCAATCCACGCTGTGAAGGTGGTTGGAAAGCAAAGCTTTAAACGACACCCGCAACAATTGCACATGCGACGTAACTGGAATTCACACACGTGGCTCTAGAACGAGTGAAACCAGAGATTCTGCCAGCCATTACAGTCGAACACGGATATATCGAACTCCAAGGGGATCGCGAATTAGTTCGATATATGAAAAATTCGATATACAAAATATGGGCTCTGAGACCTCACCTATGGCGGACGATCACTTACCGATCGTCGCATTCAAGAATGACAACTAATTCCCCACTCACGACGCAACGGACACTTTATTTTCGTGAAAAAAAAAATCGCTGATCTTGGCCTGCTTCTTCGTCCTGGAAATGAAGTTAAAGACGCTGGTCTCGATCTTCTCGAGGCTGCACAACTAGAAAATTCCAGCATCACGCTGCGCCTTCACACACCATGCACAACACGCACGCAAAAGAAGAACAGCGCGCAAGTACCACAAGAACTTTGAAGGTAACAATTCCAAGGCTTTATGAACGGACTCCAACAAAGGGCTCGCGATGGTCATCTCCGGGAGAAACAGTGATCTCCGAAAGGTGCGGGACAACTCGACAAACAGCAGCAACAGCAGCAAAATGCAAAAAAAAGGAGGAGGCCGCCAGCGCCTTCGTTCCCTCTTCCCTTTCCCGAGACGACATCGGGGAAGACAGACCCAGAAAGAGAGAGAGAAAAAAAAAACTATTTTTCGGCAAGCTGGGGAACGTACGCAGCCGCAAAAAAAAAAGAAAAGAAAGAAAGAAAGGACGTGCGCAGTCGGTGCATCCCTACCTCGCACTGTCACATTTTCCGAGCGTTCGGGCTTTTGTGCCTAGAGAGATTTAGCATACCGGGCTCCGTCCGCTAACGCTACGGCGTCCCGTAGCGGGGCGCGACTGGGCAAGCACAAATTCGTTCCGGTAGAGGGGATTAGTTCCGCGAGCCAGTCTTCGCCATGCCCGCGCATTCTTCCACATATCCTCCTCAACCTCTATCGGGAGTGCAGCGACCGCCGAAGAGCACCTTCCAACTCGCGCAGCGTTCGATATACCCAATGTCGGGAAAAATACGGTTCGATATAAACATACGAATTCCTGTACTTTTATACAGAATTTTCAAGGGGATAATTTATGAGTTCGATATAGACAATAATTCGATATACCCGTGTTCGATATATCCGCGTTCGACTGTACCTGGAATTCGCGGGGGCAGCGTCCCGAACGCAGCAGCGGCGTCAGCCACGGCCGGGCTAGAGCGGCTGTAGCCCGGCCGTGCATCGCCACAAGGAAAACGGAGAGGAGTGTCTTTCGAAGGTTGAGACAGCGGAACCTAGCCATCCTGATGTGCTAGCGTGGGGATACACCAACGCGCGACACAAGCGCGGACATCGAAACTATTCGTCATGGCAGCTTCGTAATTCCCATTTATACCGATTTAAACTAGTTAGTTTAGTAAGTTTGAGAATTGCGAAAAAGCTAAGGAAACTTTTATAATCGCTATTTGTCAGAACCAGTTGCTACTTTCGCCTTTTGTAATGCCTCTTAAAACACAACCGAATTGGTATTCACCAATTTAGGAAACGAAGTCCCATTCGTGGCAAGCAGTGCGCAAAAGGTAGCGTTTCTCTAGCGGCCAGACGTCTGTATGTGGACTCTACATTTTGTTTCCCCGCCCTGCAAACCAGTCCTTAACGTATATTAGCCGTACAACCACTTAATTCCGTCGGGTGCGGGTTACCTGGAGGTGCTGTCGAACAAGTTAATCAAGTAATGTGAAGGCAGCGCGCAATGGACGCGAAGCTGCACTAAAACAGGCCCAAAACTCCCACCTCCCCTCGCGGGAACCTCTGTGTAGATGCGACGCATAGGGGGTTAACGTTGCAGCGTTGGACAGCGGAGGAACGGCGCTGGAACGATGGAGCGGAGCGGCGCAGGCACCGCGTGTTATAGCGCGCATAACGGTGAGGGGACGCGCCGGCGCCAGTGCGTCTGTCGCGGCTATGACGCAACACAATCCAACACAATCCACTTTAATCCAATCCAATCCAATCCAAATCCACTCCACACCAGTCCAATCCAATCCAATCGTATCCAATCCAAGGCAAGCCAAGCCAAGCCAATCTAAGCCAATCGAATGTAATCAAATGCCCCTCGCGAGAGAGTGTTCGCTATCGGAGAGGAGAGGGGGTGAGTGGCGGAGAGCGCAGCTGGCGCGGCGAGGAGAATGGGGGAGGGGTGGACGCCGGCAACGCCGGACGGATCCAGGGACAAGGCGAGTAAATGAGATGCGTTCGCATCTAAAACAACCATCATTAAAGCAGACGACAAAGCCGTACCGCTGACGGCGTCACCGGCGAGTAGGTACTTCCGCACGGGGAACGCTGGGTAAATTCGCTGCGCCATCTACCGTGCTCTCCGTGAGTAAAACCCCGCTCCGCCCACTCCATCCTCCCCTCCGCCGCCGCCTCCGCCGCATTGGAAGTTCCTTGTCCCGCACGCCCCGAAAGAACCGTTGGCTGGTACAGCTAAAAAGCTTTGCTTTAAAAACGTCAATCCCACTAACGTCAACCAACCGATCCTAACAAAAGATTGCGCTGACGTAAAATAAAACAACTGGGATAATCCATCAAATTGACGAACCCAGCTCAGCATATCCACGCGAGTGAAGGGCCAGAGGAAATGATGACCAATCACATAAGAGGGACCGGCATACCCTAGCAAGGTATTGGCGAAAGTAAAAAAAAAAACTAAGCCAATGCGGGCAATCACTCCAAATGAAAGGATTTCTGCTACCAATTCTAGGTAATTTCAAAACGACAAACTGAAACTACCGTGCACAATGACTGCCATTGCAGAAACGCCCTCTAGCTAAAAGAGGTCACGCAAAATTTATGAACACCTATGGGCATCATATCCGTACTTTAAGGTAACCAAAAGTTCAAATCATAATCTGCCAGCTGGGAAAAATTAAATAGAAAGGCCAGTCTCTCCCCTCAGGTAATGCGACCGCGTACCTTTTCAGAGTAGTGGCCGGAGCAACCCGATGCCCATTCTTCCGCGAAAAATTACCCGACCACAAGCGAAAAAAATTGCCCGCGTATCTGCTCCTTTCATTGCAAATGTCGTCAAAAGACGATAGTCGTTATCGACTTCCGCCAAGGAAATGCCTCCCTTCGCTTTTCCGCTCACCTCTCATGTTGTTCCTCTTGCGTCGCGCTCCTCCCAAGGTAAAGACGCCAAAGGTTTGCTTAAATAATTTTAAATTTCCCGCGTTCCACTGCTCCAAACCGGGTGTCTCGATGCCAACGCTGCCGTACGGCGAAGACGCGCGTGAATCGAGGCGCCCTACTTCAATGTTTATAGATCCGCGTTTCCCTACTCCACGTGCGTTGCAAGCAGAACGTGAGACCTATCTAGTGGAACCTTTCGTAACTGTTGCCGGTTGATTTCTTAAAATGGCGCCAGAAGCTCTAGTGGCGCGGGCGACAGCAGGCGACGGCGGAGTGAATTTTTTTTTCTGCAGTTGGTGAAGTATTTAATTTCGCAAAAGTTATGCATGTATGATTTTTTATAAAGGAACACTGCAAATATCACTTCTGTATAAATTTGTTGTCTTATATTTGTGTAATGTCTTGTTCTTCTTCAACAATGTTGAAAAGTATGAACATTACACCGGACTTAGACGGGTAGATTTAGCTGTGAATATATAAGACTATTGCGCATCTTCTGGATCACTTTGTCCGGGTGGCTGAATCGAGTCCCAGACAGACAGACAGACAAAAAATTGGCCGCGTATCTGCTCCTTTCGTTGCAAATGTCGTCAAAAGACTATAGTCTTCGTAGACATTAGCCAGGGAAATGTCCCCCTTTTCTTTCCCGCTCACCTCTCATGCTGTTCCTGTTCCGTCGCGCTCATCCCAAGGTAAACACACGAAAGGTTTGCTCAAGGCGATTTGAATTTACCGCGTTCCACTGCTACAGACCGGGTTCCTCGATGCCAGCGCTGCAGTGCGGCGGACACGCGCGTGAATGGAGGCGGCCGACTACAAGGTTTACAGAACCGCGTGGCCGTGCTCCACGTGCGTTCCAAGCAGAACGTGGAACCTAGCCAGTGGAACCTTTCGTTGCTGTTGCCGCGTGATTTTTCATATGCCGCCAGGAGGCGGCGGTTTTCTGCGGTAGATGTAGAATATCATTTGCTATCGGAAAATCAAGCATCCAGGAATTTTTTAATAAAGGAACACTGTAAATATCCCTTGCGTACTAAATTCATGTAGTATATTTGCCTAATGGTTTGTTCTTGTTCAACAAAGTTGACAAGTATGAACATATAAACCGGGCTTAGACGTTTACATTTTTCTTTGAGTATATAAGACTATTGCGCAGTAAGCATTTTGCTTTGGCCGGGTGGCTGAATCGAGTTACAGACAGACAGACAGACGGACAGACAGACAGACATACAGACAGACCAAAATTTCTGGGTTTAAGTAGCCCAAGAAAGACTATCGTCTTTAAAAATTCTGGGTTTAAGTAGCCCAACAAAGACTATCGTCTTTAAAAATGACTCCCGCACCAGCGTTCCTGAAACGGAGGTCCCCCTTCAGCAGCTCTGGCTGCGATTGACAAACCTCTGTGGCTGCTACAAAAGCACATCGCATAACTAATTCAACATCCGAAAAGGCTGCATGACGCAAGACCAGGTGATTTCTCCAGCAAAACTCAAGCAGAATAGTCTACCTCCCCAGCCTACGCGTCTCATATTCTTCCTTTCAAATTGCTGCAAAAGTGCTCTATCACATACAAAACAACGATCTCGGCATAAACAATCAGCGCTGCCAAATACACTTTTCTTCCTAACACCGCACCCCCCCCCCCCCCCTCCTTAACGTACAATTCCCGAACTACGCGGTAATGGTTTCTGCTGAGACTGGATTCAAGTGTCGTTACATAGAAAGGGCTAAGTGAATGAACCTGGAAGGATGGAAGCCGGCGCTGGTACGCTTTAAAAGAGAATTGGTCACGCAAGAAGCCCACGGTAGAAAGCGGTGTAATTACCGCGGCAAACACGCCAGCGCGCCAGCGCGCCAACGCTTTGGTTCAATCCAGAGGATGCGGATTTGAACTCAAATGTGAGATATTATTCGCAAGCTTTGAGCGCATGTTTCTGTGGAAATTGGATTCAATTATTGTTACCTTCAAATGAATGTCCCGACATCCCGACGTGACGGGACAAAAAAAGGCTAAGAACAGACTTAGCATGTCCCATATGATTGTTAAACCTCAATCTAAAAGCGTTCGCCGTCTGGCCAATATATTGCTGGAGGCAGGTATTGCACTCGAGCAAGTAAACTACGATGGCGCTGTCACAGTTGAAATTTTCCTTAAGGTCTACAGAGAAGTCTGAGGCGGTGCTAGAGGCTATTCTTGTTCTCGTCATGTGGGGGCATACCTGACAACGAGGCTTGTTACAGGGCCCACAACCGGTAACTGACGAAAGGCTGAGCCTCGAAGATGTCACAATGTCGCCTAGGCTTTTGTTCCGCCTGTAGACAACACGTGGTGGTTCGATAAATATAGATGCTAGTCGAGGACTTTGAATGAATGTGTCCTGATGCTTTCGAAGCATGCTAAAAACGTTCGGCACAGATGCGGAGCGAATGAGAATTGGAATACCCTGATGGCGTCGGTCCTACACTTAGCGGCTCGGCTCTCCCGCTCAGAGAATGGAATCATCAATTAAATTGGATCGGGTATTCTTGTTTAAGCAGATCGTTTTGAAGCTCCTCACATTCGGAAAGAAAATCTGTTTCTTTGGAGCATATCCCGCGGAAGGAATGTGCTTGAATATAGGGTATGCCCGTCTTCAAATTTATTAGTGTGACTGCATTGAAAATGCAAATATTAATGAGACTGTCGGTTTTCGGTAAAGCTTGCTTTCTAACCTATTTTCCGAGACAGGAACCGTCACGTCGAGGAAGTTGATACTGGTGAGGAGCATTGATGTCAGAAAGAAATGTTGGGTGGACCGCGTTAAACTCATCTATAAATCTTATGACACTGGATTCTCCGTGAGGCCCAGTCAAAAAAACATCCTGGATGAAGCGCGTGTAAAAAATTTTCTCCGATTCGAACCTTTCAAAAAACTCTTCCTCGAGAACTGCCATGAAAATATTGCATACTTCCCTATCCTTGTTTCCATGAATGTACCACTGAGTTGAACATAATGTTTGCCATTGAACTCAAAATTATTTAGCTGAAGAATTAATCTTAGTAATGAGGCTAATCTAGAATTCTCGACTGGCTTAGGCTCCTGCGAATGACTGTAAGCGTGGATATCCGCTTTTGTTCCATCGGAGTGGGGAATATTAGTGTACAGTGACCTAATGTCAATTTTGACAAGCAGACACCCACTGGGGATCTCAAGGCCTAGTATTTCAGGAAGGAAGTGGTTGGTATCCCGAATGAATGAAGGAAAGTTAGGGGAATTTTGTTGATTAAGCTGTGGACATCGAGGGAAATATTTTCGGTAACCGTGTCTGTGCCAGATACGATTAAGCGACCAGGGACGTGTGCCTTGTGAATTTTGGACAAAAGGTAGAACCTGCCTGTTATTGGGCTGAGTGTTATATTATATATCAGAATAGGAAATGAGGGGCTCGTTGAAATAAGACAGAATTAAGAGTTGGCAGTCAAGGAAACTTCGGAAAGCAAAGGGGAGAATGTGGTAGGTCATTGAAACGGATAAATAATTTGGAAAGACAGAAAGAAAGGGGAGAAAAATGCCCGCTGGATGGGATCCGAACCCACGACCTCCAGAATACGCATTTGGTGCGATGACCACTACGCTACCGGCGCGGCGATTTTCCCCTCCACTTTCTGGGGTATTTATTTTAAGGTATTTTTTTTTGTTTCCTGTGCTTGGGGGTGGTATCCAGCGCCACTCGTACTACTCTGGTTGAAGGGCACCTTCTTTTTAACCCCCGGGCCGTGACTCGAGTGTCTACGACATGTCAAGAGTGGTCGACCAGCGTTGAACCCTCTTAAGCTTCTTATGGCACCAAGACTGCCAGAACAGAGGCCCTCGCTATGCATGTAGCGAATCAGAATAGGAAATGAGGGGCCCGTTGAAATAAGACAGAAATAAGAGTTGGCAGTCAAGGAAATCTCGGAAAGCAAAGGGGAGGATGTGGTAGGTCATTGAAACAGATAAAGAATTCGGAAAGAAAGAAAGTGGAGGAAATATATATATATATATATATATATATATATATATATATATATATATATACAGTAAAAGAGAAGACTAAAGGGTAGCGAACGAACATGTATTAACGTTTAGGCTTGGGGCAAGCCTTCGTCAGAAGGCTTGCCCCAGAAGGCCTGACGAAGGCTTGCCCCAAGCCGAAACGTTAATGCGTGTTCGTTCGTTACCCTTTAGTCTTCTCTTTTACTGTACATTTTAACCGGCCCCATTGTACTTTATTCATACGCTATATATATATATATATATATATATATATATATATATATATATATATATATATATATATATAAATATATATATATATATATATATATATATATTATATATATATATATATATATATATATATATATATATATATATATATATATATATATATATATATATATATATATAAATATATATATATATATATATATATATATTTATATATATATATATATATATATATATATATATATAGGAAATGAGGGGCTCGTTGAGGAAATACAGAAAGATAGGTCGGTAGTCTACAACGCCAAAGGAGGCATAGGGGTGTGGTTATGCTCTTTTTTTTACTACGGTTAATGAAGTAAACATTTTTTAAATATGCAGAAGAAAGAAAGGAAGAAAACCACGCGCCCAGAGTGGGGACCGAACCCACGCCTTTCGATTAGATCTCGAATGCCTTAACAATTCGGAATGCCTTACCAATTGCTAAGGCATTCGAGATCTAATCGAAAGGCGTGGGTTCGGTCCCCACTCTGGGCGCGTGTTTTTCTTTCTTTCTTTTTCGCATATTTAAAAAAATGTTAACTTCATTAACCGTAGTAAAAAAAAGAGCATAACCACACCCCTATGCCTCCTTTGGCGTTGTAGACTGCCCACCTATATTTCTGTATATTGATTTTGATTTGATTGTGGGGTGTAACGCGCCGACGCAACGCAGGCGATGAGGCGCGCCGTAGTGGAGGGCTCCGGATTAATTTTGACCACCTGGGGATCTTTATCGTGCGCCGAAATCTCGTACACACGGGCGTTTTTGCTTTTCGCCTCCATCAGAAAAGCGGCCGCCACGGCCGGGAATCGAACCCGCGATTTCGTGCTCAGCAGCGCAACGCCTTAGCCACTGAGCCACCGCGGCGGGTATATTTCTGTATATATATATATATATATATATATATATATATATATATATATATATATATATATATATATATATATATAAATGAGTACATATTGATTTTTATGTACATTTTTCATGTGTAGTAGGCATGCATAACACGTGCATATGATGCCTTTTCTGCGCGTACCTACAGTTACTATATAATTTACAACCTATGCTTCGGAAATCATTGCTGCTGCTCTTTTGCTGGCAAGAAAAAAAATTCAGAGCCCTACAACCTTTTGAAAAAGAATGTCCAGAGAAGCTGGCACTCAGGTAGGATTTGCTGTATTGTTTAGCTACATTACAGATTTGCTATGTTTAATTGTAAGGGCAGTGGCGCGATTTAAAGTCGCAGACAAGGGACACACAGAATTGGTGGTTAGAGACAATGACTTCTCCAGTGCACCGCACTGTGCGCGTGGCATTGCGCAATGTTAGGGGGGAGACAGACGCCGCGCGTAGCGAGAAGTTTACACAACTTGGGAAGGAAGCGGCGGCGGTGACGAGTATAAAGTTGGGCTGTAAGCCTTACTCACTCCGTAGATGCCTATGCTTCCCAGTGCAACACACAATTGGGAAAAAGTCGGCTTACAAAGTCGAAGGCTCCACCGATCCTCCTAAAGTCGACTTGACCCCTAAGCGGCAATGCATTGCTGAGAAGACATCTTTGCAGGGGCAATATAGGCCGTGTTACACTCAAACTCGATTATAACGAACCCGGATAGAGCGAATTATGCTATATATCGAACAAAGAAAGATCAGTTACGAAAATACAGGCGAAACATATTCCTTGTAACGAAGTTCACATGTGATACATCGAACTCCGCGCGCCTAGAATTTCCGCAAAAATGCATGGTCTCGGAGCGGTGATCGAGATGTTGATTGGCTGCGATGGAGATGTTGAGCCTCCTATGGAGTGACGTGACTCCCGGCACTTTCCGTAACTGTTTCCGACGCACCTGACTCACGATTAAACCCTCGCAGTCAGGGAGTCCGGACCAAGATGGAAGCATCAGCGAACTGTGGGAAGAGCCCGCCAACGTTCCCGATGTTGTGCTGAAAGGAGTGCTCTTCGAGGATTGCCTGAGTGTCGACGACGACGTTGCCCTCACTGTGATCCCCTCGGACGCCGACGCCGTCACCAATGTCATGGCTGCTGGCGCTGCTGGAAGCACCGAAGAGGCGGAGGATGTCGTGAGTGGAAGCCGTCCGATGCTTAAAGCGGTTTCGGCAGTCAATGTGCTCCACTAATATTGCTGCACGGACTGCAACTGATGCAAATGATGCCTCATGTAGAGAATGCTGTGCTAGTTGACGCCACCAAAACGAAAGCAAAAACAAGAATCACTGCTTTTTCGGAAAGTAGGTAGTTACAGCGGTAAGTAGGTTTATTGCTTGCAATAAATAGATAGATTTGTGTATGGTAATGACATACTTTATTAGGTTCGTTTGTGCATGCGGGGATGGCAGGAGGAGGAGGGGTGGAGGTAGGGGGGTCCCGCGTACTGCAAACTCGCAACAAAAAACTCGTCATTGGCGGGTTCGGCTATTTCGAACTATTGGATATATCGAACTAATCGTGGCGCATATTGCAGTTCGCTATAACCGGGTTTGACTACGTCAATTAATGGACGCTCTAGGAAATTTTTATTTTTATATTTTTTTCCGTGCGCTTCAAATTGTTGGTCGCCGCAGTCGATCAGCTGGATCCTAGCCATAACAGTTTCGCTGGAAAACAGACAATAAACCTTGCCAAGCTTCTTCTGGCTAGCTCTTCTTCCTGTCCTATCATTTTTGTGCGGGAAAAATAAGGCTGAATAAATGAACTTTGAACCTTCAGAAGATTCCCTTTTAGGACAGCGACAATGTCACCTGCTCCTAACCAACTTGAGATATGAAATGAGCAGAGAGTTTTCTTAATTGTTTACATATTCCACGACGGCGGTGTCACAGAAATTCCGAGGCAAGTACAGCTAATAGCTGTAAAAAAATGGCCGAACTACACACTATCCGGCGTCTTCTAGGTCTCTGCAGCAGTCAACTACCACCACTTTGCGGGGCCCTCAAAGCAACGGGGGCGGAAATTTAGCTGACGGCCGTGCCTGCAGTGACACTTGTGCGCACGCTGATTAGGATATTTATTAAACTATTTAATTTCGTAATAGTGCGAGCCCTTAAAGCGAGGCCCTTGGCAGGAGTAACCGGTAGATCACACCGATGACATCAAGTATATGAACATGCAATGTTTGTGCGTTTTGGAATGTTTACTAACTACTATTTGCGTCTTTTTAAAAATGTGTCTGTTAACGATGCCAGATGCGTTGATTTTGCCCTTTCAGGTACTTATTTCACGGTTTTTTCAGAACTATGCAACAACCTGTATCGATCATGCTTTCGCCTTCTGACTTCACAGGCCAATGATACCCCTTTTCACGCTTTTGTTCCTTTTTTCTGTCGTTAAATCATTGCCGCTAGGGGAGTAGGATTCGTATTTTCGTCACTGTAATCAGCCGATATAGTTCAACTTGCTTAAATAATTAATTTTTAAATCCAGTTGACGCAAGACACGTGCATCTGATCCCTGTGCCAAGCATCAGGCGGCAATATTTAGGCTTACTGAATACGAGTGGCTTTAGTTTCATCCTAAATACCACATTTTTTTTAACCTCCCCTTGTACCACCAACATGCGTGTTTGCTCCGCGGATTACGTGAATTACGCTGAGTTTCTTTGCTGTCGGCGGCGAAAAACGCAATTTAACATTGTCCTTTTTGCTTGCCTCATACCGTACTTCATCTCAGAAGCGGTGCGTGTGTATGTAATTTTAGCATACTTCTTATTTGGCGTCCTTCTATCGTCGCATGCGTTTTCATTTTCGTTCTCTTCGAAGTGCGGCAGGCCTATTTTCTATAAATAACCCCGAAGCTCGTGCCTATGGCTTCTAAACGCACCATTGTCACAGCGGTTGCTCCTGGCCATGATGGTGCAATCGGCCGTCTATTCAACCTTTCCTCCAACTACAGGAACCTTTCGCGCGTTTTTTTTTTAAATCAGCACCTTCTCTGAACAATCACCTGGTGAACAAAAACTAAGGAATTCAGGAAATACAAGCGCATACACACGGCGGGGCGTTACCTGACAAATGCAGCAAGGCCTTTTTGCCGTCGCCAACGTTCGTCACTGCTCGGCACGAAGCGGGGAGTCGCCTAGGCGTGTTCATTAAGCCCTTCCGGTGACGCTCCTGCTCTTCTCGAGAAAATTAATTTACCGGCATACACGCCACCAACGCACGTCGCCAGTAGAATTTATCACTCCCGCCCCTTCAGCTCCTACGGAAAATTTCAATCACGCGTGTTCCTCGCCCAAGGCCCAGGGAAAAGGAGCTGCTAGGAAGTGTGTCCTGTGCCCGAGAGGGGAACCAAGAGAGAAAAATGTTTAAGGGGGAGAAAGCTGAGTCGGCTCTCATTTTGCTGCCTGCATCGGAAATTTTCTTATATGGGCTCAGGCTCCGGCCATTTCGGCCTCACTCCTTTCGGTCGCTTCTGACCTCAGCTTTGCACAAGCCGGCATCGCTCCGTGGCAGGTCTCGGTGCAAAATGGAAAATGCGTTTTGTGAAAGCTTGTCGAAAAGCACCTATGAGTGTCAACCACAGTGGTCGCATAGGTTGCCCCTACAGCTTTTCTTGCGTGCGCGTAAAGGGAATCTTGATGATGCGTTTCGCTGCACCAGCTTCTAGGAGGCTCTGTACGCATTTTGATGCCCCAAAAGAAACAAACCCGCCGGGTCGGGTCAGTTCATTTCTTTTCTTTTTCTTTCCATGTAAAGCTACTGCGTGACGGGGGCTCTGCTGATGCTGCAAATAGTATTGCGATCGATCCAGTTTATCGACATGCCCAGGGAGAGCGGGTGACTCTTTGTACTAGCCTCCGAATAAAAAGGCAGACAAAACACAAAGCGAGAAACATTTCTGTGTAGAACTTTACCACAAGTATTTTCCTTTTTGCCTCTATCAGGAAACGGCAGCCGATGCCGGGATCGAGCCCCTTCGTTCTGTGTTCAGAAATTACAGCACTGATGTATCTTTGATCTGAAATGCAGCAATCGCGCTTATCTTGCGTTACATTCAGCCCCACTGGTGGTGAGCGGCGCGACCACGGGTGGCGCTGCGAAACACGTACGCGTAGGGTGCCTCTACACAGGCGCGTCTCCGCCGCAGACGGTGAAGGCACGTATACGTAGGGTTCGTTTTCGGGTTTTATATATATATATATATATATATATATATATAGCGAATCAGAATAGGAAAATGAGGGGCTCGTTGAAAATAACACAGAAATAAGGGTTGGCAGTCGAGAAAACCTCGGAAAGCAAAGGGGAGGATGTGGTAGATCATTGAAACAGATTAAGAATTTGGAAAGAAAGAAAGAAAGTGAAGAAAAAATGCCCGCCAGGTGGGATCCGAACCCACGACCTCCAGAATACCGGTCTGGTGCGATAACCACTACGCTACCGGCGGGGCGATTTTCCCATTCACTTTCTGGGGTATTTATGTTAGGTATGTTTGTTTCCTGTGCTTGGGGGTGGTAGCCAGCGCCATTCGGACTAATCGGGGTGAAGGGGACCTTCTTTTTAACCCCCGGGTCGTGACTCGAGTGTCTACGACATGTCCAGAGTGGTCGACCAGCTTTGAACCCTCTTAAGCTCCCTTTGGCAACAAGACTGCCAGAACAGAGGCCCTCGCTATGCATGTAGCGAATCAGAATAGGAAAATGAGGGGCTCGTTGAAAATAACACAGAAATAAGGGTTGGCAGTCGAGAAAACCTCGGAAAGCAAAGGGGAGGATGTGGTAGATCATTGAAACAGATTAAGAATTTGGAAAGAAAGAAAGAAAGTGAAGAAAAAATGCCCGCCAGGTGGGATCCGAACCCACGACCTCCAGAATACCGGTCTGGTGCGATAACCACTACGCTACCGGCGGGGCGATTTTCCCATTCACTTTCTGGGGTATTTATGTTAGGTATGTTTGTTTCCTGTGCTTGGGGGTGGTAGCCAGCGCCATTCGGACTAATCGGGGTGAAGGGGACCTTCTTTTTAACCCCCGGGTCGTGACTCGAGTGTCTACGACATGTCCAGAGTGGTCGACCAGCTTTGAACCCTCTTAAGCTCCCTTTGGCAACAAGACTGCCAGAACAGAGGCCCTCGCTATGCATGTAGCGAATCAGAATAGGAAAATGAGGGGCTCGTTGAAAATAACACAGAAATAAGGGTTGGCAGTCGAGAAAACCTCGGAAAGCATTCTTCACTTTCTTTCTTTCTTTCCAAATTCTTAATCTGTTTCAATGATCTACCACATCCTCCCCTTTGCTTTCCGAGGTTTTCTCGACTGCCAACCCTTATTTCTGTGTTATATATATATATATATATATATATATATATATATATATATATATATATATATATATATATATATATATATATATATATATATATATATATATATATATATATATATATATATATATATATTTGTTAAATTTGGCGGCAAAAATCGGGTTCGATTTTTCTAAGTGATAATCGGGAAAAAATCCTAGATTTTTTCTAGAACCATTACGAAATTCGGGTTTTTTTTGGGGGGTTAAATATACAGATGTGCTATGTAATACACTCAGATCATTTTATCAGAAGGTGTCACGAGCTTCTCTAATGCTTTAACACTGGGGTTTGTTTGAAGATGGAAATCGGGGGGACATCAGCGTTTTCTGCCAAATACTCTCCGAAGTTTGGCATTTGTTTGGAAAACAATCAGTAATTATGACTGTAAAGAGCCTCGATAATTTCCAAGAAAGGAAACATTTTATTCACGAAAAGCTGGTCACCGCTTTTTAACACGACCTTGTTTTCATATATTGTCGTCTGCAATCGCAGCATGTCGGTATCCGTTCGGGACCTGTCCGATCTTTAAACGTACCTCAGCCGGGAGAAAGTTCTCTCGACATCACAGCTTCTGTTATCCAAGCACAGCATTGTCTGTGCTACAGCATTTGCCAGCATGGGGTAGCGAGCGGTAGAGCCGTGCCAATACTCAATGAGCTCGTTTGTGGGCCTTGTTTGCAGCAAGTACTGGTTGAGAAGGGCGGACCATCAGTCCACAATTGTGCACATCTGTACTTTGAAAGGGTCCATTCGGGGAAGCATGTTCGGGGCGTAAAAATCGAGTAAAATTGGGATTTACCCGGACATGAACCACCCTACGTATACGTTGGCACCGCCATTTTGGGTCACTCGGTCGCCGCCGCAACAAGATCGCGAGTTATAATTTTCGCCGCAGTACGGTTTACTCGCGATCTGTGCTGTTTCTGCGCTGTCTCTGCCGTTTCTGTGCTGTTAGCCCCTGCCGGTGTTCGGTGTTTACAGCCACGAAAAAATAGCGGGTGCCAAAGGCGTCCGCCAAGCTAGATGACACGTGACGTTAGGAGTGTAGATTATCGGCCAGCGCAGTAAAGGAGCATTCTTTCGTCACCTACCGAGGTGACGAAAGAATGCTCCCTTCGTTCGACATCGACGACTGGCTTCCTTCGGCACGCAGAAGCGTCGCGCTTGCATGCCGTATCCCGGCAATTTCAACCTTCCTATTTCTTTCGCGTTGCTGAGACTCGTGGGAAACGAAAACAACTCATCTGTTTTGTTGTCGACCCGCTGCACCGCGGCATTCAACGGCTGGCCGTCCAGGATAGCGGTTACTGCTCCTTCGAAAGTGCTCACTAGCAACGTAGTACACCTTGAAAGTACTGCTTACGAGGGAACACCACACCAAAAGCGTCGTCACAAAGACACGCGGCCGACCCAAATAGGCGCCCTTAGCGGCACGCTACCGTTCAAAGAGTGTCTGCACCCTGTACGGCGGAGCTGGCAACTAGGCCTCTACGTATGCGGAGGGACTTCGGCCCAGGGATTCTCATATTTGTCGTGTTCTTCACTCCGGCTCGCTCTCACTGCGGTTCCTACGCGCTCGGTTGACGCTTGATGCTTGACATAACCACACATCGTGTCCGCGTAATATTGACGCTCGGTTGACGCTGATTGATTGATTGATTGTGGGGTTTAACGCGCCGACGCAACGCAGGCGATGAGGCGCGCCGTAGTGGAGGGCTCCGGATTAATTTGACCACCTGGGGATCTTTATCGTGCGCCGAAATCTCGTACACACGGGCGTTTTTGCTTTTCGCCTCCATCAGAAAAGCGGCCGCCGCGGCCGGGAATCGAACCCGCGACCTCGTGCTCAGCAGCGCAACGCCTTAGCCACTGAGCCACCGCGGCGGGTTCGGTTGACGCGTGATGCTTTACATAACCACATATCGTGTCTGCGTAAGGCTGGGCTTATGAGAGGGTACTCAACCATGGATCACATCCGTGTTGTCAATCATCATCACCAGCCTATCTACGCCCACTGCAGAGCAAAGGCCTCTCCCATTATTCTCCAATTACCTCGGTCCTGTGCCAACTGTGACCAATTTATCCCCGCAAACTTCTTGATCTCATCTGCCCATCTAACTTTCTGCCGCCCCCTGCAACGCTTGCCTTCTCTAGGGATCCACTCTGTTACCCTTAATGACCAGCGGTTATCTTGCCTTCGCATTACATGCCTTGCCCACGTACATTTCTTCTTCTTAATTTCTACTAATATGCCTTTAACACCAGTTTGCTCCCTGACCCACTCCGCTCTCTTCTTGTCCCTTAATGTTACACCTATCATTTTCCGCTCCATTGCCCGCGAAGTCGTTCTCAATTTAAGTTCTCAATTTAAGTCGTTGTCAATCAAGTGATAGAAAAATCCGGAAAGTATACGAAATTTCTTTACATAGAATTTATAGATTATGAGAATTCGTTTGATTCCATACTGAGCGCATCCTTGCTAGAAGCACTAAATTACGAGGGAATAGAGGTGTAGCAGCAGCTCCAGCGACATCGCTGGATCGACCGCCGCTCCTCGCGTTTTAGCGGCTCACAGCGTAGGTCGGCCGGAAGCAGGGCGGTGGCGATGCGGTAGCGCTCGGTCTGTGAGTCGATGCGGCGGATGAAGAAGTGCGCTTCCATTTTTAAGAACCAGGCTCGAGGGTAGGGTCGCTCGAAGGCCGGGTAGGGCGGCAGAGGGCAAGCGAAGTGGGGCTCCATACTGATCACGTGCGGGTCACCAATTGTAGGGCGCTATGTCGGGCGAGAGAAAGGAGCCTCAGGCAGGACGACCGTACGTCGCAAGGCAAAACCACATTTCATTTTGTGAGCACACTGCGAGACCCCGTGTCCTCGTACGCTCGCGCGGCCGCGCAGCCTGTCACCATGTCGATCGGGCTGTTGCGCGAGGAGCGGCGCTCGATCCAGCGATGTCGCTGGAGCTGCTGCTACAGAGGAAACCAACATAAGATTTATAGAAGACGTATTGTTACAAGACGGGTTTATTTACTGAATGCACGGGGTGTGTGGCCAGCGACAGACAAATTACAAAGCGGTTTAAATGGGGCCGATGACCAGCCGGAGCGCAACCTCGTCCTCTTCTTCTAATTCCGTAGGCGCATGGTTATAATTCCCGGCGTGTAATATTTGCGTCACATTTCTCCGAGACCAGACGAAGCCCTCTGGGCAAGTAAATTTGCCCTGTGGTCTTGTCAATGTTTAAAGCGGGCAACATCCACCACTTGTACCTTTTTCGATTGTCGGCCAGCTGAAGTCAAGCGCGAAGTAACGTATGTAACACCGCTCAGACGTTCGATCACAACAAAAGGGCCGACGTAATGGGACAGAAGCTTCTCAGATAAACCGCGCTTCCGCAATGGCGTTCATAGCCACACGAAATCGCACGGTGCACACATAGCATCGCATTGGCGACTGTCAAATCGCCTCTTGGAGCGCTCCTGAGACGCCAGAGTTTGTTGGTGGTCAAGTCGATTGGCATCTCCAGCAAGGCAGAGCATCCTCGCCAACAACGGTTTGTCATGCAGGGAGAACGGGAGGATGGTGTCCAGGCAGCTACCAGGTTGACGGGTGTAAAGGATGAAAAATTGGCTGTAACCAGTGTTTTCACGCTTCGCCGTGTTATATGCGTATGTTATGAACGGAACAGATCTTCCCAGTTTCTGTGGTCGGAAGAAACGTACATCGATAGCATGGTAGCTCATGTTCGGGTGGTTCGTTCCTTCAGACCGTTAGTCTAAGGATGGTATGGCGAAGATGGCGAAATTGCACGGCACAAAGGCGAGAAGCCCTTCAACCACCGTTGCAGTGAATTGGCGTCCACTGTCACTGATTATGACTTTAGGGGGTCCATGGCGTAGAAAAATGTGCCGGAACAAGAAGGGCGAGATTTCTGTGGCAGTTGCAGAAGGTAGAGACGCCATCTCAGCGTAGCACGATAGGTAATCTACGCATACAATAATCCAGAGATTACCCTGTGATGAGCGTGGGAAAGGCTTTAACAGGTCTATGCAACTTTTTCAAAAGGACGATATGCCCGGGTCCAAGGGCTGAAGTCGGCCCTCCGGGACAGTGGTGGGGTAGCTGTACCGTTGATATTGGGTGCAAGAGGTGACATAGCGCTCGATAGTTTTACGCATGTGGGGCCGATGAAAACATTGTTGGGTGAGGTGAAGAGTCCGCGCGAGACCCATTGGACCGGAAAGTGCGTCATCGTGCCTAATGTTTAAAACAATGCTGCGAAGGCTCTGTGGTACCGCAAGAAGGAGACGAGAAACGTCGGCCAAAACGTATGTGTGGAGGCTAGTAGCGCTTGTCTCGGATGAAACGAAAAGGTACTCCAAACTGCTGTCCTTGCGTTGTTCTCATTTGAACAGAGCTAGATCGGGGAATCCCGCCGACACCGAGGCGAGGCACTCATCGAAGTTGTCGACGTCTGGGTCAGTTGATTGTAATGGCAGCCGAGAAAGGCACTCTGCATCGGCATGCTTCTGGACACTTTTGTAGGACACAGTGAAATCATATTCCTGTAGTCGGAGAGCCCAGCGTGCCAGTCTCCCACACGGATCTCGAAGGCTGATGAGCCAGCAGAGGGAAGGGTGGTCGGTGACGATTGGGAAGCTATGCCCATTGAGTTAAGAGCGAAGTCATTGTGTGGCGAAAACGACCGCAAGGCACTCTTGTTCCGCGACTATGTAGTTCCTCTCTGGCTTACTGAGGATGCGACTGAAATGAGGAATAACATGCTCCCCGTCACTGTGATGTTAAACAAGGACTGCCCCCACTCTAACACCACTGAAATCGGTGTGCAGTTCCGTTGGTGCTTCGGGATCAAAGTGATGAAGGACCGTCTCCGACGTCAAGAGAGGCTTCAGGTGGCGAAAAGCGATGTCACAGTCGGAACTCCATTTGTATTTGTATGTATTGTTCGAATGGGATTTTCTTCTGGAGAAGGCATGGTAGGGGGTAAGCTATGTCGACAAATTCAAAAACAAAATGACAAAAGTACGAGCATAGTCCTAACAAGCTGTGAAGTTCCTCGACAGAACCCGGTCCTTTAAAGTAGCTGAAGGCTTGAATCTGTAGTCGGTCTGGTCGGACGCTTTCTTTGTCGTCGACAACGAGCCCGAGCACAAATATTTGCCTTTCTCCAAACCCGCATTTCTTCGAGTTTAGGATGAGACCAGCCTTTTCCAAACTATTCAAAACAGTGGGCAAGCGTGCATTGAGCTCTCGAAAAGAGCGACCGAAAATCACGATATCGTCAAGGTAGCACATGCATACTTCCCATTTAAGTCCCCGAAGTGCAGTGTTCATAAAGTGCTCAAACGTGGCAGAGGCGTTACAGAGGCCAAAAGGCGCGACATTAAATTCGAAAAGTCCATCGATTGTGAAAAAGGCGGCCTTTTCTTTATCGTCAGGGTTCACAAGATTTTGCCAGTAGCCCGATCGTAAGTTAACTGTGGAGAAGTACGAAGCCGAATGAAGATAGTCTACTGCATCGATCGTCTATACGGGGGAGTGGATATACGGCCTTCTTAGTAATTTTGTGAAGACGCTGGTAGTCGGTGCAGAAGCGCCATGACCCGTCTTTCATTTAACCAAAACCATCGGCGCCGCCCAAGGTGTGGAGGATTCCCTAATCACGCCCTTCTGCATCATATCCGAGGACTTGTTCGTTAATGACTTGGCGTTCAGAAGGAGAGACGCGGTAAGGCTCTTGCCGTATGGGCCGGGCTGTTCCAGTGTTAATTGAATGGTGTGTCCGTGTGGTCGGTACAGACGAGCGTTGATATTGGCGGGCAAAATCAAACACACCCGAGTACCCCGTAAGCACTTCTACCCGCGCACGACGTTTTTCTGGGCCAAGTGATTCATTTGTTATACTCTCCAGCTTGGCAGGGTCCACCGCGGAATTATTAGAAGAAGACTCCAAGGCATCTGTCGAAACCGCCACTGAAGACGACGCGTATTCGGGGAATTCGGCAACATTCAGGCCACGGAGAAGCACTGCGCACTCAGCAGTGTAGTCGAAAGTACGGTGTGTCCTTGGAGAACCGAAGCAATTAACCGCGGCACGAGAATGTCTTTTTTTGGCACAATTCAGAGGAACTGGTTCAATCAAGGCTTCAAAGTCAGCCACGTCAGCTCCGGTGCAAAAAACTGAAACAAATGCTTCTAACCTCGCCGGTACGGTTGTGTCACCCAATACGCAGGTGGCGTGGTTGTCGCAAGAAGACTCTTCCACAAGGCCAGGTAGCGCGGTCCCGTACTCGTAAATGTATGCGTTAGACCATCAACGATGACGCCACATTGATTCAAGAAATGCAGACCTAAAATGGCATCGTGCGTAGATAGTGGAAGCACTGAAAACTCCGCTCCGTACGTGTGGCGGTGAAACTAAACATTCACTGAGCTATCCCCAAGCGGAAACAGGCACTCACCGCCAACGCCCCGAAAAGTCACCATTTGGTCCTAGCTAAACATCACTTTTTGGCCAAGGCGGGACTTGAAAGCTAAATTCATGACGGACACTGTTGATCCTCTAGCAATCGAAGCCAATGTTCGGGTTTCATTACCAATACTCCCACTGTGTTTTTAGCATACATACAAGCGAAGGTAATTCCAATTTACTGTCCGGCAAAACCCATATTACGCGATGGTTGTGCTGCGGCCTCACCTCTGTTGGCCGCACCGGTGGTCACCGCCGCTGGAAAGGTGAGGGTTAACGCCGCTGTCGGGTGGGGGGAGGTATTAGACTCCAGTCAGTAGCAGGCGAATCACTTCGAGGCGGTGGCTCAGGCCTGGGGGCAGATCCTGTTGCAGGGGAGTGTCGTAGCGGCCATTCAGAGCGCGGTTCCACATAGGCGGTTTCTCGTACTGCAGTGCTTGACGACGGCAGAAGTGAGAAATGTGTCCCAGCTCACGGCAATTGCAGCAGGTGGGGCCGCACTTACGGTAAGGGAGGTATTCCTCGTACACATCATCAGAACGCTGTCCAAAGGTTGCAAGCCGAGGACGCTGGTTATAAGTTGGACGCTGGGGACGCTGAGGCAACGATTCGACTTCATAAATGGTGCGTGCTGAGTCGCGGACATCAGCGCGTTGTGGACTGTCATTGCGAGTGATAGTTCGCATCGTCGAACATAACGCTCGACGGAGAGTGTTGGCCTGGATCAATTGTAGCACTTAGCTTGCATGGATGCGTACGCTGTGGGTATGCTGCCGGCGCTCTTGTTGTAGTAGCAGTGCCCAACGGACAATGCGTCGTATGGTTTCAGCGAAGTCTGCAGGCGGGTTCACGTCAACGGTAGCCGCAGTGGTAACATTAGACAAACGACCGAGGTAGCCGCAGTGGTAACATTAGACAAACGACCGAACTTTGGTGTTATGCGGCGCATCTTTAGGGGTTCAAAGGTGCGACAATGTTGGACGACGTCGGATGCTGAGTCCAACTTTTTGCGGCCAATCAGGAAGTTGTAGACGTCTTCGGCGATGCCTTTTAACTGATGTCCAACCTTATCTTCCTCTGACATTAGCGGGTAGAGGACTCTGCAAAGCTTTAACACCTCCTCTATATAAGTTGTGCACGTTTCGCCAAGTATTTGCGGTCGCTGGAGGAGCGTCTGTTCCGCACGCTTCTTTGTGACGGAGTCGCCAAAGCAGAGTGAGATGTCTTCCACAAAACGGTCCCACGTTGTGATCGCGTCTTCATGATTCTCATACCAGGCTAGTGCAGTCTCATCTAAGGAGAACACAGCGTTCACGAGTTGAGCAGCTGCATCCCAGTGATTGTACCATCTAACCCGTTCGAACCCGTTCGTAAGGAGTTAACCACCCGTCGACGTCCTCATCCGCGTCTCCAGTGAATGTACGGGGCTCGCGTTGGGGACGGCAGCCAACCATGGCAGCTCGCATGTTAGATAAGTAAACGATTTTTGTATAGTAATGTTTTTTGTCTACAAGGCAAACTTAGGTCGCCTCAGCGGGCCATGCAACGAATAATGTTAGGAATAACACTAAGGGACAGAAAACGAGCTACTTGGATCACAGAGCAAACTAGAGTAGAAGATGTCGTTGTTGAAATTAGGAAAAAGAAATTGAATTGGATTGGCCATGTAGTGAGACGAACCCACAACCGCTGGACAATTAGGGTAACACAGTGGATACCAAGAGATGGTTCTAGAAGGAGGGGAAGGCGATTCACAAGATGGAGGAATGAAATAACGAAATTCGGGGGTAAACTGTCGACTCGAGCAGCGCAGGACAGAAGCGGTTGGAGTCAATAGGGTACAGTGGAGCTAAGTAGGCTGACGATGATGACTATGATGATGAAATACTTGTTCCCACGAGGCAAGGAAAAAGCAGATCCAAACTACTCCTGACGGGGCCGACGCCTTGCGTATACACATATTACAGCAGTGTATGTATGTATATTGTCAATCAAGGCGGTACATTGAAGCTTAACTGCAGTGGTAATGAAGACACAACCATTTATAGGGTTCATGTATTGGTACATGAACAATATTTGAAAATTGGGGCAATCGACAGAAGAAATAAATCACACCATACTAGTAACAATAACACTTCAGTACGTTGGGATAACAGCATTAGGAGTGTTATAAATAGACCGCTTTTTAATTACCTTTTTGAAATGATGCCCAGTTTTGCTCAAGTGGACTTGTTCGATCACAGAGGGATATGTGTGTCAACAAAGAATATTGTTTGATTTTCTATTGTCTGAATGCCATAATTTGCTCGGGTCTCGGTGCCACTAAACTAATAATCCGCAGATTGCACGTCTCTTCTCGGCTCAAATATTTTTGAGTAAACAGCGCAAAGTCACATTTGGTGTTACGATGCATCAAAATTTCCAACGAAAAATTGTATAGTTGAGTAAAAGGTAATGCACCAATTAATTCGAACATAGAGGTTTGCGTATGGCGTTTGGGCTGCAGTACAGTTGTTAACGCTTTTCCCTAAAGGGACAGATAACCGATTTTTGTGGAGCGCATACCTAGCTCATATGAAAGCCAGTGTTTTATATACTGGGGTGTACCCCAAGGAATTTCTAAAACAGGCGGAAAAAAATGTCAATATTGCAATAAAATTTCTGAAGTCTGAAAGGTGGCGCCATGTAGTGTTTAAACGTGACACTAACCCACGTGCCCAAACAACTGCGCCGATTTCAACGCGTGATTGAAGAACCGCATGAATCAATACGAAAGGTTCCACATTGCTGTTGTCTTAGACGGGGACAAGTTTTAAAGCAAAGCTTGCTACCTCTACCAGCCAACGTGGCGTACGGGAAAAGAAACTCCCAACGCGGCTAGGGAAGGGGAGGACAGTTTTCACTCACGGAGCGCAGTGTAGATGGCGCGGCGAATGGTTACCCAGAGCTCTCCGCGCGCTCCTCACACCTGCGGGCGGGTCGCCGGGGCGGCTTTGTCGTCCGGTTTAGCGGCGGTTGTTCTGGGCCTGTTTTGGCGCAGCTCCGCGTCGTACGGCAAAAAGACGTTAGGATTGGTTTGCAGGGCAACAAAACACAATCTAGAGACCACATACACACATCTAGCCACTAGAGAAACGCTAGCTTTCGCGCACTGCTTGCCACGAATGCGACTACGTTTTCTATATTGGTAAATAGCAATTCCGTTGCGTTTAAAGAGGTACTACAAAAGGCGAAAGGAGAAACTGGTTCTGATAAATAGCGATTATAAAAGTTCCCTCAGCTTTCTGGCAATTCTCAAACTTACTAAACTAACTAGTTTAAATCGGCATAAATGGGAATCACTAAACTCACATGCCGAATTGTTTCGGTATCTGCACTTGTGTCGCGCGCTGCTTCAGCCCCGAGCTAGCAGATCAGGATGGCTATGTTCCGCTGCCTGACCCTTCGAAAAACGCTCCTCTCCGTTTTCTTTCTGCCGACGCACCCCAGGTCTACAGCGGCTGCGTCCGCCGCTAGAGCCTTGCCGCGGCCGAGGCTGCTGCATTCGGGACGCCACCCCCGCGAATCCCAGGTAACGGCTGGCAGAATCTCTAGTTTCACTTTTCGTAGAGCCACGCCTGTGAATTTAAGGAACGTGCATGGGCAATTTTGTTGAGTGTCATTTAAAGCACAGCGTGGATTGGAGCCAACTTTTTCAATTATCTCTTTAATCTCGCGCACAGGGAAAAGTATGCTGCCGCACGGCCAACTGTCATGGTTGCCAGCACTCCTTTTGGCGGGACGCGTACGGCTGGTAGATCTAGGAACTCCGATTTTTAAAGTTATAGGGCACTATCAGCTAAACCGTTTCCAGTTAAGGCCCTCTCATTTGGAATAAAGCAAATATACTTGACAAAAATCGATTGTCTGTCCCTTTAAGTGCAACCAGCCAGCCAGCATCTGTTTTTTTGCTCAAGCCCCAGACTAAGTGACAATATAGAAGGTGCGAATGCACCAAAGAGAAAGAGAAGTGTATTTGTTTCTGTACATGTAGTGGTACAGTATGCATAGGACGACAGATTAGGCCGACAGATCATACCCCGCAATGAGTTTTTCATAGAACAAGAACAAGCCAGCTGCTAATAACCGACTAACTATAAAGTGCAAGACCAGAACACATTCCAGGCCATCGTTTAACACGGGGTTGTAGGCTTTGCCAGTAGGAATTGCGATTCTCTTTAACAGTTTCCCAGCAGAGTGTATAATTGCGTTTTTGTAAAGTTGAGGAATGCGCGAAAACGTTGTATTGTGTTGTGTTGCCATGGCAGTCATACGCCATCATAGGGTCGCAAGGAAAACGTAGGTTGACTTCGAAACAGCATTCGCTTTTTTGTAAGCGCCTGCAGGTATATACGCATGTTTGTAAGCACTAATGATGTGTTCTAAGGCCCACCATAATGCTTGAGAACGATACTAATAACGTGCTCGGCTGAAGCTCGGAGGCTGCGAGCAAGCAGGCTACGGGCGGTATGAACCTCTCGTTCACAGAACAGCAGTATCAACTCCTCCCAAATTTTCTAGGTATAAACCAAGTGAAAGAGGCTTAGAAATTGCAGAGCGTGTTTTGATTTCCGAAAATTTTGTCCATAAAGCAAATTACTGAAGAAAAGTGAATACGGAGTTAGTCGCTGTCCACGACACACGACATCTGAGGTGCGACCTCAGAACGCATTTCGTCGATGCGTTGTTGTGTTTGTTTATTTTAAAGGGCGATCGACTTTATTTATTTATTTATTTATTTATTTATTTATTTATTTATTTATTTATTTATTTATTTATTTATTTATTTATTTATTTATTTATTTATTTATTTAAACAGTGGCTGCGGACTCTTGGAGAACACTGCCCAAAATTTTATTATGCCTGGCAGTTCCGAAAGTGGGACCTTTCTTCGACAGGGGTTATTTAAAATGGACAGAAAAAAACTCTTATAGACACTTCGCCTCCAAGGGATTCTTTTTCTCATCCCCTTCGCCTTGGAGGATGCTGCGGGAAAGTAAAACTGTGGGAAGGTAATAAAAACAACTCGTAACTAAACGATAGAGGCTACTCAAGGTGGGGAGAGGGAAAAAATAGGGAAAAAGAAAGAAAGAAGAAAAGTGGGGAATGGGAAGGTGTTATGTTCGGGCTCCTCATTTAATTAATGAAAGCTTCCGGTAGCTCATGCATCGGCGTTGCTTCCGCTTGTACCTGCCATGCTGGGTTCCTTTCATGCAGCCGCAGGGACGTGATGTTGGGGACCGCCGAATGCATGCTTTGTATTCCGTCCTTTTGTGTGGCAAGAGACGGGCGTGCTTAGCCCGAGTACCTTTGTTGCGTTGGTATGTGGTCAGCTCGACCGGGCGGTCTCAGTGAACGGCGGATGGGTGCACAACAGTGAAAACAGTTCCAGTGCGGGGTTCCCTCTCGGACAGCGCGCATGCTGCTAATATGGCTTACCGACATTGGGAAATGGCTGGGTCGTCCATCGAGGTGGACTAGCTGACGGGAAGCGAAAGGATGCCGTCTCTTGGTGTCGAAAAGGCCCGCGGCGTAGTCTTGAAGGATTTGCGAAGCCGGCGTACGCCCTGTTCGTTTATGGGTCATTCGCCTCGAGAATGCTCGCCTAGGTTTGGAGAAGCTCGTCCCGCCAGTCACACGGCGGGCAGCGGCTTCCCTTAGTCTTGGGAAGGGATAAGCCACGACTCCCTCATTGTGCCAGCGCGCGCTCGGACAAGTGCGAGGCGGTAAGGCGAGGACACTGTAAGATGTTAGCCGCGCGAAGACCACTCTAAGCGTTCGGCTTTGGCTTTGAGCAGGTGCCGCCCACTTAACGTAATGGTTCGACCACTCCTCGCGGTCAGTGACTTTGGGTGGCAGATGTCTTGTATTTACTTGTCGGTTGCAATAACGTGCGCGGGAAACACACTATGAGTACATGAGAGAGAGCGTGTTGGGTCATGTGACTGCAGGTGGGAACATGTTGAGGATTTGTTGGTTCTTGTGGCCAGTCCGTGGTCCATATGAATCATGTTGAAAAGGGTTTCCGCTCTTTCTTGAACGCCCCCTTTTGAGGCGTGGCTTTTAGGATCAAAACCGGAGTGTTGGTTTTTGTCCGGGGTCGGTCGGTCAGTCGAGAGGGATCTAGTTCAGTATAGATCTTGGCCGAACAGGATGCCGCGGGCAGAGTGACGATGTAACCGTCATTATATCCTGATGTAAATACTTGGAGTAATGTAAATAGTGTAAATAAACCTAATATCCAGCAATAAAGGCAGTCCTCGTCCCTCACCTGCTTCAAGCATCGGGCGTCGGTCATCGGAGTGAGTCGAGATCGTACTCTCGGCTCAAGCTTCTTTAAGAACTTCGTCTTCATCATTCACCAAGAAGATGTAGAGACGAAATCTAACTGAAGGAGGCACAGTTGCGGTAGTGATGGAGAGAAAGCAAACGCATAAAGTTCAACCAATGTATGCCTACAGAGAGAAGGCGCGCTGCGCCTGGGAGAAGAGTCGAAGGTTGAAAGCGTTAAAAAAAAGCTCTAGATGGCACAGAAGCATGCCAAAATCTGCCGAGTGGTACTAAATGGTAAGAAAACGATGAACAGCATTGGTTAATTGCGCTTTGAAAGCGTTAGGCAAGGAGACAAGTGCCACACAACCAGCAGGTGGCCGAGGAAAGCTTATACGGAAACCAAACAGACTTGGAAGACAGGGCCAGGCAAGCACCAGTGCGCGGAGTCTCGTAAAAGGTCCAGAAACACCGCGTAAAAGGTCCAGAAACACTGCGTTGAAACCAATTTAACCCTCGTAATGAACCATATTACCTCAACGCCACTAGAAGGGCCATTACCGCGCGGAACGCCCCGCACACTCCCCCTGGTCTCACAAATGCCGCCACAACGCCGATCCCTAGCTGGGACAGACGGACGTGATCTACAAAATTAAAAGAACAAAAGAATAAAAAATACACTTACAAATTTACAGCATATCCTCTTGTTTCGCCCTCCCCCAAAACATCTCAGGGTACTTACGTCAGATTCGAAAGCAACTTCATCTCCCGATGGTCTTAGTTACTCCTTCGGCAAACGTCCGAAATGTATGTATAAACAACGATTCTCTTTGTTCTCGCTCGTATGTGGTGCAGAAACCTGGCTGAATTAAGATGGCCTGAATTTTTGCGAATGAGTGGTCCGGAAGTCGGAGATGCCTAGCGAGCGGAACGTCGGGAAGGCCTTGCACGTGCGACTTGTGATTGTTACACGTTTTGCGGAAATATGTTTTGTTTGGCCAATATATTCCCCATCACAGACAAGGCAACACAGTTTGTAGATTGCATTAGGGGTGTCGAAGTTGAGTTTGTGTTTTATTTCATATTGAAAGGTTGACCTGCCGGCCTAGGCAAATATTATGGTCGCCATGTGGGGACAAAGTTTAGAGCACCACTTTTCGCGTGGCCCGCAGCCTTGAGCTCACTCAAGCGGTTCTTTTCTTGCTTTGACTAAAAGGTTTTTCATGTTTCTGCCCCGTCTGTACACTACACGGGGGGGGGGGGGGGCGGGGAGATGCTGAAAAACAGCCAACAAGCGGTCACTCTGCCTTATGATATTAAAATATCGTCTCAGGATGCTATTCACTTGCGAAGTTTTTCACTAAGCTAGTCTCATTGTGGGTTTCTTTTCGGCCTTTAGTCACTCCGAGAAGACTAAAACCATCGGGGAGAGTAAAACAGCAGGAAAGTAACAATAACCTCTCGTAACTATTGACAGAGGCTACGTAAAGTTGCCTTTCATTTTTCCTTCCTTTTTTTCCTCTCCCCACCTTGCGTAGCCTCTGACGTATAGTTCATCATCATCATCATCACCATCAACAGCCTATGCACCCCAACTGCAGGGTAAAGGCCTCTCTCATAAATCTTCAATTATCCCGGTCCTGCGCTAACTGCGCCAAATATCCCCGCAAACTTCTTGATCTCGTCTGGATATCTAACTTTCTGCCGCCCCCTGCCAAGCTTGCCTTATCTAGGGATCCACTCTTACCCTTAATGACCAACGGTGATCTTGCATTCGCATTACATACCCTGCCCCTCCCATTTCTTTATAATATCTACTACATAGTATGTTCTCTAAACGCGTTTGTTACCCGACCCACTCCGCTCTCTTCTTGTGATTAATGTTACACTTATCATCGTCCGTTCCGTTGCTCGCTGAGTCGTCCCAAATTAAATTGAACCCTTTTAGTGAGCCTACAAGTTTCTGCCCGGCAGGTGAGTACCGGTAAAATGCAGCTGTTGTACACTTTCCTCTTCAGGGACACTGGTAGGCTGCCATTCGTTATATGAGAATTCCTGGCGAGTGTACTCGACCCCATTTTTACGCTTCTAATTCGACAGATGCATCTTACTGGTACTCACGTAGGGGTCGTATAATTACGAGATGTTATTGTTCCTTTTCCCCTGTTTTACTCTCTCCGAGGGTTCTCTGGGGCGAGGGTAAGGAGAAAATGAATCCCTCGGAGGCAAAATATCCATAAGAGTTTTTCGGCCCATTCTAAGATTACCCCCGAAGAAGAAAGGTCGCAGTTTCGAAACTGTTGGGCAGAATAAAATCCTGGTTCAGTGTTCTCCAAGCGTCTGCACCCAAGTTAAACTTATATATATATATATATATATATATATATATATATATATATATATATATATATATATATAGCGAATCAGAATAGGAAATGAGGGGCTCGTTGAAAATAACATAGAAATAAGGGTTGGCAGTCGAGAAAACCTCGGAAAGCAAAGGGGAGGATGTGGTAGATCATTGAAACAGATTAAGAATTTGGAAAGAAAGAAAGAAAGTGAAGAAAAAATGCCCGCCAGGTGGGATCCGAACCCACGACCTCCAGAATACCGGTCTGGTGCGATAACCACTACGCTACCGGCGGGGCGATTTTCCCATTCACTTTCTGGGGTATTTATGTTAGGTATGTTTGTTTCCTATGCTTGGGGGTGGTAGCCAGCGCCATTCGGACTAATCGGGGTGAAGGGGACCTTCTTTTTAACCCCCGGGTCGTGACTCGAGTGTCTACGACATATGTCCAGAGTGGTCGACCAGCTTTGAACCCTCTTAAGCTCCCTTTGGCAACAAGACTGCCAGAACAGAGGCCCTCGCTATGCATGTAGCGAATCAGAATAGGAAATGAGGGGCTCGTTGAAAATAACATAGAAATAAGGGTTGGCAGTCGAGAAAACCTCGGAAAGCAAAGGGGAGGATGTGGTAGATCATTGAAACAGATTAAGAATTTGGAAAGAAAGAAAGAAAGTGAAGAAAAAAAAAAAGTGAAGAAAAAATATATATATCCTATATATATATATATATATATATATATATATATATAAAAGGTTAGTAGAGACAGAGACACACGAGAAGGACAATAAAATTGAAAATAAAAGTTTACTGACGATTCAGGGAGAGGACTCCCTTTCTTCAGAGTGCCACAAACCTGAACTGAACCGGTATTTTTGCCGGAACTGAACCCAAAGCGGAACCGTTATTTTTTGAGCACGCTGAGCCCGAACCGGAACTGAACAGAAAAAAGAAATAACGGTTACCGGTTCATGCCGAAACGGTTCGACCCTCCGCTGTTGGTATTGCACAGTCAATGCAATTCATGCCTTTTTTTCTTCCACGTACCATCAACTTCGTACCCGCTCCGCACTTTCCCCTCCAGACAATTGAACCCTATCACGCTCTATGTAACAACAGGGGAAATGAATGAGCACCAATGTAGCAATGGTCTGCTGTTGCTGGAAGCGCGAGCGTAGTGCAAGCTGCCCGAACGGAATGTCATTCTCGGCAGCTTGCAGGGGATATAAAACGACTTTGCCCTGCCCTAGCTGCGACTTTATTGGAGCAATCTGGCTGCAGGAGTGCTCCACTGCGCAACAGCGAAAGCCCACACCCGAGGTGGGCAAATTTTTTGCATTTCATAATTTGTCTAAAAGTAAAACCGAATAAGTAAAAAAAGCACCAAAACGTGGATATTGCTCTATACTTTTCTTTGCCCTGTCTTTCACAAGGAAACGTGTCATCAATGCGAAGGAAGTGAGTTCCGTGGTCAGTTTTTGAGGACAGTACAGTGGACAAGTTCCGTTTTTTACAGATACAAATAACAAGAGATATCTCAGGGAAAACTGTTAAGGTGCGCATTTATTTATTTATTTATTTATTCAAATACCTACATCGCCTTTCCAGGCATTAGTGTAGGGGGGAGGGGGAATAAAAAAAGGGACACAAAGTACAAATACAATTGTCGCATAAACAAACAAACAAACAGGTTGCGTTTCCTTAAATAATGAGTATACATCAAAGCGGTGAATTGGCGTTGGAAAAGGAGCACTTCAAGAAAGGAAGATGTACAGAAAGGATGTACAGACAACAAGCACATCGTAACACAGATAACCCGGCCGTAAGCCCGGCAAACAAGGCGGCGGGATATTACTGACGCATATAATCCTGCAAACGCTTTCCAAAACAAGATGGGGGAGAGCAGACAATTTCCTCCGGTAGAGCATTCCATTCATGTATTGTTTTGGGAAAGAAACTGTACTTAAATGTGTTAATCCTGGAGTTAAGCTCGCGAATCTTTAAACAGTGATCGGTGCGAGGGGATACGTATGTTGGTTGTTTTAAATAAGTTTCTTTCTTAATGCCAGTTCTGGAGTTGAATATATTATAGAACAACGAGAGTCTCAGGTATTTGCGTCTTTCAGCGAGTAGAGGCCATCCAAGTCTTCTGCAAATGTCAGCTGATCTTTTGGAAAAATCGTAATCGCCTGTTACGAAGCGAGCGGCGCGAGCCTGTATTCTTTCTAGTGCATCAACGTTTGTCTTTGTGTAGGGGTCCCAGACACTGCAACCATATTCCAAAATGGGGCGCACATTCGTCAGATACAAAGTCTCCCTGACCTTAGTCGGAGCTTGCCTGAAATTGCGTCTTAAGAAATTTAGCACACGGCTCGCCTTTACTATCATATAATTGACGTGATGGTTCCAGGACAGGTTAGAAGAGAAAAAGATTCCGAGGTATTTAAACTCTGTGTCTACCGGTAAACATGCCCCGCCCATGTAGTAGTCAACAAGTAGAGGGTGCTTTTTGTTGGTGAACCTTACCAGATTACACTTTGTTAGATTGAGCGTCATCCCCCACGACTGGCACCAAGAAAAAACAGAGTTAAGATCGCGTTGCAAAAGGTCCGCATCTGCTACGCTGGTTATATCACGATAGATGCAGCAGTCATCAGCGTACAATCTAGTACGACTGGAAGTGCAGTTCAGGAGATCATTAATAAATATTAAAAAAAGAAGTGGGCCTAAAACTGATCCCTGCGGGACACCGGATAACACAGAAATACTTGAAGAACTCAGGCCTTCAAGCACCACACACTGTTTTCTTTCGAAAAGATAAGCATCCAGCCACTTCAGCAGTTCAGTAGGTATGTTAAGAACAGATAGCTTGCGCAGTAACAAGGGATGCGGAACAGAATCAAAAGCCTTGCGAAAGTCTAAAAATATACAATCAACCTGAGTGCCTGCGTTAATGGAAGTTGCAATATCGTGCCCAAATTCAATAAGCTGCGTGTCGCACGAGAAGCCCGCCCTAAAACCGTGTTGCATTGGGGAGAAGAAGTTATTGTTTTGTAGATGAGTCATTAGGTTTGTGTAAATGATGTGTTCTAGTATTTTAGAGCAAACGCTTGTCAGCGAGATAGGCCTGTAGTTAGAAAAATTGGTTTTGTCACCACTTTTAAATATCGGATTTACATTGGCATTCTTCCAGTCAGCCGGTAAAACACCCAGCCGAAGTGATGCTTGGAACAAAAGGGTCAAAAAGGGGGCTATGGACGCAGCGCAGTGCTTTAGGATAAAGTTTGATATCCCGTCTGGGCCGGAAGCTGAGTGCACATCCAATTTTTCCAAGAGAGACACGATGCCGGCTTCGGATATTACTATTTCTTGCATAGGCGCAAGCGGGTTCAAAATTTGCGGCATAGTATTGGGGTAAGTTTGCCGATTAAACACTGATTGGAAGTACACGTTAAAGCTTTCGGCTTTGCCCCTTGTATTTCCTGTGTAGTCTATGCCGTCCATGACGTCAGGAATACTAGCCTTAGAATTATTTTTGTTCTTGACATATTTCCACATCAATTTAGGGTTGGTTTTCAGTTTTTCGCCCAGGGAGTTTAGGTAAGTTTCATGCGCTTTGGTCATTTCTTTCGTCACTGCTTTGGTCATCTTTTTTATTTTGGACCGTAGCTCAGGCTGGGGCAATTTACAATACTTTCGAAACAGCCGATTTTTTCTGTTTATCAAAGACCGAAGTTCCTTATTGAGCCAAGGCTTATCAGTGCGACGCTTAGCTGAGATAATGCGTGAAGGAATGAAAGTTTGTGTTAGGGACAAGATCTTTGTTTTAAAAAGATTCCATTGTTCGTTCATGCCAAGAGATAAGCTATGCTGCTGGAATTCAGGCAAAAATGCATCTAGCGCACGCGAGAGCGAGCTGTAGTTGCCTTTATCATAGGAGAACACTTTTCTTGGTTCTGTAGGCCGGTGGCTCTTGACCGTGCAGGTTACGTTAGCGATAACAATATCATGATCACTAATACCGGGAATTGTGAGTACAGACGATACAAGGGAAGGGTCATTGCAAAAGAATAAATCGAGCAAAGTCGCGCTGCTAGCACTGATTCGAGTGGGTGTTTCTACGAGTTGGAATAATGAATGTGCATTGATCATTTCGTAGAAGGCTGAGTACAAGAGAGATGTATTCCGCAGTATCGGCTTGCTGGACTGCCATTCAACGTCAGGCAAGTTAAAGTCTCCACCAAGAACTACATAACTTGTTTGCAAGCTTAACAACATGTTACTCAGCTGGAACAGAGGCTCAGGAGTTCGTAACCCAGGCGGTCTGTAGAAGGAACCAACGGCCACGGAAACACCATTTTTCAGTAGAACCTTGCACCAGACAGCTTCGCAAGACTCTGTCTCGAAGTGCATAGGTTGGCTTATTATGCTATCATGAACAAGGATGAATACGCCACCACCACGGGAATTGCGATCCTTCCTGTACACGGAATAATAGGAAGGGAACATTTCGCCGTCATTTATGGTGCCTTCAAGCCAGGATTCCGTACCAATAACTATATGCGGCTTCGAAATTTCTATTAGCGAGTTGAATTCGGCCGTTTTATTCTTTAGGCTGCGGCAGTTAACTAAAATGCATACAAGGTCATGGCTACCTGAAGACCCTCTACCCAAAGAATGAATTGTCTGTCGTGGCTACGAACTACATGGGACCACAGCATCCGTTACGTTGTTATAAACAAAAGTTTCTTTACCCATTTTCAGTTTATTAAACCGTAGTTTGTATTCCCCACCCTGTTCTCGTGCAAAGTGAAGCAGCTTCTGCCTTTCCTGCCTAACCTTAGCCGAAAAGTCTTCACCTATCGCATAATCAGTTCCTTTTAGTTTAGCGGCCTCCGTAAGCACTTTTTGTTTGCCCTTGAAGGAGAGAAACTTCACAATTAGGGGCCTCTGTTTTGTAGGGGTGAAACGGCCAAGTCGGTGAGCCCTTTCTATAGAGGCAGGATCAACTGAAACTTTTAGTTGTTCTGAGCAGAACGCAATAACAGTGGCCTCTGCATCGGACCAAGTTTCGTTTGCGTCATCTCGAAGGCCATAAAAAATCAAGTTGTTCCGTCTTAACCTGTTTTCTTGATCATCTTGGCAGTTGTCGAGCCTTGCGCACGCAGAAGAAAGAGCAGCAGTTTCAGAAACAAGCCGCGCCACATCGTCCTTCATCGGTAATACCGACGAAACGTCCTTTTCAACAGCCTTGACCTTCTCAGTTAGGTCGGATAACTTGTTATCAAGTACTTGTTGTTCCTGCCGAATAGAACGAATTTCCTCAAGTATTTCCAACTGTTTTGATTGCATTGAAGGGATCGTCATGACCACGTTGAACATTTGGCTTAGTTGATCCTCTGTCAGGGGTCCCGGGTTTTGTTCTATGTCACCGGACAGCAGCAATTGTTTTCGCAAAGCAGTGACACAAGACAGACAATTCGCGACGAGCTCAAGAACACTCCAAACGACGATAGCCAGGCGAGAGTTGGGATCTGGCACCGACTTTTTGAAAGGTCTGCCGCTTACAGAAAGGTAAGTATAACCAACCTGAACAAAAAGCAGGAATGAGCGACTGGCGTCCATGTCGGCGCCAGATCCCAAAGTGAGGGGCGGGAGCAACAGCTTATGTAGATGTATGCCGTCTTGCCGTGTCCCGGGTTGCCAGCCATAGTGAAGATAATCGGAGTGTCTCGGCAGCGGCGACTCTGGTTGCGTTGGGTAGCAGTTGCAGATCCCACGATAAACAGAACAGGCGTCATCCAGGGCTGAATTTTCTTGAAGAAGCGGGCATGTTGTCGGTCCGGATTCACCGAAATTTGCCTGCGCAACCTGCGCAATCTGAACAAAAAGCAGGAATGAGCGACTGGCGTCCATGTCGGCGCCAGATCCCAAAGTGAGGGGCGGGAGCAACAGCTTATGTAGATGTATGCCGTCTTGCCGTGTCCCGGGTTGCCAGCCATAGTGAAGATAATCGGAGTGTCTCGGCAGCGGCGACTCTGGTTGCGTTGGGTAGCAGTTGCAGATCCCACGATAAACAGAACAGGCGTCATCCAGGGCTGAATTTTCTTGAAGAAGCGGGCATGTTGTCGGTCCGGATTCACCGAAATTTGCCTGCGCAACCTGCGCAATCTGAACAAAAAGCAGGAATGAGCGACTGGCGTCCATGTCGGCGCCAGATCCCAAAGTGAGGGGCGGGAGCAACAGCTTATGTAGATGTATGCCGTCTTGCCGTGTCCCGGGTTGCCAGCCATAGTGAAGATAATCGGAGTGTCTCGGCAGCGGCGACTCTGGTTGCGTTGGGTAGCAGTTGCAGATCCCACGATAAACAGAACAGGCGTCATCCAGGGCTGAATTTTCTTGAAGAAGCGGGCATGTTGTCGGTCCGGATTCACCGAAATTTGCCTGCGCAACCTGCGCAATCTGAACAAAAAGCAGGAATGAGCGACTGGCGTCCATGTCGGCGCCATTAATCCCTTGACAAGAAACTGCAGCTCCGGACCTTCTCTTGGAAGCAGAAACAGTAATAAAGCAGATGACGCCTGCAGAAAGGCAGGCCGGTCCCTCACACTGTCCCCCCATTCGTCCAGCGATCATCTTTTCTGCTTATTCTGCAGTTTTGTCTCTTTCAGATCTGCTTTTTTTCGAAGGTGCACTTGTACTGACTGCCCAACTCGCTACATTACTTCTACTGCTACTCATTCCGGAGGGGAGTACTGCTGTGCACGAATTGAAGAGCGTCTACGCAAAAAAAGTCCCATCTCATGCTCCGCGCATCAAATCTCCCTTTGATTTTGTAACACCACACTCTGTTATAAGATTCGGCAATGTAGCACATGGAACGATGGCCGGGGGCAGGCGGTACGATGACATACTGATTGTAATGCACACATCCGGTATAGCTATCGGAAAAGAATTGCAGTGGTTAAAGCAATAATGCAGTGACTGAGTGTTAACTAAAGCTTACTTTAAACAAAAGTGTGGCTAACACATTCGTTAAGGTGACAGGTAACAAATTATTCACGGTGACCAAATAATTTAATTCATGGGTAGTATTTATGTGCCTGTTGTAGGATTTTTCTGTATTGTTACAAATATAAAAAAATGTGCGCCATTGGTATTAGGCGCTGGTATTTGAACGCGCCTGTAAGCAGGCCTAAATTTAAGGCTTCAAGGCTAGCGTGATTGGCGAGACAAGGAAAGGGCAGAAAATATATCGCACAGTCATATCACTTGGCGGTGGCTTTACGAATAGTCGCTAGAACAACATAAAGTCTGGGCGAGAAAGAAGGTGGTAAATCGTCGCCACTTCATCTGTTTTTCTAATATCTCGTAATTGTTTAAATTTTGCTTTGCAATTGCGCCACTGCTTTGCAATTGCGCCATTACGCCACTCTGTGGCGCCATTGCGCCACAGAGAATAAACATTTAATAGAGCAAACGGTTGTGGTTGCGCCGTCACTCGGTGGGGTGGGTTCGCCTCAGTCTAGGTACCCTTGGGCCTTGGCTGCAGCCCTGGAACGGGTGACCAGAAAGATCTGGTCAGCGTGACGGGAGCTGGTCAGCAGGTCCTCCCATTGCTCTGGGGAAGGTCTGGGATTCGGGGTAAGTGATGGGGTGTTTTTACAGACCCACACCATGTGGTAGGTAGTATTAAGAGAGGGGCAGAATTTACAAGTGAGCGTGTATTGGGTAGGAGAGATAGCGTGGAGGATGGGTGCGTTGTAATAGGTGTTTGTAATCGACGTCAGATGACTGCTTCCTCCTTGGTTAGTTAAGGGTGAGGTGACGGTTGCGATAATGGTGGAGTATGTCGTGGTAGCGTGATGGAACAGCGGGAGGTAGAGGAGGCTGGATTGTGTGTTCTGTTCCTGAGGGACGCGGGCAGCGGCGTGAGCCGCCTCATTTCCCTCGAGGGACGAGTGGCCAGGGGTTCGGATGATGTACAGCTCGGAGAGGGGATTGATCGATGTGAGTATGCATAATGCGGGAAGTGAGATGCGTCCACGTTGAATGTTACGGCAGGCTTGCTGTGAATATGTTATTATTGTGAGGTATTCGGAGCCAGTTGTAGCGGCGATGGCTATGGCAATTTCTTCGGCAGTGGTGGTTTTCGTGGAGAGATTTGTGAGGGAGGTGAGAAGTGTGCCTTCTGAGTTTACAACCGGCAGAGCATAAGCCTGGCGTGAGGGGTACAGGACGGCGTCGGTGTATGGAGTATCGGGGTGAAAGAGGAATTGTGATCGAGGATGCTTAACCCGGGAGAGCCTACTACCTTTGTTGATTTCTGGATGCATATTGTTAGGAAATTTTGATACAGTAATGTGGGACTGGATTGGAGATGGAATGCGCTGAAGGGCTTGTGAAGCAGGTGGGGTCGGGTATCCGAGGACCTGGAGGACGTGTCGGCCGGTAGTGGTAAGGAGGAGTCTGGTGTGTTGGCAGTTGCGTTGAGCTTCCAGGAGTTCTTCGAGGGTGTTGTGGATTCCGGGCTGGAAGAAAGGACCGGTAGAGGTTTGAGTGGGGAGGCCAAGTCCAATTTTGAAAGCTTTTCGAATTAGTATCTCGAGTTTCTCCCGGTCTTTGGGTTTGAGGGCGATGTATGAGGTGTAATATGTGATGCGACAAATTAAAAGTGCTTGAATAAGTCGTATTTTATCGTCTTCTTTAAGGCCCTGACGTTGGTTTGTGATGTGTTTGATGAGATGGGTGAGTTGGGTGACAGTGGCTTGAAGCTGGGGAAGAACTGCAGCGCCAGAGCCATCTTGATGGAATTGGACTCTGAGTATACGAAGGGTGTGTACTTTGGGAATGGGTGTGGAAGCGATTGTTGGAGCAGGAATGGGTGTGGGAACTAGAGATCGCCCACGAGTTCGGGAGCGGAGAATGAGGAGTGCTGATTTGCTGGGGGCACACGTGAGGCCTCAAGGCTGGAGATAAGCGAGAATGGTGTCGATGGCTTGTTGTAGGGTATCTTGTTGTGTGCCAGGAGATCCGGTGGTCGTCCAAAGAGTTAAATCATCAGCGTATAGGGCATGGTGGAGACCAGGAATGGTTTGAAGGAGAGGTGGGAGCTTGAGGAGAGCGATGTTGAAGAGGACGGGTGATACAACTGATCCTTGTGGGGTTCCTTTGGAGGTGTGCGAAATGTGTCGGATCAAAGTGGTCCGATGCCAAGGGTGGCAGTTCGGTCGGTAAGAAATGTCCGCACGTAGTTGTATGACTGTCGTTTTAAACTACTAGATGTTTTTTTTTCTAATTTTAGTGATAATTCAACTCGCCGAACCGGCTCACGAACCAGTTCAAGCTCCCGAACTGGTTCGCGAACCGGTTCGGTACGTGATTTTGTCGAACCGGAACTTAACCGGAACCAAATGATTCGCCTGAACCAGAATGTAACCTAACCGGTATTTTTTTCGCTTCGACACACAGATATATATATATATATATATATATATATATATATATATATATAGGGAGCAATAAAAGTTGGAAGATAGTAGAGAACACAAGACAACTTCGAACAAGGTAGAAACCACGATTGTTGCCAACGTTTCAGCAGAGACTTGCCTTTGTTATATATATTCGTAGTAACAAGGTACGATGGGCTCGGTAAAAATGTACTGTAAAACCACGACGAAATGAACGGGTAACGAACTGAAAGATTTATTAACGTTTCGGCTTCTTCGTCAAAGGATTATGTCCAAAAAAATACCGGTTCGTTTCCGGTTCGATTAAATTACAACGCGAACCGGTTCGGGGTGTGAAAAAACTTGCTCTGAGCAACTCGAAATAACGACAACTAGTTCACAGTTTGAACGTGTTCACAGGCTTGGCAAGTTCCCTGAAGGAAAAAAGACCCATGATGGCAAAACTAACCTTCTTCAAAGATAAACATCAGATTTTGTGCTCTGGGCGGAAACTAAAAGGACCAACGTTTTTAATCGGCGAAGATTTTTAGCCAGCGATGCGTCAGGCCAGGCGCAAATTGGTAGGCTTTGCCAGACCCCCAAAACAAGCCTTTCAAAGTACCAGTTGACCGTATGCACATTGATAAAAAAACATACGTCTATGACATCAACACTGACACAGTTGTGCTATCAAGCAGATAGCTAAAGTCGAACAAGTTCATGCAAGATCCCAATGTGACTTCATTTCATATTATCCCAACATTATCGCTATCATGTACTAATATCCGTAGCCTAATGCCGGAAAGTGATTTGGCTTGTTTGTTTCTAGATGCCATTCTTGCCCTTACTGAAACGTGGCTTTACCCTGATATCACCGATAATGAAATTTTCCCCGATCGTAACAACTTCCAGATATATCGAAATGACCATAAAAATAGGCGTGGCGGAGGTGTACTTCTTGCAATAAGAAAGGCTGTGCAGTCATACGCTATCATGTACACTCTGATTTAGAAATTATCTGGGTAGCCTGTGTTACTAAGTTCATCACCTTACTTATCAGCAATTGCAACCAACCCCCTAATTGTAGCCACTCATTCGTACACGACCTGCGCAGTAGCATAACAGAAGCCATCAACCTATGTCGTACCGACGCAATTTACATTTTCGGCGACTTTAACTTTCCCAAAATAGATTGGATCCACTTGTCTTCTTCTTGCCGCAATTCCACGGAATTTGTAAACCTTGCGTTAGATTTTAACTTATTTCAAATGGTAAATAAACCCACGCGCGGTTCTAACGTCCTGGACCTAATTCTTACGCCAGCTCGGAAAACAGTAGGTAGCGTGCTTAACATAGATGGTTTTAGCGATCACAGCCTCCTTCAAGCAACTCTTAACATTCCGCTACCTTTCTCCGGCACCGACCACAAAAAAAATTCGCGACTATAGTAAGGCCAACTACACCCAGATTAACGCCGAACTCAAAACATTTTACACTGACACATTTCCTACCATTTTTCGACCGTCGTTCAGTAAATGATAACTGGGTGCTGTACAGAGATAAACTATGTGCACTAACCAATCAGTATGTCCCGCTCGTAAAAGTGAAAAATGATAGATCAAACCCCTGGTTTACGAAATCTCTCAGGCAACTTAGAAATAAAAAAGAAACGTTTATACCGCACAGCTAAACGCCATGACGCGTCCTCTGCGTGGGAGGCATACAAATACTTTATGAAAAACTACTGTTAGGCCGTACAATCTGCCAAACATAAATATTATCTTTTGATCTAGCTTCCCTTCTGAAATCAAATTCTAAGAAATTCTGGACACTTGTTTTTCCTGAACAAACTGGCCAAAAAATATCCTTGCTAGATGACGACCGCGTTCCCCTCTCAGCTAGTCATTGAACATCAGCATTTAACGCATTTTTTCACCTGTTTTCACCCTGGAAAATCATTTCGACGTATCATACGTTCCCGAACTTGACATCGCATACATGGACCCGATAGAAATAACTGCCGAGGGTATTGCTCCTCTAGGTAATAACCTCAAGCTATCCACTTCGGCCGGCATTGACAACGTAAATTCTAAAATTCTTAAAAACACCGCCTCCGTTTCTGTTAACATTTTGTATCACCTTTTCAGGCAATCTTTAGCGACAGGTAAACTCCCCTCTGACTGGAAGATTGGTAAAATAGTGCCTGTGTTTAAAGCCGGCAATAGGCGTTCACCCGAAAGTTACCGTCCTATTTCTCTTAGTTGTATCTGCTGCAAACTTCTTGAACACATAATCGCTTCCCATGTTTTCCGACACTTAGAATCAAATAATTTCTTCTTTAACAATCAACACGGATTCAGGAAAGAATTTTCTTGCGAAACACAGCTGCTAGAACTAACAACTGAGCTGCATTACAACATGAACAGTAACCTTCAGACTGACTGTAGCTTTCTTGATTTTTCCAAAGCCTTCGATCGTGTACCCCATTGCCGTCTGATTTCTAAATTATCTGCTCTCCGATTAGACTCTGTAACTCTATCTTGACCTGGTAACTTTCTTTCACTTCGTCAGCAGGTTACTGCATTTAACAATTACACTTCCCCTCTTTCCCACGTAGCTTCTAGCGTACCAAAAGGGTGCGTCCTCGGCCCCCTATTGTTCTTAATCTATATAAATGGTCTGCCAAATAACATTTTATCCTGCATGCGAAGTTTCGCAGATGATCGCATAATATACTGTCCTATGTCATCCCCCGACGATCACTTAACTCTGCAAAGCGACTTTCACTGCATTAATGACTGGTGTAACAAATTGTTATTGTCCCTGAACACGGAAAAATGTAAAATAATCTCCTTTACACACAGGCACAATGTTTACACCTTCCGCTACACTATCAATAATTCCCCACTGTCACAGGCATCTTCCTGTAAGTACCTTGGAGTCTATTTCACACCCAATCTCTCCTGGTCTCATCACATTGCCACCATTAGCGCGATAGCTTCCAATCCTTTAGGATATCTGTGCCGTAATTTACATAGCTGTACCGTTCACGTCCGTCAACTAGCCTATCAAACCTTTGTCCGCCCACAGCTTGAATTTGCCGCTCCTATCTGGTCCCCTTACCACAACTACTTAATTAATATGCTTGAAGCGATTCATAATAGGGCGGCCCGTTTGATTTCACGCAATCATGACTATCACAGTAGCACAACGCAAATTAAGCAAAACCTTTCGCTTCAACGCCTGAGTACTCGCCGCGACTTTCCCTTCTTAGCCTCTTTCACAAATACGCGTACAGCAACAGACCCTTCCAACTTCACCTTGATGTTCCTTCCGTTACTTCACGTAGGCTGCACAATCACTTCAGTTTCACGCGATTATACGGGGCAATTGATCCGTTCAACTCATCTGCTCTTCCTCGCGCCATACGTTTGTGGAATGGTCTTCGAGATAACATCGCATTTGTATCAGACAATAATTATTTCCGTCAGTTGCTGCTCAGTCTCTTTTCGCAATAAGATCTTACCACTGTTTTGCACATTTTTTTGTTCTGCCATGTCCTATATCCCTCCTGTGTACGTCTAAAAAATGTACTTGAAGACCACAGAATCTGTCGTCTCTGTTGCACAGCATGTGCGTTCTTCTCTTTTTTTTTTCTTTTTTTAGTGTCGCACTTTGTGCTCGATTATGAATGTAGTATACTGAAAATGTTTTCTGCGTACGGACAGAGGTTCCGTGTTTCTTCTGGTCCTTTTTATTGTGTGCGTTCTGCAAATTATAGCAACTGATTGGTGCGCGTCGCGTCGGTAAAGTCGGCTATCTTTCGTTGATGTCTCCTTCATATGCTACCCTAATTGTATTCGGTTCACTTTGTCATCCATGTGCATAGATTTCGTGTGTGCACTATGCAATCGTCTTTTCTCTCTTCTTGTTATCCTCTTCTAACTTAATCTTATGTTGCAAACCTCGTCGCATTTAGTTGTGCTGCTATGCTTTGTAACGCGTGAACTAATTGTGTACGATCTGTAACACTTCACCATTTACCTCCTTAACTCAATGCCTGTACAGGGGCCTGTAGGGAATTTTTAATAAGTAAATAAATAAAACTGTTTGTAGTTTAATGCGACCAAAAAATAAATACAATTTTTGTGCATTCACCATACTTCTTTTTCACAATAAAAGTTGTGCGATTCTAACGACAAACGTAAGCGACTATGCCCGATATTAAAGAAACCAAATGAAGCAGTTACAATTTACCAGCTACTTTCCCGCGTAACCCTTGTACTGTCCCAAGGCCTATACTTAAAGCTACAACCAAAGGTCATGCTTGTCTGTGGAATATACTTCCTGCTGTTTCTTTTTTGTTGCTTAAATCGCAACACATTATCGTCTCTCTGGAATCGTCCATCACCCTCAAAGTGAAAACCTCCGAGTTAGGCATGCGTACCGGCGGGCACAAGTGGTGCACGTTTTTTTATCAGCTGTAGAACAAGAAACAAAATCCTACAAGGTAATTTGTTAGCAGACACCTTATGAAGGGTGTGAGCCAAAATAATTCTTAAACATGAGCTTTAGTTAACTCTCAGTCGCTCAGTGACTCTGGTCATTGGGATGCATTTTGAGGTGGTTATGAGATGGCTATAGGATGTGTGCGCCACTATGCGTCGCATTCCGCATTGTCATCTACTTTAGTACTGTTTTTTTTAGACGAAATACATAGTGCATACTAAGTTATGGGATAGTTTCTTGCAATGTGCCTACAATACACTAACCGTATTCCCTGCTATATACATTATCCTTATTTGCATACGATAAAAACCCTATCTTGTCCGTTCTACGGGTCACGAAACACTGAAGATTTATACCAGGCACCACAGCGCTAGCTTCCTCAGCAGTGATGACACGGGAAAGGTTATATAGAGCAAAATGTACGTTTTGGTGTTTTGCTTATTGGCTGGCTGAAAGCAGCAAAAAAGAACAGAAATTATTCGTGTGGGAACTCGGCGTGAAATAATTTTAAAAAATGTGGGGGCCCTAGTATTTTTTGCGTTCCTGCAAAAACACACTTTCCAAAAATATTGGTGCTTGGTGCCACAAAACTACTCCTGTGCTATGAGACACACCGTATATTTCCGTCGGGCAAATTATCTAGACCGCGTGGGGATTTTTAAATTGGGTCAAGATGGCGACACATGGAGAGAGAGAGAGAGAGAGAGAGAGAGAGAGAGAGAGAGAGAGAGAGAGAGAGAGAGAGAGAGAGAGAGAGAGAGAGAGATCGCTTTATTGAGCCTTAACCGGGTTCACGGGAGCGGTGTGGCCGTCGGTTTGAGGCCGGCGGCGTCGTTGTCAGCGCGGGTGACCAGAAGTATCTGGACCTCTGGGTCCGAGCTGCCCAGCGCTCCCTCCCACTGCTCGTACTAACTATGGAGGGAAAGGGATCTTGAGGGCAGGCCCACATAGAGTGGACCAGTGTGGCTAGGTCCCCACAGAGTGGACAGTTTGGCGAGGGGAATTGCGAGGGGTGAATGCGATGCAGTAGTGCTCGGCAGGCCAAAGAGTTTGTCTGCAGGAGCCGCCATAATCGCTCCTGATGGTTGGTTAGCTCAGGGTGGGCAGGAGGGTACCGACGGCGAGAGAGGGGGTAATGCGTGGTTATATCGTGGTACGTGATTAACTGATCCCTGGCTGACCTGGCGCCGTGGTAGGGGACGAGGCTCACCGGCACGGATGGTCAATCCTCGTGCTGCATTGTGCGCTGCCTCATTGCCCCCCAAACCAGTGTGCGCCGGGGTGCAGACGATGTCTACCAGGGAGGACGGGGGATTTCGAAGGAGAATTTTGGACGCCACGGATGATATGTACACGCGGGCGAGGTTTTGGATGGCCGTTTTCGAATCGGTGATTATAATTGTAGGTGTCGGCCGGGTTGTTAGTGCGAGCGCTATTGCCGCCTCCTCTGCCGCTGCAGGGGTGCTTGCGCGTACGGTTATAGAGTTAACAGGGGGGTCATTCGGGCTATTAATTACGGCGAGGGCAAAGGCGTCGGGATGGCGGTATTCTGCCGCATCCACATACATAATGTCAGGTTTGGTGGGAAATGTTTTGGCCAGCGCCCGTGCCCGTTGCTCCTTTCTACCTCTGTGGTAGGTGGGGTGCATGTTCCTCGGAAGAGGGCGGACGCGGAGGCAGCTGCGGATAGGCCGGGGGATAGGAATAGCCGGTTCGGTACAGACTGGGGCCCTGATACCAAGTCGGACCAGTATATGCTGTCCAGTAGACGTAGTTGAGAGGTGACGGAGCTGATTGATATGGTGTGCCTCGACCAGCTCCTGGGCAGTATTATGAACCCCGAGGCAGTGGATGAACTCTGAGGAATTTGTAGTGCAGCTTTATATGCCTTTCTGATGAGGCAATTAATTTTCTTAATTTCGGCGTTCGAAACACGAAGGTAGGGGAGAGAATATGTTATACGACTAATGATAAAGGCTTGGACAAGCCTGATTCTCTCAGTCTCCTTGAAACCATGGTGGATGAGTACGATTGTCTGATTAACGTGTGAGCTTAATTCCGAGATAAATTTTGTGTTGCTGCGATTATGCTGCATGATAAGACCGAGGACTTTGAGGGTGCGCACCTCTGGGATCAAATGTTCATTCAGGTAAATTTTGATGTTTGGAGAATTTTGAGAGGTCGGTTTGGCTGGTAGGAGGAGAAGCTCCGATTTTGCGGGAGAGCACTCCAGGCCCGCAGACTGGGCTTCCTCATTCACGACTCGTGCGCCTTGCTGCAATGTGTTTTCAATGAATGCGTCGCTACCACCAGTGACCCATAACGTTATATCATCCGCATATAGGCTAATATGAAGTTGCGGAATCTTTTCAAGCTTTTTCGGAATATTGAGGAGAGCCAAATTAAATAATAGAGGAGAAAGAACGGCGCCTTGTGGAGTCCCTACGGAAGAGAGAGTCAGCACGTCAGATTTAATGTCCCCTATTTGAACGAACGCTGTACGCGCCGTTAGAAAGTTACGCACGTAGTTGTACACACGCTCTCCAGGGGATATTGTTTCCAAGCCACGCAAGATGGCGCTGTGGGTGACTCGATCAAATGCTTTGGTGACATCCAGCGCAAGAATCGCAGCAGTATCAAGTCGGGTTGAAGGGTTGATTACCTCACGGGAAAGTTGCAGAAGGACATCCTGAGTAGAAAGTCCAGGGCGGAAGCCAATCATCGAGTGTGGAAGAGCGCTGGTGGAATTCAGGTGAAGCGTTAGGCGGGCGAGGATGATATGCTCCAGGACCTTACCAACACATGAAGTTAGAGATATGGGTCGGAGATGATCTATAGTAAGGGGCTTTCCAGGTTTTGGGATAAGCGTGACCTTGGCATGTTTCCATTCGGAAGGAAGTACCCCGCGTTCCCAAAAATAATTGAAGTATCGCGTGAGAGCCGATATTGAGGGATCGTCCAGGTTGCGCAGCATTTTGTTGGTTACTCCGTCTGGCCCCGGTGCCGAGCCTGGGCGAATAGCCAGAAGAGCGCTGCGCACTTCCGCCTCCGTGATGGCGGCATCTAGGTTATGATTAGGTGATCCATGATATGGTGGAAGTGGCTGAGAGTCTCCCGTGGGAATATATAAAGAGCAAGCTCTATCCATTAGTTCCTGATTTGTACCCGGGAATTTTTGTATGATCGCTGTGAGCCGATTACATTGTTCTGTTTTTGTGCGAGTGGGATCCAGGAGGTATCTCAAAAGGGACCAGGTTTTCCGCATACCAAGGCTGCCTTTCATGTTGTTGCAAATTTCATGCCAATGACTTTAAGCAAGTTGTACAGAATAGTTCTCTATTTCTTTATTTAGGTGAGCCATTTTCAGTTTTAATTTTCTGTTGCGCTTATTTTTCCGCCATCTGCGCTGGATGCTTCGAAATGCGTTCTGTAAGTGTTGCAAGTGGGAATCCACCGTTTCGGATGGAGTGCCGGGGTCTACAGGAGTGCTCGTGGTTCGTGCGTCAGTAAGGAGCTGCTTTACCCACTGTTCAAGACCCGAAGGGGTGATTTCTGGAGGCTCATGGGCTTGCCGCACCTCACGGAATTCATTCCAGTTTGGCAGATGTGTCTGCCATGGACGGGGCCTCAGGGGGCCTTTTAAATTTACATCAGTTTGGAGAATAAAGTGATCGCTACCTAATGAGTCATTGGTGTTAGACCAGCATGCGCTGGTGACATTATAAGTGAAGGTTGGTCTGGGGAGGAATCTCTCTGTACGCTGTTGCCAAATCTAGTGGGTGACATTGGATGCGATTCTGTAGTAAGCCGATGTGCTTGGATGTGATCCCAGAGGAGCCTGCCCTTGCGAGAATAGTGAGGGTATCCCCAGGCGGTGTGTGGTGCATTGAAGTCGCCAACAATAATAAAAGCATGAGGCCCTACTGTTTGCTTAGTGAGAGTAAACAAGAGGCTAAATGTGTGTCCTATTGAACGAGGGCCGCTGTAGATGTTGAGAACACATAGGCGCTTAGCCTTCCGTTTACTTGGGTAGAGAACCACTAAATCGTGGGGAATAGAAATGCTATCAAATTGTATCCGTTTGGCAGGGATATTGCGGTGGACGAAAACAGCTGTAGCATGATTATTGTTACTCTGAGAAGCCCTGTAACCTGGAAGCTTGGCCATGATACCTACATCTTGCAAACCTATCACATTAGGGGTAGATTCGGCTGCCTCTATCAGGAGTTGCGAGACACGCCGTTTACGACGGAATCCCCTGCAATTCCACTGCCACACACGAGTGGACCCCATGTTGTTACTGAGAAGCGGGGTTGTAGCTGGGGTTGGAAATAGGGACAGGGATAGGGACGGAGAGGGAATTGATTTTATTGGCTATGTCGCGTATGCTGGAGTGCAGTTCACAGCGCAGGGCTTCGATATTGGCGTGCAAGTTTGTTACACTGGTTTGAAGTGTCTCATGAATACTAAAGAATTCGGCTTTCTGTTCCGTTAACGCCTGCTTGCAGGAAGCCTCAACCTGGGTGATGTGATTCGTAACTGATTCTTCAAGGGAGGGAAGGACTGATTCAGGAAGAGAGTCGTCCGACACCGCCTTACGCTTGGGAGGGGGAGGAGTGGGCAAGGCGGGAGTGTCTTGCAAGGCGGAATCCCGCACTTTCAGGGCTTGGTTCTCCTGGCGGAGATCAGCGTTTTCCTGCCTGAGGAGGGAGATTCGCGTTGAGCTCTCTAAGTATGTCGGCGGAGGGTATTGGGGTAGGAGGGGGGGAGTTAGATGAGCAGTGGGCGGTAGCGACGGGGCAGCTCCCCTGTGACTCCGGAGTGGCTCGTTGTACACCGGCAGGCACATGTCCACGTTTGGAAGAAGGCTTCACTGGAAGGCCCGCGTGTGCACAAGTCGCGGGTCCTGGCAATCGATCGGATCGTCGAGTAAGTCCACCCGGAGGCACGGACGTTGACGGTTGTTGCTTCTGCTGGCCTTGCTTGTGACTCAAAGATTGTCCCGCCGAGGCGATCTGAGCATAGGTGGGAGCTTTTCGTCGCGGTTGGTATCGACGCGGGCAATCGGCGGAGCCAGTGATGTGGGGTCCTTCGATCGTCCTGTCGATGGCCGGGGGACCAGCAAATAAGGCACGCCTCAGTCTTTCGACGAAAAGGCTTGCAGCGGTACAGTGTGGAGCGGTACCGGGTCCAAAAAAAATCGCGCCAATCCACCCCGTGAATGTGGTTGGAAAGCAAAGCTGTAAACGGCACCCATAACGATTACCCATGCGACGTCACTTCAAGTCACTCACATCGCTCTACAAATAGTAAAACCAGAGAGAAGTGAAATGCACTTAACAACACCATTTATTACTTCAAAGAGATATTCTTGTTAAGGTTAAATCAATGCATGAAGCATGAACGGTGTTTGGTTGAGTTGTATTGGTGTAGCACAAGAGTGGAAACTTTTTTTATAAAGTTAAAGTAAGCTCCAACCCGGTGTTAGCCGATCTGACTTCTCCGTCTCTGCGCCGCGGACGGAGGCGACGAGATTTGCGGCAGAGAAGGAGGAGGACGAGGAGGAAATACTTCTGTTCAGATTTCTGAACGGCCCAGAGTGCAACCCTGGGAAGTGATTCCTTCTTCTGTGGGGCCCATATGCAGTCCGCGCGGCCTGTGTTCTGTCCACCCGCTGAAGCTGGGTAGGTAGAGAGGGCCTGGACAGCGGTATATCCCATTGCTCTTGTTGGGTAGTTGACGGAAAGAGAGGAGGGTGCTCAGGGCTAAAATCGCACACCCCGATTACGGGGCGGAGTGTTCCTACTTCTGAGCAAAATTTGCATTCAGCGTCGTAGTGATTCGGATGCATTAAGTGAAGACGCGTAGTCTGTGGGAAGGAGCCCGGATTATATGAGCCGTAGGGTAGTTTGTTGTTCTCTCGAAAGGTCAGGGTAAGGCGAAGGTACGGTCTATCTCAGAAGGCGATAATGCTGGGGTATCTCCCTCATTGTGACAAGCGGGTGACTGTCCTCGTGCAGCACCATAGCACGGAAGGTAAAAGCGCAGGCTTGTTGGGTGGGCATATTTGTTTCCTTCCATTGAAGTGTGAGGGGGTGTCCAGATGAGCTGAATGGAACCGTTTGGGGAGTTGTTTTTTAGCACGCGCAGTGCAGGTCAGGACACTCAACCCGACTGGTAATTCCAGTAGGCTTGCTGGGAATCGGTGACTACCCTCCGAACCCCTGGTTGAGTGAGAGCCAAGGTGATGGCGGCCTCTTCTGCTGCTGTCATTTCTTGGGTCCTAAGCGAGGTACACGCAAGCAGGTTGGTTCTAGAGGTAGGCACGATGATGGCGTATTGCTGCCCTCGATGTTTGGAGGCGTCTGTGTAAATAACTGCATGCTCCCCACCGAGGGTGGTGTTTAGCGCTTGAGCCCGTGCTTTTCGGTGACCCTCGTCATGTTAGGGGTTCATATTTCTAAGCAAAGGGAGCATCTTTAGTTTTAGTCGCCAAGAGTCTGGGAGTACGTCAAGCGGAGTGACATTGTGGGCTGCCAAGCCAATCTGGTGAAGCATGCGGTTACACACCGCAGTTCTGAGTCGGACCTTCTGGTTAGAAAGATGGCCTTCTGTCAGCTCTTCCAGCGTGTTGTGGAGCCCCGTGCTAAGCAGCCTCTGTGTGGACGCACTCATGAGAAGACCCATGGCCTGCTCGACCGCCTTTCTAATCATATAAAACATCTCTATGTCTTCCTTGTCGAGAAGAAGACAGGGGGTTTACGTAAGTGACTCTCGAGAGGACAAAATCTTCAATTAATCGAAAGGTACCGGATTCCTTTAGGCCTCGCTTCTTGGTGGCAATTCGCCTGATCATGTGTATGATTTGATTAATGCTGTTTTTGAGGCGCTGCAAGGAGACGTCACTCTTGGTGTTAGCGTCGAGATGTAGGCCCAGGATCTTGATGCTGTTGCTTGGAGTGATGGCCTGGCCATCAAGGAGTAATTGATAGTATTCCTTTATTTTGGCGTGAGGGTGGACGACAAGGAGCTTTGATTTTTTACGCGAACACTGGAGGCCACAGGCTTTAGCACATTGGCGTACTAGAAGTGAGATGCCATGCATTGGTGTGAGCTTCCTTTAATTTTTGTAACTCTTAGCACATGAGCAAGGGGCGAACCGGGCCGCTAGACGGGCGTGAGTGGTCGCGTGACGCTTTCACGTGGCATTCAACGAGAACGCAGGGGGTAAACCCGTAGATGTGCTTGGTGAGTACACCATCTGTCTTCCCCGTCTTCGCCTGGGCTCGTAGCTAAATCGGTAAGACAACGGACTTTCGCTTTCTTAGACTATTAGTTGCAGGTTCGATTCCCGGCGGTGACAGTATATTTTTTTATTTGTTCGCTGGAGTTTTCTGGTGACACCAACGGTCGCGAAAGAACCCTTGGGGGGTAGAGGTAAAAAGCTTTGCTTCAAAAGGGACTTTGTGGCCGTCAAATAATATTTCGGCCATGTTGGATGAATTCAGACGCTTGGCGTTGTAGGGACGCAGCCCCTACGTGCGCCCGCGGAGGGTGATTACACTGCAGTGAGTGCCGGTCGAACACCGATAGTGGCATCAGTGCGTCATGTGCCCGTGCGCGCGTGTCCGATGAACAGTGAGCCGCAACGATCACGTGTAGTGCAACAGAACCCGGAGCATGCGCACAACCAACAGAGTGGCTTAAAAGCGGCGCTCACAGGAGCAGCTGGACAGTGCGCACCGGGGGACACGCGAGAGCCGCTGCGGCCGCGGGCGGCGGCGAGCCACGACCATGACGCCCGGACCGCGAGGAGCAACCAGCGTCCGCGACGGACGCTCTTCACCCGACGTCGGCACAAGGGACTGAAGACGTCGTCGTGAGTGTACAGCACCATGCTGTACCTTTCTGGACAAGCAGGGTTTCAACCTCCGCAATGTTTTCTTTACGCGCTTTCGGCGCTTGCTTGCTGTGCTCTCTTTTTATTGCCTACCAACCTGCTTTGTTTGTTTTTTCCTGTTTTGGTTTTCCCGGAATAAACCGGTGATTTGTTCTCATGCGGATCGGCGTTACTTCGTCGGGCAGGTTCGGGCTCGCGAACCCTTTACCAATTCGGCTATCTGGGCGACTGTGTTCTCCTTCACTTTCTGGGCTATTTATATTTACTACAACTGTGTCTGACGCATGAGGGTGGTAGCATTCGAGAGGGTGGTAAGGCATTCGAGATCTAATCGAAAGGCGTGGGTTCGGTCCCCACTCTGGGCGCGTGTTTTTCTTTCTTTCTTTCTAATGTAATTAATAAAAGAATGTAACGTCACTAACCCTAAAAAATAGTCTAACCATTCCCCTATGCCTTCTTTGGCGTTGTAGACTGCCGGCATTTCTTTGTGTCTTTCCTAACAAGCCCCTCATTTCCAAACCATATATATATATATATATATGTGTATATATATTTATTATATATATATCAGATAAATCAGATGCAGAGCATCTGATTTACTCGCCTTGTCCCTCCGGCGTCGTCGTTGTCGTTGTCGTCGTCGTCGTCGGCGGCGTTGTCCACCCCTCCCCCATTCTCCTCGCCGCGCCAGCTGCGCTCTCCGCCGCTCACCCCCTCTCCACTCCGATAGCGAACACTCTCTCGCGAGGGGCATTGGATTGGATTGGCTTGGATTGGATTGGATTTGGATTGGATTGGATTGAAGTGGATTGTGTTGGATTGTGTTGCGTCATAGCCGCGGCAGACGCGCTGGGGCCGGCGCATGTGCAGTACTCTCTCTTCCGCGGTTTCCTCTCCTTCGGGCGCGCTGCGCATATAACCGGTGTGCCGTTCTCCGGCGAAGTAACAGCCACGCTTGGCTCAAACACCTTGAGTCCACGCCGCTTTACAGTACGCCAACGTCGTCATAGACTGGGACCGGCTTTCGCAGTCCCCTCAAGGTTATGCGCGCTATAAAACGCGGTCCCTTCGCCGCTCCGCCTATGCGTCGCATCTACACAGGGGTTCCCGCGAGGGGAGGTGGGAGTTTTTATCAAAGCTGTACTTGCCTTTTGCGCATCTGAAGTTAAGAAACACAGCAGTGGCGCAACCGAAGCCCTTTTCGTAAAGTTGCAGTGTGGCCTCATAATTGGTGTTATTTATCGTCCGCCGCATTCTAGAGTGAAAAAATTCGTTTCTGAAATGGAAACCATTTTGATGTCATATGCGACAACCAACAATCCCATCGTCGTCTGCGGTGATTTTAAAATTGATCTTTTATCGGACGATTGTAGTGACTATGTCTTCCTTTTGCAGTCATTCAATTTAAAAAATGCCATTAACTCCCCAACTCGAATTACCCGTCAATCCGCATCTCTCATAGATCACATGTTGTGCAACTTAGATATAAATTTGCGAGCCGGTGTATGCGATGACGTTGTTGCCGATCATTTCCCAACATTTATGTTCTTACCAGAAGCCTCTATGAGACCGCCTTTTCAAAGTCACCCGAAGCGAACTACTCGTATTGATTATGTGAGCGTTAGAAAACTCCTTGAGTGTGATAACCTTATAAACCTGGGTAGTGACAATGTAAACATTGAATTTGAAAATTTTGTTTCTTACATCACAAATGTAATTACACAATCTACACGTGAATATGTCAAGCATAATTATGAAGATCATGTGTGCCCGTGGATAACTCGAGACATAATTGCTGTTCTGAAGAGTGAGGATTCGTACTACAACAGATGGAAAAGAAACAAAACGAGTGAGTATTACCGCAAGCAGTTTAAGTATTACAGAAACAAGTCAGTAGCAATGATTAGAAAATCGAAAAAAAAAACTGTATTACGCGAAAATGGTTACACAAAACAAAGGTGACACGAAGCAACTATGGAAGGTAGTCAAAAACGTAATTGGAATAGATCGCCAAAACAAGGTCACACCCAATGATATCTCCCCTCACGTTGCAAATAAGTTTAACGATTACTTCATTAATGTTGGTTTTGGCCTCACCCGGCAATCCCCTTTGCAGTTATCTACTACACCTGCACCCAGAACTGTATACAATAACTTCTGTTTCCATAAAATTTCTATAGAAGATGTAAGATCCAGTGTCGGTAAAAGGGCAGTAAATAAAGCATCGGGTCTCGATGATCATCCAGATGCGGTTTATAAAAGAAAACATTGATATCATTGGTCCGTATTTATGTCACCTGTTCAACCATTCCCTTGAAAATAACTGTTACCCTGATGTGCTCAAAGTTGCAAAAGTGGTCCCCATATACAAAGATGGAGATCCAAACGAACCAGGTAGTTACAGACCGATATCAGTACTGAGTGCGCTGAACACTCTCTTCGAAAAACTAATCGCGCAACAGGTTAAAAGTTTCTTAAAGAAAATAATAATATTGCACCTAATCAGCACGGTTTTGTAGAAAATAGATCTACCTCAACAGCCGTACTTGCTTTATCACAGGCTCTTAATTCCGCGATGCATCAAAATAACATAGCTGTCGTTGTTTTCCTGGATATTGAAAAAGCATTTGACACGGCTTATCATCCCATCTTGCTGCAGAAATTAGAAAGTAATGGCTTTACAGAGAGCTCCCTTAAATTCTTTCACAGCTATTTATCCTCCCGGAAGCAAAGGGTACTTATAAATACTTATAAATGGTCTTAATCGGGCGTTAAAGAGATAACTTGCGGTGTACCACAGGGCTCCGTTATGGGTCCCATAGTGTTTTCACTTTATATAAATGATATCCCAAAGGCTAGTCACTCCTCACAATTAATAATGTATGCAGATGATGCCGCTCTTGTTGTTTCATGAACATCTCTTCAGGTAATTAAAACCAAAATAACCAGTGAGCTGAAAAACTTGTCTACTTGGTTTTTTGAAAACCGCTTAACACTTAATGTAGACAAAACTAGGTGTGTCATTTTTCACTCTAGGTACAAGACCACCAACAATTCTTTTGCACTTACTCTCGGCAGCTCGTTAATAGAGTAAGTCTCGCATTTCAAATACCTAGGAGTTATTTTTGACTCTCATTTACAGTGGAAAGAACAAATTAATAGGGTTTGCAAGAAACTAGGTTTTGGTTGCCACGCGCTCTTTAAGGCCAGATATTATTTTCCGTACGATGTTACGACGCTCCCTCTACTATGCGTTCTGTCATTCACATATCAGTTATTGTTGTGAATCTTGGGGGCAAACATATAAAACCTACCTATCGCCTTTACTTCGTATGCAAAAACGAGCATTGACTGCGTTTACAACTGATTCAAGTCTTTCCAGGAACAACGTTTTCCGGGATAATCACGTACTGTTCTTTTGGTCCTTGCACAACTACAAAATTTCGCTAGTGATCAACAACATAACTAACACCAATTCTCTCTTTCCGTTAAGCCTTTTAACCTTACCCTATCGTAGTACAAGGCAAGCCTCCAATTTCAATTTCAACCTTCCCAAATGTAACAATGTATATGGTGAACGCCTGACTGAGTTCAGTGGAGTCAAAATATGAAACGACCTTCCCATAGAGGTGAAAACAGCGAGAAATTTTAAAGGGGCCCTGAAAGGCATTTTGAGCACACTAAATGAACTAGCGCAACCGTTAGCTTGGGTCGTCAACGTCCTCTGTGCCAAGTATTACTCTTTTACGCGCAGCGGAAAGCTCACACTTTTTTTGCAAAGTTTGTAGTTTTTTTCTCACCCTTCCCTTCGTGTTTTTGGACGCCGCCATCTTCACATGTCTACATCATCGATTCCCAGATGTTCGTCATTAGCTAGACATCCTGCTATTGGGCGGCTTTTTCACGCACTTCCGGCAAAGAGATGAGTCGTCTGCTCAGCGTCGGCTCGCCGGCTGATCTGCCAGCGGAGTGCCGGAGTGCTTGAGCATTTTACGACAAACGAAACAAGTGTAAAACAAACGCTTAACCGTTTGTATTGAATGCAACACGGCCATAACACGACATGGATATTCTCTTACCTGAGTACGTTCCATAAAGAAAGCGTTGAAGCCCCGTGACACTTCTTTCGTGCAATCGCAGAGAACGCCCTGAGCCGAATGCCCGGGTTTGACGCATACATTTTATTCAACTTCAAAACAATCCAGAGATGCGTTTCTAACGAACACAACGTCACAACATGCGTTGAAAGTCTGAACCACGATTGACAGAGGATGGGTTGCCTCCTGCCCGTCGTAAATTCGGTACTCACCTCGCGCGTGGTTTGCGGCAACGAACAGCAAGTCACTTAACTCTGGCGCACAAGCCGATGGCTTTTAGCCACGCACACTGCACATACCCCATGCGAGGTTGAGTCGTACGTCGCTCGAGAAAGATAATCCAGACCATGGGAAGCATTATCCACCTGCAGAAGCACAACGTCGCATTTCATCGCGAAACAAAGGCGTCCAGAACACACACACCATCGCCTCCTGTAATGCCAAACGCATCTCGCACTTCCCAATGGGAGTGAGTGGTACGCCTGCAGTGCCCACATGTCGCGAAGTGGGGCCCCAAGCTGAACCGGGATCACGCAACCGTAACTGACTTCTGGAGTGGTTTGTGCCTTGTTGCCAAGGCAACCGATGTTTGAGATTGTCAAAGAAATGGCGCTCGCTCCAGCGCTAGAAAGCTCAGAGCCGCTGCGGATCATGTTTTGCCATCGTTGCCGCTCTCCACCACGCGTCGCCCCAAGCTGAACTGGTCACATGATTGAAGCGTTTTGTGCACGGGTTCTGTATCGGTTTAATATGACCTTTTCACATGCCGCCGGCAGGAATTACCACCGCCGCAAAATAAGACCCGGAACCAGCGGGGCCACATCTGATACGGCGCTTTTTCGATAAACAGTGCCCGTTGCATCAAGGGAACGAGCGCACGACCCTCCCCGTGCGGCTGCGAGTTCGCCGCCGATAAAAAGTCATGTGCCGCCAGCAACGTACACCGCGGCCAGATTTTAAGTGCGAATGCACTTTATAAGCGACCCCAAACCTTCCACCGCCGCCGCCGGCGGCGGCGGCGGCGGCGGCGGCGGCGGTGGCGTCCGCAGTCCTCCTCTCCCTAGCAACGGCGTGGAGCGGAGAGGAGCGTCGGTAGCAACGGCGCGGTGACGTCACTTCACCACGTGACCGCGCTCGCTCCGCCTCCTCGCCGTGGCTGCGCGGGTGCGCGCCGCTCCCCGCACCGCTCCTCGCGCCGTGACGTCATGGTATGACGTCACAGCGCGCCTCCTCTCCCCAGCAGCTGCCGCACGCCTCTCTCTCCACCGTGACGTCACACTCTCTCCTCTCCCCCTCGCTCGGCTGCAGCTGCCGTGCGCCGCTGTCCCTCTCCCCTTGCGCTCGCCTCCTCTCTCAGCCACCTGGCTCGGCGCGCTCGGCGCGGCGTACCCCCCTATATATGCAGCGATAAACTGCCAGACCTCCGTGGGTCGGCTCGCGCGCGCTCACGGGCGAATGCCAACGGATTTTAACTTTACTCCCCCTCATAGCATCACCCCGTGCATTCGCACTTAACCATGTTCACCCTCGGGGAAATGCTTGGGAGTTTTTCGTTCGCTTTTCCAGCCTTGAGCGGAGTGCGGGATTCATGGTGTCAACAAAGCTTGCCCTTAGCAGACGACAGTCTGAGCAGCGCAATAGCGGAAGTACGTCACCGCTGCGGAGCGCAGCATCATGGGAGGCAAGGCTCACGCGCCATCAACAGCGGAGAGTAAGTCGAAAGGAGGAGGAAACGCGGAGCGACGATAATGCGTGGTTTTTGATTTACGATTTCTCAGCTAATACTCATCGCTTTAACAAAATTCTTGCGGGAGGAGATTGCAAATACATTGCTTTATTTGGGTACATGTACATCCATGCATCGGCGGCAGGTATTTCAGGACCCCTTTAAAATGCCACTAAACAGCCTTACAAGTCTAGTAAAATTTTATGCGAAACTCTTGCTATGTGAATCATCTTTTTAGTGTCATTATTTCTCGGTTGGATTTGTTGTGTCGATCCGTGAATGTGTAAAATTCCAGTTGTATGACATGTAACCTTGTGTGAATCTCAATTTTTCTGGAACCCTCCACGCTGTGCCGCTTACGTGCTTGAGAATTGCTTGTGAATTGATTGTAATTTTATATTGGACCGGCCACTAGCCTTTGCAGCTCGGTTCAAACAGTTTTCTGTACATACTTCGTGTTTTATGGAATAAAGTTTCTCATTTAAAAAAAGCAGCTTTCTGGCTTTCTTGCTGAGACTGGCCTCTACAGCATTCTGTAGTTCGTTAAGCCGCTTGACTCCCGTCACTTTCCTTTTTTTATCTTTTCATTCCTTTTATGCCCTGTGGCAAAATAGCTCAGTTAAAAAAAAACAGCGACATCTTTTCATATAGGTTTGCTTTATTACCTTTTGCTCTCCACCGCTCTTGTTCGACGTAGCTCTATACAGTTGGTGGTGTTTTTTCTTTATTGAGGCCGATCTCCTCACTCCCCCCTCTTCTTCCCGAGCTCCCTTTCCGCTCCCGCTTACCCTATTTCAGGCGTCACGTGCTTACTTTAGGTCTCAACCTTCCCGTTCAATAGCTTTGCTTGCCGTGCTTCCTTCCAGACGAAGGTGACGCTGGACAAAGCCCGTTGAAATACGTAGAGATTGTTTGCCGATACCAGATACGCGCCGTTCATTGTATGCATATATATCACGACCGGCTGTATAGATAGCGGCCTGCCCATACCAGCCGGCGACAATTGAAGTTAGCGCGCAGAAAAATTGCTGAGTCGGGACAGCGCGCTCCATCAAGTGGTGCGAAATTTAATTTCCAACCCCACCAGCTTGGCTTCACTCGCAGTTCGGCCTGCGACTGCTCGCACAAAACGTTGAGGTCGTACCAATTAATAGGGGTTATACCTATCAGTGCCTATAATAGCTGCCATCACCGAAAATTTACCGTTCAATCTTGACCCATTTCTTAGCTATGCAAACTTCAATGTACACAAGTAAACCACAGTACTAAGATATGTCCCTGTACCACTGGCATTCCTTATATATGAGAATTTATGTTCATTTAAACATTCGCAAACATTATGAACTTTGATTTTCGGTCGAGATTTGTTTTTACGCGAAGCTCGTGTATGCACGGGCAAAAGTTCACCGTGAGAGAAGCTGCAACAGAGTCCTTCCGTGTGTGGACGCATCGTCGTTCTCGCGTGCGAAATTTACTCTTCAAGCGGAGGGAACATTAATCGACGGAGGGCAGCGTTGCAAGCCCAACAAGTTGGGAAGTTGGATATTACAGTCGCCCCCGGTCAACGCATGTGGTGAGAATCCCGGTTATCTTCAGGATATCTTTCTGAGCCACAGCCCCCGTATTGAATCGATGGAACATCGTGAAAAGAAATTGTTTTTAATGTGCGGCTGCCGGTCTTGCTCAGCTGCACGTAACAAATATCATTGCGGACGATATGATCACTGAAAGTACGGTGAAACAAACTTGCACGGGATCTTTTAGTGTATACTTTCGCGAAATCGTTTCTGTTGACTACGTGTGTGCCGAGTCTTTCGCCAGTGTCGACTAGAGCCTACAACCACGACGTCAGACTCCCTGCAGCTACTTTTTCCAGAATCACTCTCCATGCTGCTGCGACAGTCCCTCCACAAATGCTGGAGGCCAACTGAGACTGCGGGCGAAATGTCTGACGCACGCTCGTATGTGTGCGTACATGTTCGTGTGCGTGTGCGTGTGCGCGTGTGCATGTGCGCGTGCGCGTGTCTGTGCGTGCATGTGCGTCTGCGGGCGTGTGCGGGCGTGTGCGTGTGCCTGTGCGTGCGTGCGCGGGGATGTGTGTGTGAGTGTGTGCATGCGTGCGTGCGCGTGTGTGTGTTTGTGTGTGCGTGTGTGTGCGCGCATGTGTGTTTGTGTGCGTGCGTGTGTGCGTGTGTGTGTGGGTGAGTGTGTGTGTGTGTGTGTGTTTGGGTGTGTGCGTGCGTGCGTGCATGTGCGTGTGTGTATTCGTGTGTGTGTGTGTGTGCGTGTTTGTGTGTGTGCGTGTGCGTAGGCATGCGTGCGCGTGTGTGTGTGCGTGCGTGTGTGCGCGTGCGTGTGTGCACGCGTGGGTGTGTGGGTGTGTGCGTGTGTGTGTGTGTACGTGCGTGAGTGTGCGTGTGTGTGTGCGCGCGCGCGTGTGTGCGTATTTGTGTTCTTAACTCGTGCTGTGAAACCCGCCGTCAGCCAATGAGATTTGACCGCACGCCGAGTGTTTCTTCCGTGCTTTTTATGCACTATAAAACAGTGCGCTTCAATGCTTTTTCGTGTTTACGTTTTCTGGTCCGTGCTATGGAACAAAACGCGCTGAATATTTCCCTGTGTTTAATTCTTTCGGATGTGGGCGCGCTATGAAACACGTGGAACGGAATGGAACGTGTTAGCAAAGGGTTAGCAGCTGTGGACGCTTTTTGTGCAAAAGATTCTTATGGGTGTGCATTCGGTGGACGCCAGCCAGCTACGTACTCTCGCCAACCTAGCGAAGTAACCAGTTCGCGTAAAAAAAAAAAAAAACTCTGATTTAAGAAAACCGTCGAGCCCACAGAAGGTGTGCACTTGTCTCAGGGTGAATCAGCGAAGAGTGAGCACAATGAACCGAGAAAAGGACGAAATAACGACGGAAGGGCGAGCAGACGCGTATACAGCGGAGAAATTAGGATCAAATGCAGCGCATGCCAGTGCCGTGGCATCGGAAAGAACTAGAAAAAGCCAAAAAACGATAACCAATTCGGCACCCGGAATCACTGAGCATGGGCAGGTCGTCATCTATAAAGCCGGTTGTGATATATATCAGCTATCCTGCCAGTAACGGTTTCACAAGAAAGGTGCAACATGCAACACCTCAAGCGAAACTGCCTGCCCCGCTGGCTCGAAATAAAACGTACGGTCATATTTGACAGTCGGGAGCAGGGCGCGTTCTGTTCGCTACTATGAACTCCTTTGCTTACATGGTTTGTGCTTCCGCAGAGATGCACTGAGACTACCCGAAACCACGTAGCAAACATAATTCACTAGAATAACACAACACCGAGAAAACACCGAGAACACCTAGACCAGAAACTCCAGAACACCGAGAACACCGGGCGTGGTCAACAGCCAGGCTGGAGTTTTGAAAGAGATAGCGGAGTTATCTACTGTATTCCACGGAGTAAACAGTGCAGCTCGCTATCACACAGCGCTGCATGCGGATGTTACACAACTCGTGCTTTTTCAACGTAAGCGCGCCTATTTGGGCGCGCTGAATATGCCAAGTGTGCTTCGCGCCATGGCGTCGGTTTCGCTTGAGGTGTATCGGCTGCTACTACTACTTTTTTCTACCAAGCAGCTGGAAACACGGGAGCAGGCAGAACTTGGGCCTTCTGGAAAAGCGCCCCAGAACTGCTACTTTTAACGGCGAAGCTGTGCAGGTGATCGCAGTGTCCGTTGATGCTCGTCAAGCCAGGCGAAGTACCTCCACCTGGGCCGACAGATTGCGCCACTGCCTCGACGGCCGTCCCGACTACGATATCCCACTTGGCCGACATCCGTGGGTGAGCTTCGACTACGTACGTACCGCGGCTACTGGCGTTGTGAGCGACACCCGCCTGTGCGGTAGGTGGCCGCCAGCATGCCGAAGTCGCCCAATACTACTGTCATTGTCAAACGACAAATTGCCGTACACGATCGTGAAGGGCCTCACTCCTTCGACCGTGCCCACCACCGGCCGGCTACCTTGGGACCCTGACCGCGTGCCCAGAAGTGTTCTCGAGACGATGCGACGGCCGTCCATTGCGTGACGTCGGCTCGTGCGGTGGGGCACGCAGCGCACTACCACCTTTCATACATGCACCGATAGACTACCAGACCTCCATGGGTCAGCTTCAAGTGCTTACGTACCGCAGCGACTGGCGTTGTAGCGTCCCCCAACTCTACTGCAGATGGCCGGAGTGCTGAAGTCAGCTCTGCTTTCAGCAGATTTCACAGGCGTGGAACTGGGTTTAATTTTCTCCGCCTCTTTTTTCCCCGTTCAGCCAGAAACTCGAACGGCCTGCCCAAGCTCCATTGTTTCAACCACCTGCCCATCAACGTTCATTGTGGATTCGTTTTTAAACCTAATGCGTTAAAAGGTAGTTTTCCTTGCGTGTTCACCCCGTATGTAATCACCACCGGTTAGGTTCTTAAGGGAACGAAAATTAAGAGAAAATACGCGCTATAACCAACTTTATCCCAAGAGAGCAATTGTCTTGAAATCAATGAACCTCGCCCAGAGTTTGGCAGTGATTTGTCGTTTACGCCTAAGAGGCTGGAACTCCAATAGGGTCGTCGATGAAGTGCCAGGACGTGTTCATTGATCCTTTTCGATTCTTGTTATTGTGGTAACCGGCACGTATACTATTTCTTGAATTTGCTAGCGAGTATTTCATGCATTCGACATCTTAATCGGGTCACAACAGCTCGATATCAAGTAGCCGGTTCGTTATGGTAACGATGGCTACGATAAAAATTAGGGCACAAAACCCGCCTCCGAATACTCTAAACATCGTAGTCTGCGTTGTTTTGCGGCGTCGCGCCACAAAACTTCTCAATGTTTTTACGTATGCATAGACAGCGACCGTTGCGGATATCGTACCATCCTCGCACGTAGCCATAAGGAAAGCCGGTGGGTGAAAAAAGGAATGATATGCTATACAACCTATAGCTTATATCCACAGAAACTTTGCGTGAGCCTCCGAAATATCTCTTAACCCCCAAACTGGATGCTTATGACGGCTCAAAAAAAAAAAATGAAGCATCATGCACAGCAATAAAATGGTTATAACACAAGTCCACAACAAAATATAAAATAGAAGCTTTATATCCTGCTGTGGAATGCGCTTGTTCGCGCCAACTGCTTGGTGCACAGCATTAGAGGCCGTTGAATCTTCTGGATAGCATCTAAAAAATACCTTTAAGTAAAGCCTGCTCAATTTGTATATTTATTGGCGAAACACTGGACTTCGGAAATAAGCTAGCAAAGATGAGTTAGTCTGATGTGCGGCTAGTTATTTGTTGAGAGGCAGCCTGGCGGTATTTAGAGGCATCAGAAGCTCATGATATAAAAACCAATAATCAAAGCCCCCCTTTTTTAAGAAACAGTTGATTAAATCTGGCAGGTTACTCCCACGCAACTGAATCAAAGTCCAGAATCCAAACTTCTTCGACCGTGTTGGAATACGGCAATCGAATACACGTCGGCTACATAACGCGAGGGAGACGGGTTCGATTCCGACCTCGAGAAGCTTTTTTTTTTAAAAAAAAAAGTGCTGATGTACTTCTGTGGAAACCCTTTCTGTAAGTTGGGCTTCCTGCAGTGCGTTTTGGGCGTAACGGTGGGCGGCCCCATTGAATCATAGAATACTTCTCTTTAACCCTTCGATACCTGAAACTTTCATATTTTGCTTAAGATAGTGAACACATTTTTATGATCTGAAAGAGCTTCCTCGTTAAAGATCCCCAGGTGGTCAAAATTAATCCGGAGCCCTGCACTACGGCACGCCTCATCGCCTCCGTTGCATCGGCGCGTTAAAACCTACAATCAAAAGAACTTCAAAACATCACAAATATGAAGTCAGAAAAAAATTTGGTTCATTAGGACGAACACAGTGATCCACTGGGCACTTGGAAACACTGGACACTGGCTGCCAATATATCAGTTCAAAAAAAGGGTACTTTTATCAGCATGATTTATGGTTCAAGTAAAGACGTTTGTATTACGTAACGTTTGTATTGCTATCGGTTGTCTTAACAACGAAATTCCGCAGTTTTGCTTACCTGTCACTAGCCATTTGAGCACCGGCTCTATGCGAGTTGGCACGCATAAATGATACTTTTTTAGCACACAGAAGTACGTGCTGTCGTCTCTTTTTTTGAATTTTTGAAGGTCCGTGAACATTTGTCTGTAAACAGAGGGTATTAAATGCCAAAAAAAAACCACAAAGTGCGAGAGAGAGAGAAAGAGAAAGAGAAAGAGAGAGAGAGAGAGAGAGAGAGAGAGAGAGAGAGAGAGAGAGAGAGAGAGAGAGATGACTTTATTTGATGCCCGAGATAAGTTGTGAAGTGTAGACGACTTGGACGGTCTCCCTCCCTCAGCCGACAGCCAGGATTCCTTGGATCCTCGCGGCGGCTTCGGCCATCCGAACTGCTGTCTGTTGTTCCTCCGGTGTGGAGCTGAGCAGAAAAGTCTCCCATTGTTGCGCAGTCATAATTTTGTATCTTCTAAGTTCGTTTACATCGGATTTGCTATTATAGCCGGGCTTATTTTTTTGGAGCTCATGGCAGGACCGTATCATGTGGTGTAGGTCGGCTCTGCTGTTGCACAAAGTGCAGAGGTGTGAATAAAGGTCTGGGTAGCAGCGGTTGAGGGAAAGAGGGCTCGGAAAAGTGTTCGTCTGCAACCGTCGCCACGTGACTGCCTCTTTCCTGGAAAGAGTGTGGTGGGCCGGTGGATACTTGCATCTGGATAACCTGTAGTGATTTATTTATTATCCCTGTATGTGACTAGCCTGTATTTGTGAGATCTAATAACGTGTGCTTGTTCTTGGCATTTCTGAGGAGAACAGTGCAGTCCTAGTTCTCGAACACAATTTTGCACCGTGCCTACTGCCTCTTGTAGGGTGTCTTGAATGGGGCCATCGCTGCCGCCGCTGATCCACAGAGTAATGTCGTCGGCGTACAGACTGTGGTGATGGCCTTTGATGTTGCTTCATCTCTCAGGCAGGCCTAAGAGTGAGACGTTGAAAAGAAATCGGGAGAGCACAGACCCTTGAGGTGTACCCCTACCACCCAGGGCAAAGTCACCCGACTCAAGGCTGCCGATGGAAATGGAAGCAGTCCTGTTTGTAAGGAAGTCTCGGATGTAATTGTATACTCGCTTCCCCGGGGCTATCTTGGCTAGCCCCTCTAGTATCGCTTCGTGTCTGACGTTATCGAAAGCCTTGGTGAGTTCAAAACCTAAGATTGCCCTTGTGTCCAAAGGAGAAAGTTTGTCGCCGTCGATTATTTGATGCTTGATTTGTAGCATAATATCCTGGGTCGAAAGCTTCGCTCCGAACCCTATCATAGTGTGCGGATATAGGTCATTGTCGTCCATGTAGTTGCTGATACGGTTAAGAACGACGTGTTCGAGGAGCTTTCCAATACAAGTGCGACAGAAAAAATATTTTTTTCAGTTGTTGCGAGCAACATTGGGCATCAGAGGGTTAATAGAAGTAGCGCAGCGATGCTTTTCCATACAGCAAAGCATCAAAACGCGCTTGTCTGAGCCAAAAAACCGTTGCCGCGCCCAAGCGGAGTGTAGCACACGACACCGGCGCCAGTTTTTAAGCGTACCTCAGGAGCCATGGGTTGTCGGAGGTGCCATGGGGTGCACATGCTTAATCTTAAACGTTTTCACGTGGGACCTTCACATTAAATTGTACAAAAGTGTGGTAGCCTCAAAATACATGTGTTGCCGAATTATTTTTTTCCTTGTCCAACAGCATACACGTTTTCTGATGAAGGCGAAAAACGGAAACGTGCGTGTGACGAAATTTGGGAGCACGTTAGAGGTCCCCATGTTGTCTAAATTGATCGGGAGCCGTCCACTACGGCGCGCCCAGGTGACGCTTCTCGCTTTAAACACCCCAAAACTGAAATTCTGTGCCACAGAGGTATGCAGCTGGTATAATAGCTAGCAAGAAGGTTGAAGTCATAATCGCGCTATTAGATGCATGGATGACGCTAAAACCACTCTATGACAGCTTCACCGCGAAACGATGCCCCCCTTTGGTCGGCGACAAATGCTCACGGCGACGGACACAGGAAGGCGGGATTTTTGACGTAGAATTCGCGCCCCTATCTATCCACACACCCGAGTGCAACGTGACGGCAGTGTATACGGACGGAGGTTTCTCGCTGGGGACCTGCTCCCGCAGAAGAACGGCTCCAACGATGCAAGTTTTGGCATAGCGGCTAGCGCATGCTACGCTATAGTATACGCCTCGAGCTTCGCGATCGCTGCGCCGTCTGCCGCCGCTTCTCTGCGGCGTTGACGGGATTTGCGCTGCGTGGCTGACAGGGGCTCGTGCAGTGTTTTGGTTCTGTTTCGCTTCTTTTCGCCTTTCCGCGCCCTAAAAAAATTGTTATGGTGACGTCTATAGGCAAAGAGTACGTTTAGGTCACTTAAAAAGCAGCTGCGTCTTCGCAGAGTACGTGATCGCCTGCAAGAGCTACCCGGGGACGCGGTTCTGCGCGCTTCGTCGCCGCTCTTCCGGGCGTCGGCGACGGCAGCAACATATGACCCCTGTCACCTCCAAAACATCAGGCACAAATGAAGTATACTGTCGCCTCGTTTAGACCTGATACTGGCACAATGAGAGGTTGGTTTCATTTTGCAGCGTGGACAATGTATGCGGCTTCTTTTCTAATATATAAGTCGCAGAAAAATATGTTTCGGGGACGTGATTACGCAATCCCGGACAATAACTTATGCCTTTAATAAGAATATATACCATGCGAAAATGTTAAGTATATTCCAAGCCTGTGCGTCGTTAAATATGTGCCCACACACGCCATATAGCAATTAAGAACCAAGGCAAGTTAATGAAACCACGGAAAAATAAATGCTGTGCAAGTGCGGAATTAAGAAACATAATAGCTGTAACGGAAATGGGGAAAAAAAAACGGTGCAGCTTCTGACATGGTAAAAACGTTCGTCGAAACTTAAGCCAGGTAGGGTTCACTAGACCAACTATACGCGAAATGCACGGCTATTTCGCGAGACATCGGTGGGAAGGGGGGGGGGGGGGGGGAGGGGAGGGGAGGGGAGGGGGACGCTGTGTACAAATGCGGAGCGGAATCAAGCAATGGACGTTTTAGTAATCCCACACACAAACTTCGCGTTCACTTTCCTTTTGTTTTTCTACTTCAACGAAGAGCTGATCGTACGGCGGACGCATTTTAGGAAGTATACAGGGTAGGCTGTTTAACAAACGATGAAAGGTGTCGTTGGAAGAGTGCGGTATGTGATAAGGCCTTCTGATTTCAGTTTCTGCTTTATTCTGCAGGCTCCCTGTGCCATGTGACGATATTTCGAAGAAGCATTTAATCGCGGACGCAGATTATATTGTAAGCCCGTCTTCGCGCTGCTCGCAGTTTGCGGGCGCTCACCTCACGACAAGACGACTCTGTCGTGTGCTGATCCCCGAGCATAATTATGCATTGTCCATTGTACTTTTGTTGAATATTCCAGAAATTAACACAGACTGGCTTGTAAATGGTGGTGATCAACATATGAGGTATAATATTGGCAAACGTAACTGGCGTTCTGTCAGGTATGAGTGCTCCGCTGATTATGTAAGCGCACATCGTAGTGTATATCCGTAGCATGAACATCTGAGGAACCGGTGGTTACGGAGACACGGCTAGTAAATTCAGGTCAGTGTAACTACAATCGGCTCCATCATACGCCGGTTCCGCGACGCTGGTCTGTGACACACACCTGGCGCTTATACAGACCGAATATACCACACTAAGATCGCGTCAGAAACATTTACACTCTCGTAAACACACCCCATTTGCGAACAGAGTGACTGCTCCACATAAACATCGATTTCAAACGCCCGCAAACGGTGAATCTCAGTCGTGAACGTGCCGCAAAAGCAGCGGCGGCACTGGGGAGCGGGGCGCGGACTCCCGCGGCTGCTTTCGAAACGGGCCGCTAGGGGGATTTCAGTGGCGCCCCTACAGGCCGCGCTCGAGGCGTATAGGGTCGGCGGGTACCGGCACCCAACTTGGCAGGCGCACATTGTTCATCTCTGCGGTAGCCCTCCGCGAGCCGTTGCATTCGCTCCAGTGAGGCGACGCCCGCCTCGCCGGGACTGTGCCCGCTCCCGCATGCGCAGTAGGATCCCGCTACCCGCCGCCCCTACCATAGCATGCGCTAGTCGCTATGCTAAATCTACAATGTCGTGGCGCAGCAGCGAAGCCTCGCCGCTATGCAGCATAATCAGAAGATGCTAGACGACACCGCCAGCGTATTTGACTCCCCTACTTGATCCGGCATGAACCACTGATATCTGTAGCTGGAAATGTTTGAAACCTCGGATAGTCCCAAAATATAAAGCAATAATGGTTTTCATTACATTTCAGCAGAACACGTCCCTTGCGATATGGAACAAAAAAATGGACAGAAGCTTCGACGACTACAACAAAAAAGAAGAAATACGAAAAGGTTCTTTCTGCGGTAGTTCTGATTTTTCTGACCCGTGGAAAGAATATTGTATACGAAATTGCAACAAAAAAGCATGATTTGTATTCCTTGGATACGGAGATCAAAGCCACTTATACAGAAGACACCACGAAAAGTAAAAAAGCACAGAAATCTCCAGAAATTCTGGGAATAGTCGTAGCATTCTTATGCCGCTTTTCTAGAGTGTGAGCTCTTGACAGTCTAATATGGCTATCAGTAGCGAAATTCATATGAATATTTTGTTATTTCTATGTTTTCTTATCTTTCTCTTCGCAAATGATGTAAATATATACGATTATAGCGATGAAGAGCCTTTAGTTCGCTAATAATGTATTTTTTCGAAGGCGCAAGGCATACGCCAGAGTCGGTCCCTCCACGCTATTTGTATACGTATTTATTACGTTTTTTTGCGCACTTTTTGTTTTAATAACCCGTGTTGGAGGGAGATGGTAACGATACACGAATAATCCATTGTGGGAGTTGGGGGGTTGGGGGGGGGGGTATCGGTATCCTGCTTTGTTGTGAAATGATTGGAAACAAGTATGTTGTAGGTTTCTGCCCGCTTGTGTTTTATGATATCTATAACCACTTCTTTCTATGAATTTGCACGTTTTTTATTTTTTACAAGGCTTTGCTTCTGCTATTTGTTCTTTATTTCTTTACGTTTGTACTAGTCTACCATTATCATAGCGCTCAGCTATTCAGGCCAAGCTGCGCTGCTGAGCACGAGGTCGCGGGTTCGATTCCCGGCTGCGGCGGCCGCTTTTCTGATGGAGGCGAAAAGCAAAAACGCCCGTGTGTACGAGATTTCAGCGCACGTTAAAGATCCCCAGGTGGTCAAAATTAATCCGGAGCCCTCCACTACGGCGCGCCTCATCGCCTGTGTTGCGTGGGCGCGTTAAACCCTACAATCAATCAATCTATTCAGGCCAAGTGAAGACGGGCCGGTAGCAGCACCATTTTTCTATGAGCTCTGCGTTGAATACTCGAAGTTCCGGCCAAATCGAGTTTGATGAGAACTTGTTGCTGTCATCGGATTGAGATAAGTGAGGGGCACCCGAAGACATCGACATTGTACCGGTGAGCGCGTTTTTCGCGCTATTAGGACACTTTTTTCGAGAGGGCGGGCTAGACCTATCGCTAGCGTGGTAGGCCAGCTGCTAGTATGAAAATGGAACAACAGCTCGTGCCTGGCGCCGATGGTGATGCGGCCATCGTAGAAGCCCATGACTCGGACGCGGAAGAAGATAACTGCATGCATCAAGACGATGAGAGTTTAGTAGAGAGCCAGAATTTCTCCGAAAAGGGGAAGACAGGTGTTGAGGAAAGATGAAGACGAGCTTGTATAGGACATTATCACCATCATCGGTTAGAGAGGAAGAGGTGGAATAAAAGCGTTCTGAGCGGTGCCATGGCCCGGGGCCCAGTTCCTCAACATTTGGTGCCGTGAAACCCGGGAGGAACGACCCAGTGGACTGCCTGACGGCGCAGCGCGTCTCCGAGGCTCGCGAGGCCTGGGAAACTCCTGGTTGGGATACTTCGTGATCCCCTCATCTCGGAGGCCTTGCCCTTGGGAGGCGCCCGCCATGGCCGGCTGCTCGACGCTCCACTCCACCCACACTGAACCCGGAGACAACCCATGAGCAGACCTGACCTGATGCGGCGCAGTCTTCGAGGACGCTAGGCCTGGGGTCCCCTGGAAGCTACCCAATTCTGCGAGCCTCGTCATCGAACTCTGTCTGCCGCTCGGGCTCGTGTCTAGGACACCCCGTCGCCTGCGTTCGCGCCCGCTGCCATGGAGGAGCTTCGCCGCCACCGTGACACTGTGAGGGAAGCCGTCACAAGGGGCGTAGCTGCCATTGAATTGCTACTTCAGGATCCCCTCTCATCGACCGGCCAGATCCGCTCGCACCTGCACGCCGTCGACAGCAGGTACGAGGAGTTGAAGTCCCTCGATAAGCGCATATATGAGGAGACCATTGATTTGGACGACCTTGAGGCCGATTTATTCGATAGCTACGAGTACGACGAAAAGGTCGTCACGATCCGTACACTGGTGTGCTTCGCCAGACCCTCCGCTGTTCCTCCGCCAATTGCTGCTCGGAGCACCGGAGCGCCCAGCGATTACTCCGCCGTCATCAGGTACGGCAAGACCGCGGCGCCCTCCGGTGACAGCGGGATGACCGCGGAGGCTGACAAGGTGGCCAACGTTCCCGCGGCGTGTGAGCCGTGCGTTTCTGACCGTCGGAACGTCCTCACAGCTGCTGACGAGTCTGATCCTCCAGAGAAACCAGCGGAGAGCACGACCGATTCTATTGAGGCACAACTGGGTGCACCCAGCCGCGCGACCAGCGGTGACTGCGTCGTCGTCCAAGACGGCCACGGAACCGACCTCTCCAAGGACCCCACGACCACGATGTACGGTGATGCGAACCCGTCCAGCGTGATGCTCCTCGACGCTTTAGACATCGCTGCCGCTCGTCGGGGTTCCTTGCTGAGAGAGCACGTGGTTGTTAAGTGTCGCAAGCGTGCGCCGTTCCCACTTGTACGACGATGGCCGTGTTGCTCCCGGCGCTGGCTTCTTCGGTGGCATGTCCGCTGGAGTCAGCGCTTCCTGGTATCCCCGACTCTGATCGGCGCACCGGCCTTCCGAGTTGGATCGCACGAACCGTCAGGTGACCCTGGTTGCGGCGAGATCGTGAACGGCAACCGGGGAGCTTCAACTGCCACGCTTGGCGGCCCCCTAGGAAGCTCCAGGAAGCCACACCATCCGCTGCCACGATCATCCCTCCTGAGGCATGGGGTCGCAGTTCGCGATCGCGATGTGTGCACACGACGAGCGGTCACGTGTGAGCAGCTACCATCCCTGCCGCCCGGCACTGGCTACGTGCGTGCCTGCCGCGGGCACAGGACTGGGTTCGTCAGTCTGAGGCTACAGCCCGAGCAGGGTGAGTTCCCCTACGATCCTGGCGGCTACGGCGAACCGGGAGAACAGGACGGTTACCAACGCACCGGGGCCAGCAATGACCTGCTTGCTCACCAGCTCTTCCTCACCATCAGCCACGCGACAATGTTCAATGAGTATGGCGAAGAGGAGCTTGCAGCCGTAAAGGAAACTTTCAGGGTCAAGCTAGACCAAGTGTTCAAAACTACTATGCAGCCTTACCGACAAAAGGGGCGTCTGAATCACGAGGGATCCCAATCAATCCGGCATAACAAAGAACCTCGACCCAAGATCGCCCGCTATCAAGCTCCTACCCCGGAACCGAGGGTTGTTGGACTTTCCTTGCCAGGGCTGAACAAAACCGGTACAAGGAAGCTACATCACTCCTCAAAGCACCGGTGGAAAAGGAAGCAACTCACGACCGGAGACCGATGGCTCAACGAATCACAACGATGAGGCTGAACTGGCTGTTATTTATTTTTGTGCTATTTCCTGCGCGTGTTCCGTGCATGTGTGTGTGTGAGCATAAGTCATTGTCGCGGGCGGGAGGATGTTGAGGAAAGATGAAGACGAGCTTGTATAGGACATTATCACCGTCATCGGTTAGAGAGGAAGAGGTGGAATAAAAGCGTTCTGAGCGGTGCCATGGCCCGGGGCCCAGTTCCTCAACAACAGGGTCAGTGAAGAGTTAGAGTGAGGTGATATCAAGAGCGCAACGACGCCGGGACCAAAGACAGCTACGTCTAACCGATAACAAAACCAAGCAAGCACCATCGCCTTCGCCCCGGGGCGGCAGTCGAGACCTACACTTCGTCAAGCCAGGCATTGGTTCAAGCATCTACCAAGGGACCATTGCAAGCTAGTCCTGAGACACCGCGGTGGGCTCAACATTCAGCACATCTTACCCTCACAGCTGACCCTGGCTCACCTTCACGCCGCCAGCACGACCTGGCGTGAAGCAAACATACACCTGCAGATCGACCAAGCCCAGAATACTGCAACGATAAGCACGCCGTCTGTTCAGATTGGCGAGAAATTAATCGGTGTAACTGACATCAAAATCAAGGATGAAAAATATTCTGTGGAGATATACGGGCTTGCGCCCGATGACTCAGTCAAGGGTGTCATTCAAGGAGTTCTGGAAGAATTCACAATTCAAGAAATCATTGAAAACACCGAGCAGGACGGCTTCTAGTTGTAAGCAGCAAGGGGGACGGGGGAAAGTCAACTACTGTGATCCTGACGTTCGCAGGGTCAGAAGTTCCCCGCGACGTCTACCTCTACGGAACGGCACACCGGTGCACACTCCACAAGAAAACAGTACCAGTGTGCAGTGTGTGCTACGAGGTGGGCCACCGTAACACGGCCTGCCCACGCCCAGGAACACGCGCCTGCCACGAGTGTGGCACGCGCGACCCAGATCCTGATCACACCTGCGTGGCAAAGGGCTCCCTGTGCGAAGGCGCGCACGTTACGGGCGCCAAAGGATGTTCGAGGCGCTTCGTCACTCCGTACGTTATTCGCCGGAGAGAGCAGCAGCAGCGACGACAGGTGCAAGGTCAACATCAGGTGAAGTCGCAACAAGGCCTGCAACAGCAGGCGTCGGTGGAGCAGCAGCGGCTGTCGAGGCAGGACCGGTCTTTGAGCCAAAGTCGAAGGGACCGATCGGCGACTCCAAGACGAAGGGGGAGGAGTACCTCCAACACCGGTTCAACACGTGTCGCTGACGGCAGCAGACAGCAGTCGAGGTCGAGCTCAAGGTCCAGGAACAAGACACCAGCGAGGAGCAACCTAAAACAGGTGGGCTGGTCAGACAGATCCTCCATCATAGATGACAACCAATTTCCCCCATTATTGCAAGAGCCTCGGAAGCAATGTAAAGAGAGAGAGAGAGAGAAGGCTCTTTATTAGAAAAGAAGGCCGAGATGTTTGCCGGAATTGCGACACCGACATGCTACTCTGCGGGGGAAGGGGGAGGGGGAAAGAAAAGGCCCCATAGATTACAGGGCAGAAGAAAGAGGAAGAAAGAGAAGAAATAAAAGAAGACAGAAAAATAACAAGAAAATGACACTCAGTTTGTGAGTAGTAAGATTACAAAGTCTGTCTTCTAAACTCTAAATCACTGCAGCGCCGCCAATCTCGTCCAGATAGTCGAACAACGCCTCCAGTACTTTGCGTTGAGCTGGTGGAGATGGCCATGGACCAAGAAGTACTTTCAAGGTCATTGGTCCTGGGCTGAGGCGCTCTAGTTTCTGCGCAAGACTGCATCTTGCGTGTATGTATGCAGAGCATTCCAGCAGCAAATGCTTCACGGTTTCCGGTGACCCGCAGTTGCCGCAGTAAGGGTTTGTGGTGACACCAAGTCGAAAAAGGTATGCCTTCGTAAGCGCTGCGTTGAGACGAAGTCGGTGATATAATGTCTCTAATCGGCGCGGAAGTACCTCTGGCAGCCTCATCCTGAGCTCAGGGTCTATGTAGCGTAGGAAGGCATGGTGGTGATCTGGAAGGGACCAGAGGTGGTTCCGTTCCATTGAAACAAGCTCCTTCGCCATAGTTGTGGCATCACGCTTAGTGAAAAAAATCTTCCTCACATTGCGCATTTCCAGGCCCCTGCGAACAGCTTGGTCCGCCTTCTCATTTCCTAAAACACCACAGTGACCGGGAAGCCACTGAAACGTTATACGGTGTCCAGCGTCGTTGGCAAGGTGGTGCAGGTATGTGATGTTGCGAGAGGCATGTTCATGTAGGGTGAAGCAGTCGCTGCGTCGCAGGTTTTGGAGAGCCGCCTTCGAGTCTGTGAAAACAGTCCATTGCTTTGGCTTCTGGCGTAAAATGTAGCGTCTAGCTTCCTTGATCGCGTGAAGCTCGGCGGTCATCGATGATGTCGCACGCTCGAGGCGATAGGAGAACGTCTGGCCAGTAGAGGGAATAAATATTCCGGAGGAACTGCGCTCAGATGTGCAGGAGCCATCTATGAAGATGTGGTTTGCGTCAGAGTACAGCCAGCTGATATGCTGAAGTGTTAATTGTAAGAGTACGCTTTGAGGCATGCTCTTTTTGGAGTCGATTCCGGGGATGCTGCATCTGATATGTAGTGGCGAGAGGGTCCAGGGTGGAAAATTAGACGGCATTGCTTTTGGTGCCTGGGAGGGAACAAAAAGATTTAATGTCCTGAGTGTTTGCCCGAAACTCGAATTACCATCTTCAACCATGCGTGTTAGTATACGGCTCTTGGCGTGCAGCCGATGTCGCAGATGTATTCGCACAGTCTCCTGGAGTCGAATCACTTCCAGAGGCAGACAGCCAGATTCAGCGATCGTAGCTAGGCACGACCACCCTTTCGGGAGGCCGAGGCAGATGCGGAGGCAGTTGTTTCTGGCCGCATCTAGCTGCTTTCTGCTTGTGGGCGGGAGCTTCTGGAGGACAGGGAGGCTGTAACGCAATAGACCATCGACATAGGCTTTGCAAAGCAGTACCATAGAGCGACAGTCACTGCCCCAGTGACTGCCGGCGAGATACCCCAGGATTTTTTAGATGGCGGTGATTTTTGTACGGAGTTTCTTCACTTCAGGACCCCAGGAAAGATTCCGGTCTATTAAAATTCCGAGGAATCTGTGGGTTCGCACATATTGCAGGGTGTGGCCACCGAGAACCAGTGGATATCGTTTCATGTGCTTGCGAGTGAAAGCAAAGGCGACACTTTTCTCGGAAGATAGGTGGAGTCCTCTCGGTGAAAGGTACGCAGATATTTTTGCGAGAGCTTTCTGCAGCCTTTGCTGCGTGGTACGACGCGATCGCGACGCACTCCAGATGCAGATATCGTCCGCATAAAGTGTGACGTGGACACCAGGTGGGAGTACTCGCTTTAGGTGGATAAGAGTAAGGTTAAATAGCAGAGGGCTCAAGACGGCTCCTTGAGGTACTCCTTTTTCTATAGTATAGTAGGAAGTTGGGCCGTCCGGCGTGGACATGAAAAGTTGTCGCCCTTGCAGGTAACTTGAAATCCAAACGTAAAGTCTTCCACCAAACCCAAGAGCAGCAAGGGATGTCAGAATGGCATCATGAAAAACTGAATCAAATGCCGATTTAATGTCTAAAAACACGGCAATAGGAACATATCCATTATATTTTTCTTCTTCCAGAGATGAAACTAGAGCAATCACATTGTCAATGGCTGCTCTATTTTCGCGAAAGCCGTTCATCTGAGGCGGATAGAGGTTTTTGCTCTCGAGGTACCAGGCCATTCTTCTAAAAATCATTTTCTCCATAATTTTGCCGACACAGCTTAGCAAAGCTATTGGTCGGAAAGAGTCATAAGTCGTTGGTGATTTACCGGGTTTTAGGATGGCCACTAGCTTAGCTAGTTTCCATTGGGGAGGTACTGTGCCACAGAGCCAGATTGAATTATAGTATTCTAGGAGACGCAATCGAGAGTGATGGGACAGGTGAGAAATGGCCTCGTAAGTTATTTCGTCTTGACCCGGTGAAGAACGTTTGTTCGCACGAGAAATTGCGGCGTTCAGTTCGTATATGGAAAAAGGAAGGTCGATGGCGGGGCAAGCCGCAGGCGGGACTTCAGAGGGGGCACTTGTGGGGCGTGTTGGCGGTACTGATCTTGTAGACAGTAACCTACAATACTCTTCAGCCGCCTGCTTCAGTGAAATGTCGTTGTGCAATGATAGCGCGCGGAATGGGTGCAGCTGCTGAATATCGCTCTGCATTCCCTTAACGACGCGCCAAATTCGCGATAGAGGCTTGCGAACGTCCAGTTTTGAGCAGAAGTCCCGCCATCGCTGTCTGCTCAGCTTCTCCAAGTGGCTTCTTACCTGCCTCTGCATTCTGCGAGCCTCTCGAACGTCTTCTGATTTCTTTGTGCGTCGTGCCTTACGTTCCGCACGCCTGCGAAGTGCTCGTAACCTTTCATACTCTTGGTCTGGCTTCAGGTTGAGACGCTCAACCGTGGATCGGGAGCACTCCTGAAGGCAGTTGGTCATGGTTGGAATCAGGTCGTCGTCTCCAGTTGCCGCCGTAATTCTGATATTTACGCGGGCTGTGTAGGCTTCCCAGTCCGTGAGTTTGATCCTCTTTCCACCTCGACGCACAGCTGCATTGTGAGAGGATATGAGAACGGGGTAGTGGTCGCTCCCTCGCGTTTCTAAATCAGTTGTCCAAGCACATTTTCGTACGAAATGGCTTGATACAAACGATATATCAATGCAGCTGCTGATAGCTGCGTTTTTCAGGAACGTAACACTGCCGTCGTTCAGTGGCTCTATATAATATTTCAACATCAGCTCGGCGAGTCTTGCTCCACGGGAATTTGATTGTGTGCTCCCCCAAATTTCGTTGTGTGCATTGAAATCGCCGCAGATTAGGTGTGGTGGAGGAGTGCTGGTGATGATACTTTCAAGCCTGGAAGCATCGAAGGCAGTCCCTGGCTCTAGGTAGGCAGCAATTAATGTGAATGGTTGAGTGCCAATTACAGTCCTCGCACAGACGTACTCTTCGGTTTGATGAGGTGGGACGGCCACTGCTGCAGCAGGTACATCATTGCGAAAACCTATGAACAGCCGGCTAACACCATTTAAACGTTGCGAATGAAGAATATAATAATTCTTTAAACGAAATGGATCTCCAACGCGAGATTCAGATATCACGACAAATTGAAATTGGTATAAACGTAATAGTTCCCGAAAGTCGGCAAGTTTCGAACGCAAGCCACGGGCGTTCCACTGAAAAATTGTACAGTTCTTGAGATGGGTGTTTATAGACATTTTCGGAAATGGGGACGGCGGCTGAGTCGTCATTGTTGGGATATTCAATTTCGCTGCTGCGTCGTGAAGTTAGAGGCTATTAGAGGCTCGAGAGCCAGAACAGCCTCGACTTCAGGGAAGTGCCGAGAGGAAGCGTTAGCCCGTAGGAGTGCCTTGATAGCTGCGAAGAGCATAGGAATAAGCAAGTTCACAATGTCGGTCTGGCCGGTCGGGCTTGTTGATTCCTCATGGTCTCTTCGAGAGCGCCGCATAGAGGGCGAGGATTGGTCCTGAGAACTGGCACCAGAAGGGACTTTTGAATTTTTGGTCGGTGACTGTTCTTGGACTATTCCCGCATAGGACTTTTTTGGAGATGCACTTTGAATTGGTTGGTCATGCGTCGAGTGCGTATCGCTGGTAAAGACTAGATCAGGGTTCGGCGGAGGCTCACGTCGACTTGTACCTTTGCCCTGAATTTGCTCTACATTGCGAGCAAGAGTTGCGGCCTTTTTTTTTGGGCAAGCTCCATACGACGTAGGATGCGGCCCGCCACAGTTAGCGCACCGAGGTTGGGCCCGTGACATGCACTCTTTATACGAGTGAGACCCGGAACAGATCTTACAGCGTACTGGCCCTCTGCAATTTTCGGCGATATGGCCATGCCTCTGACATTTGAAACACTGGGTGGCTGTACCCATGTATTCTGTTACGGGAAAGCTGCAGAAGCCAAGGAACACTCGTGCAGGGAGTGGCGTGCCAGACCGGAACTCTACAATGACGGATCACCGGCGAGTTTCAACAATGACGTTGTCCTCGGTACGTGAGTAGGAAACTTGCCTGCGAGCAGATAGAACTCCTTGGTCACGTAGGTAGCTCTCAAGCCCCTCATCCGAGTATTCTAGAGGGACGCCATGAATTCTCCCGTAGGTCGCCAAGTATGACTGCGGAACTCGAGCTTCAAGCGCCGTGCCAGCGAGGGTTGATACCTGGAGAAGACGATTAACCGCAGTCAAAGATGACACGGTGACAATCAGGCTGCCATCCTTGTTCAGGCGAACAATTGAAGTCATCGGTAGCCAAACAAAATGAGCAGATTGCTAAGCTAACTGAACAAATAGAAAAACTAAGTGAAATGTATCGATCGATATTAAATAAAAGCGAGACTGAGAACTGTAGCCAAAGGACGGACACCGACGCAAGGAGAAAGGTACCCAAGCGGGACATCCAGCCAGGGCAGCCGGAACACCAAAAGTCACCAATGTCAGCCACAAAGGACGAACCATAGTGGGTGCACCCCATGCAAGAAATGAACAGCACCATTGCGCAGCTTGCAAACAAGGTATCACAACTGGTGACGCAAATGACCTCAAAGATATCTAGGAGTAATCTTGGTGACGGTGAGTGGCGACACCGCGTACCCCGAGCCCCCATACTTAAGCTGTTACCTACCGTGGCGAGAAGTTGCAAGGTGAAGAGTTAGAAGCCGTGAACGGTGGCCGTCGGAGCCTTGGTCAAGCTCCGGCTGATGGGCTCCCTGCCTGTCTACCAGGCAGGGAGCTCCGGGACATCTTTGTCTACCAGGGTAAGGTCAAAGGAGAACGTAGCCCCGTCTCTCTGCTTTTATACTATGCCGTATGGTATTTTCAACCCCCCCCCCCCCCCAACCGTGATCGGTCCCTGAAAAGGGGCCGCACCGAAGTATCCTTTCCCCCATTGCCGTCGTTAACCTTTCCTGAACCGGATCATTTTTCTCGATTTATTGTCATGGAATCCCTCAATCCAACCCACCCTCTTGCATTTTAGTCAGTCTTCTTGATTGCAAAATATCTTGACACCATAATAGGAAAATCATATCAGGCCAAAAAACAAAGGACTGGTGAACTCCTCATCGAGGTAAATGACAAGCAGCAGTCCACAAAGCTTCTAGCTCAGACTAGACTGGCTGATCTAGACATCAGGGTCACACCTTATCGGAGCCTCAATAGCTCGCAGGGTGTGATATCAGAGCCAGATCTCCTGAACGAAACGGATGCGGATCTCCTTGCCGGCTTGAAGGATCAGGGCGTCACTGCCGTGAGACGCATCACCATTCGCAGAGACAACAAGGAGATTCCCACCAAGCACATCATCTTGACCTTTGACCGCGCAGTTCTCCCACAACATATATATGCAGGTTTTATACGGTGCTCAATACGTCCGTACATCCCGAACCCGCGGCGCTGTTTTAAGTGCCAGCGGTTCGGGCATGGTGCGAACTCTTGCCGTGGCCGAACGACGTCTGCAAAATGCGCGGCGCACGATCATCCGAGCGAGAACTGCCCATCGGAAACCCTCACTTGTGTAAACTGCGGGGGGCAGCATGCGGCATACTCCCGCAAGTGCGAAAAATTCCAACTAGAAAAAAAGATCATAAACATTAAGGTCACTGAGAACATCACCTTTCCAGAGGCGAGAAAGAGGTTCGCCTCTTTCCCTCTGGGGAGGTACGCCGACGCGGCTCGCCGGGGGGCGGAGCGGTGTCTGGTGTCCACAGGGACCCAGTTCAGCGAGTCTGACCTGGTCCCGCCCCCGCCCCCCGCTCGGTTGCCTCACGCAGCCTAACCCGGCACTACGCCGCTTGCTGAGGCAGCAGCGGTTGTGGTGCAAACCACTTCTGTCGGGACCAGTGCCGCTCCCGCCTCTGCCTCCCCGTCCTCCAGTGCGTTGGAGGGTGCCGAGGGGATGGACACCACGGGCACCGCACCGGTTCCCACCGTCACCGCACCACTCGTGCCACCTCTGGCGTCTCCGACGGTGGCGGCTCAAGCGAAGGGCTCCCGAAAGGGGGCCAAGTCCGGGGGGCCCGGTTCGACGGGCACCCCCAGGACATCGGAGGACAAGATGGACGTCTCGCCGTTCTTGCCTGCAACGCACCGCAAAGAGCGGCCTCCGACGGCCAAACCAACAGAAACGCCCAAAAAGCCAAATCCTAGAGCAACAGCCCCGAAAGACACATGAACACACATACACACAGACTTCAGTAGCTTCTAAATGTCCATAATGGGAACAGAAAATGAGAAGAGAAAATGGGAAGAGAGGCCTCCTTCCCATAATGGGAAGGAGGCCTCTGCAGTTTGCAGAGGCCTCCTTAAAAATCTTGATGATGTGCATGAGATGCTGCATGCCAATCAGACAAGTATCATGTGTCTCCAGGAAACCCACCTCAATGCTAAACAAACAAATTTCTTAAATAGGTACATGGTATTCAGAAAGGACAGGGTTGGCTGCACTCACTCTTCAGGAGGTGTGGCCATTGTCGCCCGGAAATCATTAGCATGCCACCCTCTCTCTTTAAACACTGTCCTCGAGGCTGTACCAATCCGTACGATAATATTTAATAGGTTGATAATAGTTTGCTCCATTTACATCTCTCCTGATTTTGCACTTCCGAGCTCCGATTTCAAGGCATTGGTTGACCAGCTACCCGAACCATACATCCTCATAGGCGACCTTAATGCGCACAACTCTCTTTGGGGCTCCTCCAGAACGGATGCCCGAGGTCGCCTGATAGAGAAATTCCTTACATCTTCAGGAGCATGCCTTTTCAACAATAAACAGCCTACATACCGTAACATAGGTCTCAACACATACTCACATCTTGACCTGGCTATTGGTTCTGCAATTCTCTTTCCTCTTCTTGAGTGGGATGTGGGCACTGACCCTACCCATATGGTAGTGACCACTTCCTCACTTCCCTAACATATATAGGTAAAGGCCGATGCAGTCCATCTTCCCAAAACAGGTTTAAATAATGAAAAGCAAACTGGAGTATATTCACAGAAACATCTAAACTACACCACACAACCATAGAACACCTACACGTGGAGGAAGCAGCCCAACTTATCACGGCGCACATCCTCGACGCTGCCGAGAAGTCCATTCCCCACGCCTGCAGTGCTCCGCGCAACCAAAGGAGGCCGTGGTGAAATGAGGACTGTAGGCGGGCGCGAGAGGCCCAGAACAAGGCGTGGGGTGTCCTTCGACGGTACCCCACGTCAAATAACCTTATTTCTTTTAAACGGGCAAAGGCTTTTGGGAAGCGAGTGCGTCGTGAGGCGAAAAAGGAGAGTTGGCGCACTTTCCTCACTTCCATCAACTCATACACTGACACACAAAAAGTCTGGACACGAATGCACAAACTAAAAGGACAACAGACGCACAGCCTGCCCCTGGTTAGTCCAACAGGGGACACACTGGAAGACCAGGCTAACACACTTGCACAACATCTCCAACATGTGTCCAGTTCAGCGCACTACACCAACACTTTCATAAAACACAAAACATCCTGTGAAAAGAAGTCCTTGCGAGACTGTAATAAGTCGACATCATCTTATAACACCCCCTTCTCACTGCATGAGCTCAGGATCGCACTTAGTACGTGTAAACCTTCAGCTAAAGGCGCAGACATCACATACACTATGATTCAACACTTGCACACAGACACACTTGAAACCCTCCTTCACCTCTACAACAAAATATTTCTTTCGGGGCACCTTCCAGCATCATGGAGGGAGGCCATCGTAGTGGCCTTTCCGAAAGAGGGGAAGGACCCTTCCTCTCCCGCAAGTTATCGTCCAACCGCCCTGACAAGCTGCCTGTATAAGCTGCTCGAGAAGATGATCAATAGGAGACTCATGTACTTCTTAGAGTACAATGGTCTTCTCGACGGCTGCCAGGCTGGCTTCAGGGCGGGGAGATCTACCAACCATCAGCTGGTTGGGTTAGAATCTTACATCAAAGATGCATTCATCCATAAACAATATTGTATAACACTCTTCTTTGATATGGAAAAGGCCTATGACACAGCCTGGCGGTACGGCATCTTGTGTGACCTCCAGTCGTTTGGTGTCTTCGGCAACATGCTGAACACCCTCGCTAGCTACATGTCGGAAAGGACCTTTCGAGTGAGGGTTGGCAGTCATCTTTCAAATGTATACGTGCAGGAAAATGGCGTCCCTCAAGGCGGTGTCTTGAGCTGCACACTATTTATTGTTAAGATGAACTCTCTCCGGAAGGCATTCCCACCAACAATTTTCTGTTCTATATATGTAGATGGCGTTCAGATATCTTTTAGGTCTTGTAACTTCCCAATTTGTGAACGCCAAGTCCAGCTTGGGGTGAACAAACTTGCTGGCTGGGCGGACACAAACGGTTTTAAACTGAACCCGGGAAAGAGTACTTGTGTTGTGTTCTCCCGCAAGCGCGGGATTAAGGTGGACCCTGACATTACCCTTCATTGTGCATCTGTCCCTGTAAAAAGGAGCACACATTTTTAGGTCTCATATTCAATGAAAAACTCGCGTTCATTCCACACATCAAACAACTTAAACACAAATGCCTGAAGACACTAAACATTCTGAAAGTCCTCTCCCACCAATTCTATGGTGCAGACAAAGAATTCCTTCTCCGTGTCTTTACCGCCTTAGTCGGGTCTCGGTTAGACTACGGTAGTGTCGTGTATGGGTCGGCATCAAAAACCACACTAAAAATGCTTGATCCAGTGCTCCACTTGGGCCTGCGCCTTGCGTCTGGTGCGTTCCGCACTAGCCCAGCCCAGAGGCTGGGCTGGGCTGGGCTCAACGAATATACATCAACGAATATACATAGATTTATTATATGCTTTTAAGGTCTCATCATTGAATAACCATCCTTTTAATCCCATCCTCAATGATACATCTGCAACCCAGCTATTCTCGAATCGTCCATCTGCTTATTTGCCCTACTCACTCAGGGTGAGAGAGGAAGCTTCAGGTCTTGCTGTTGGGTTTTTAGATGTATGCACGTCATCATTTTTTGACGTTATGCCACCATTGCAACTGCAGCCTGTCTGTTGTGATGTTTCTTTTATGAAAATGGATAAAAACAGGGTTCCGGGTGCTGCGATTCTGCAGCACTTCTTGTCCCTGCAGGATAAATATAAATGTGCCGAATTTTACACTGATGCTTCGAAAACCCCAACTATGGTGTCTTGCGCCGCTCATGGTCCTAACTTTAATTCTTGCATAACCATGAGCGTACTTACCACTATCTTCTCAGCAGAAGCCTATGGCATTTTAGTCACCGTTCAGCACATTCTGGAAAAACAAATTCCTAAATCCGTTATCTTTATAGACTCTTTGAGTGTTGTGCGTGCATTGTCTTCACACAGACCCACGAAAAACCACATTGTCAATCTTGTCTTTAATGCCATAATGTCCATATATTCTAACAATTTTGAACTAATCCTGTGCTGGGTTCCAGGCCATGCTGGAATCGCGGGGAATGAGACCGCGGATCGAATGGTGGCCGCTGCTGCACTTGCAAATACAGTGGACGTAACAACAATACCTTACACTGACCTGAAGCCACACATAAGACAACACCTTCGCAAAACATGGCAAGCCGACTGGAGTGCACGGACAGACAACAAGTTACACATAATAAAACCACACCTAGGACGATACACTAGTGACTCACACAACAGATTCATCGAAGTTACCCTAGCTAGATTACGGATAGGCCACACGCACGCGACACACTCCCATCTGATCACTAGATGGTGTGGGGAGGGCCTGTCTGTACTTCACGTTCTCATTACATGCAAAGCACTCCACACAACTAGACCCAAGCACTTCCCTCAACTCTACAGACAACACATTCCACTACACCCAGCATTGTTTTAGCGGATAATCCTATGATTACTCTACAACACACTTTCAAGTTTCTTAGTGATATCAAATTTTTACAACTCATCTCATATCACGCGTAATTTTTGCACCTAAGTTCATGCTATTCACTATCACACCCTGGCCTTTTATACCAGCCATCCTCATTGTCTTTTACTGATTTTACTGATTTAATTTTTGCTTTTGTTGAGCAATTTTAGTATTTACATCTTCATCCGTCGTATTAACCATTGTTTTGGCGCTCTTTGCCCTAGTTGGCCTTGCGCCATAAACATCCAACCATCATCAATGACATGGGGGTACAAATTCTGCTCGAAAAGAGGGAGGCAACTAGCTAGCCTCATGTATCAGCACAATTTGGCCTTGCTCAATGAACCAGACACTCCAACACGTATGGGTACTAGCGCTGCCAGAGATACCACGCCTGACCTGTCGCTCTTGGCAGGTATCCTGGACGCTACGTGGCAAAGCACAGGAGTGAACTTGGGGTCCAACCACGACGTCCTGAAGATCACAGTAAGGGGCCCCGCCTTCAGGGCGAAGTTCGGAATAGCACGAATAACGAACTGGGACAACCTTAGGAAAGAACAGGAGGAGGGGGTAGAAGAGATAACGACGGAGAGCAAGCCCTACGAGCACTGGGAAGAGCAAATCGCCTTTGTGGAAAAACACACCGAGAGAATTGCAACCACAAACCAAACCCCACGTATAGACGCAAAACTGGCACATCTCTGGCAAGCTCGGCGCAGTCTCACCAAACGCTGGAAGCGGCAGCGACACAATAGAAAGCTCCGCAAGAAAATCCAAGAAGTCAACAAACAGGCTGCGGAGTACGCTGCGGAGTTATCCAGGGAGAGCTGGCTCAGCCTGTGCGACGAACTACAGGGAACTCTATCGGCTCGCAAGACGTGGCAGCTCCTTAGACACCTTATTGATCCAGTGACAAGAAAGGGTGAGATAAACAGAAATATGACAAGAACGTTGAACAATTATAATGGATATGTGAAGAAGCTCTTTGGGGATCTTAAAGGCAAATACCTCAAGACGGACAGGAGTGTAAGCCAGGATCTTATCGGGGAGCACCCAACGAGACGCTGGACAAACCGTTCACCGACTTTGAGCTTAAGGTGTCAATTGCCGAGAGCCGTCAGAATAATGCTTCGGGTCCAGATACCATCACGTATAGGCTGCTTAAAAACTTGAGCGACAGAGCCAGCAAGGATATCTTGCGGCACATGAACGAGGCCTGGGTGAGCGGCAACCTACCGAGGCGATGGAAGGAGGCGGAGATCAGGTTCATACCGAAGCCCGGAAAGTCCCCGCACATTGACAATCTAAGGCCCATTTCCCTCACGTCTTGTGTGGGTAAAGTGATGGAGCGGATGGTGCTAAATAGGCTGCAAAAGCATCTAGAAAACACCAATCAGATGCCGGATACCATGTTTGGATTCCGAAAGCGCCTCGGGACGCAGGACGTGTTGCTACAAATAAAAGAGGAGGTCATGAAGCAGGCCACGAGTCATTCGCCCAGAGCCATTTTGGCGCTTGACCTCAAGGGCGCATTCGATAACGTCTCTCACGCCAGCGTTCTATCGAACCTCCAGGGCACGGGATGCGGAGAACGGGTATACAATTATGTACGGGACTTCTTGACTGACCGCCAGGCGAGAATCAAAGTGGGGGAAGAGGTATCCCCTCCTGTGAAACTGGGTAGCCAGGAGACCCCCCAGGGATCCGTCTTGTCACCCCTTCTGTTCAACATGGCGCTCCTGGGCCTTCCAAAGGCGCTCGGAGCGATCGAAGGATTGGGGCATGTGCTTATGCCGACGATATCTCGCTCTGGACGACGAAAGCAGGCTCTTTAGGATGGATCCAAGACACGCTGCAGGCAGCCGCAGATGTTGTGGACAAATTCGCCAAAGGGTGTGGCCTTAGATGCTCCCCAGCTAAATCAGCACTGGTGATCATCCGGCCAAGGGCGCCTAAGAAACAGAAAGAGGACATAAAAGTCAGCCTAGAGGGCAAAGACATCCTCCCACGCCCCAGCACAAAAATTCTGGGATTAGTCATCTAGGCCGACAACAGGGCATCTATACCCGTTGCAAAACTAAAGCGCGCGTCGGAACAAATCCTTCATATGCTCCGATGGGTGGCGTCAAGAACCCGAAGCCTCAAGGAGAGGGACACACTTAGGCTCGTTCAAGCCTTTGTGGTAACCAGAATAACATATGTAGCACCTTACCTCCTCCTGAACAAAGCGGACACACAGGTGCTGGACGTCATCATCCGCAAAGCCGTCAAGCAAGCTATTGGAGTTCCTATGAGCGCGTCTACATGCAAACTCTTGGAAATGGGCTTGCATAACTCGGTCGACGAGCTCATTGTGGCCCATCTCGCCAATCAGAAACAAAGGCTGAGCCAAACAAAAGCGGGCAGACGCATCTTGCAGAAAATCGGCTGGAAGGCGACGCTATCTGAGGACAGAGACCAGCTGCCAGATGAATGGCTGGAAGCCATCAAATCCAAGCCCATACCCAAGAACATGAACCCAGCGTACCATGGCTGCAGGCGGGAGGCAAGAGCTCGTACTCTCAACAGGCTTTTGGCAAAAGAAGAAGGGGCTATCTTCACGGACGCCTCCATGAATGACGGTACGAACCGGTCAACAGCAACGGTGACAACCACGCAAGAGCTGCTGACGTGTGCACCCGCTCTAGTTCAGAGCATTGAAGAGGCAGAGGAGCTGGCGATTGCTCTGGCCCTTACTCTACCGGACAAGACCAAGGTGGTCACGGATTTTCGGCAAGCCTACAGAAGCTTCCAGTGCGGCTGAGTGTCCCGGTTGGCCCTCCGAGTGCTCAAGGCGAAAAAACCTCCGAAGGAAACCGTAGAATTAGTGTGGGTACCGGCCCATTCTGCGGTGGAGGGTAACGAGTTTGCCCACCGTCAGTCCCGAGCGCAGACTTACCGGGCCACGTCCGCAGTAGAGGCAAAAAACCAACCATTGCTTACCTACAGGGAAATAACCACTTATTACAAGCACGACAGGAGGACGCTACCAGCACCACACTCAGCACTCACGAAGGAACAGCAAACTATATAGCGGCAAATCCAGACAGAGTCCTTTCCGCAACCCCGTCTACTCAACCGCATGTTCCCAAACCAATTCGAAGAAGCTTGCCCAATCTGTAAAAAACTAGGCACTCTCCAGCACATGATAGGACAGTGTAGGTTTAGCCCGAAGCACCCGCCCCCATTACCCGAGTCTCGCCCCACCAACCCAACTCTACCCTTTAACGAGAGATGGAGGATTTTGCTGACCAGCCCCGCCCTGGAGGATCAGCTACTACTGGTCACCAGGGGCCAGGCGGCGAGAGCAGCATATGGATTCCCGTGAACAGGGAACCACCTCCGTCCAGTATGGAGTTCGCAACGAACGACTTAAATAAAGTTTCTTCTCTCTTTCTCAGCTATTCAGTGGCGCTAAAAGTAGGTGATAGGTAACTGAATGAACATATTTAATTATTTAGGTGCCATAATTAGCTGAACTGCCAATTTCCCCTTATGTTGCATTCTAGCCACCCACATTTAGTTTATAATTTCATATATTTTCATGCTAAAAACGCGACTACATAAGTCGTTCCCTTGTCTTCGCTGCATATAGGAAATTCTCAATTCCAAGCTAACTCGCGTCTTCGTCACACCGCATTCTTCTCCTCGTCACTCATACCCCGCGCCCATATAAGCGTGAAATGACTGCGAGGAAGCTACGACTGCCAAATGAGATTTGTTAGGCCTTTAAGGAAGATGGATAGTGGACGTAGGTGTCCAACTACGTCCTCGGCTAACTTCGCTGCTTTTTGAGCAAGCGACTTGAAATCTTGGCGGCTATGTATAATAAATGTCTGATAACCATGGGCAGAATTTTATACAGAAATATGCATAGTTCTTAAAATAAAAACCCAGAGATTATAGGTTTTTTCTTGGCTTAAGGAACATTTTCAGAAAGGGTTCAACAGGCACACGGCTGAAATATTTCTAAATGTTTTAAAAGCCTCAGACTTTCTTTTAAACCAAAATAATAATGGTGGCCAGAACCGTTGATTTTTTAAAATATATATACATAGCACAAACACAAAGTGTATTCATTTTTGAAAGGAAAAAGTGTCAATAAAAAGAAATTTCGGTGTGAACATATTCTGGTTGAGAATGGGTGTATAGCATTGATGCAGAACTCACAAAAAAAATTTGGAAACTCCAACAGTTGAAGAGAAAATGTTCCTTTTTTCAGCGGAAACGGTGTTTTGAGAAATCGCACTTCGAACGATTTGTTTCATTTTTTCTGAAATTCCCGTATCTTGCGCGGATTCTGAGAAAACCGAGACAACGCTACTATCACAGTGGACTTCAGGGTTAAAAGATCACTCTAATATCCAAAAAAGAAACCAATCACGTGCGCGCCAACAGAATGGTAGGCGACCGACCTTACTTAAACAACTGTTTCCCAATGCATGGGCAATCCTATTGCAACTAACGCAGTGCCATTGCGTCATACAGTAAAATACAGAAAAATTCAACTCACTATGCGGTATATTTCCATGCAATTATAAAAATAAACGTTATCACGAGTTTTTAAAGGAAAAAGAACGACCTGAATACCACTGTGCGTCCCACGAAATTTGCAGTGACTAGGCGGGGGCACATGGGGGCGCGTTTGGCGCCATTTTTAAATGACGTCTGGTGCGCATTTGAGGATGCCACTTCGTGGGGACGTTCTAGAAGAGTGTTAGAATATTTTGGCACTATAATAAAAAAAATCCAATTTTTAGTCGGTTTCGCCCTCCATCCAACCTTAATTAAGCGGCCAAATGGGGCTGAAACACGGGTCTATAAACATGCTTGAGTACGCCAACTTTCCAGACGCCCTGAAGCTCGATAGGGCAAGCCCTGCCTTTAAAACGGGGCCGTCCTTAACTAGGTTGGAATGGTTGTGCAATATGTGTCTTTTGCCTTCTCTTCTTGATCACATCGTTTATGGTTACGAATGATCCACTAATGTGTAATCCTTGTCACCTTTTTTATGCAACTCTCATATATTTTCTTAGGCGGATCCCGGTATAGTTATTGTAACTTCAGGACCTCTTCCTGTATCGTGCGTCAACAATTAACGGTGAGCACAACTTACGTCTACTATTAAAACAACGAGATTTAAAGCAGGGGTTCCTTCGAAAATTCCGCAGCCGCATATATAAGAGAAACGTAATATTTAGAAAATCAGTTCCCTAAAATCCGTATTTGCAGTATGGATCCGTAGAGTGTGGCTAAAAATTCAAACGGCAGAATTTATTGCAGGCAAGGTTTAGGTCACGTGTGGATCGTAATATATGAATGCCCCTGAATCCGGATATTTACCGCAATTGGCTATCGTCAAAGTTCACACAATGCTGCTGCGCAAGTTATGGACGCAGGATGTGTAATACCAGTGTATTTGACGCCATCCGCGGTGTTGTGGGTGCCCAGAATCACGTGTTTTAAAGCTTGCAGCCGGCCTGGAATCATCGCTGCTATGGATTGCGCTATCTTAAATTGCCACCTCAAGCCCGTAAATAAGGGGTCTCAAACACGCTGCCAGCAGGACCCACGCGGCCGACCTATCGTTTGCTTGCAGCACGAACTCAGTCAGACATGAGAGGGGAGAACTAGTGTAAAATACAAAAGCCTCGGCGCCCACAGCCTTTTCGTTTTTTTTTGTTTTTTATTTTCGCTGGGTTTCCTGGGTGTCTCGCAACCGCCGAGACGTTTGACCTATACCGCCAAAGTTCTAGACTTTTTTTCAACCGCATCAATCTTTGCAGTTTGGGGGAAAGGTAAGCCGTCTGCCTAACGTTTCACCCGTGGTGGAGGCCCTGCCCATGCGGTGTTTCAGTGTGTCTTTATGGGGCCTGCTTCCCAAGATCAGTGTGCGACAACTCTTGTAAAAATTCGGCAGAGCCACGTGATACTGCGGACGTGTGTAGGAATGTTAAAGTAGAGCAACTGCGCCAGAGCACCACCACGTTCCTCTACTGCGCAGTTCCCGCCGGTGAAGTCACGTGATTTCTGGCATGATTCGTCTTGACGCCGACGACGACGATTATGGACACTTTTCGCCTTCACTTTCAGCGTTTCATAAGACATATGTGGCTTTCACGTCACTAAACTGACAATTACCAAGTTCGAGTTGCCTAAAGGCGTTTAGGATACCCCTGTACTGCGCTTTAGCCTACTTCCGCACCACTCATACATCAGACCCGATGAATAAATTATTTAAACGGTTTGATTTCCATGATTTTTTAGCTCTCCCGGAAATAAAGCCATGTGCAGCAACGAAGGAAAGTTGGAATTTTATTTGGCCCCCAGCTTACTCTTCTACGGGTGCTATAGTTTTTGAAGCTAATTCTAAGTGTCTGCTTTCGGGCATAAGTTAGAAGAGTCACTAGAAGAAAAATACGGACGCTGACCACCAATAATGTTATAGAAATTTAATTTAATCGAACTATCTGCTACACCTCGAACTAAAAACTGTGGAAATACATATTTTTAGTAGGTTGTGACTGTGGATTACAATACTACAAAAAATGTCAGCCTACGTGCCTCTCTCTAGGCAGCAACATCATATAGTGGGATAAAACCGAAGCCTACTAGTGATTGAAAAGCAAAATAAGGTCCAAATTTCCCTGAAGGCGTGGCTAGGGTAGCCAACATTCTTTGTTGGTTAGGTATGATTTCACGTCCCTCTTTTACTCCGACTGTCTCTGGGAGTAAGAAAATCTCTCAAGCCAAACCCGCATTTGCACCTTGTGCTGCGGATAACGAAGAAAACGAAGACAGGCATCGCAGGCACTGTACTTCCAGCTGCAGTTCACTACCAGTTCACCGGGAAATAGCCAGCACCAACAGACCTTATCGCCAAGCCATTTATACGAATGACAGCTTTATTCGTGAAAGTGAAATGGAGGAGTGACTAATGAGGTAGCCACTGTCGTTGTGTATGGGGGAAGCCTCAGTTCTTTCTCGCATCCTTTGACAAGGCTTGAGAGGGCGCACATATATCCCCTGAATGTTTCGCGTACGGTATCCTTTGTGGTGCTCTGTCTTCCTGCTTTTTTTTGCGTGTATGTGTATTCCGTTGCTATGCGTTATTTTTTAGATCCCGACACACCGACTTGCCAACTCTCAGTCTTATCTGCATCCAGTACTTTCCGTTGAACTGCGTCAGTTCTGAAAAAAACGTTTGAGCAAAAGTGCGTAACATTGCAATGATTCTCCAAGAAAAACTTATGGCCGGTTCTTTTAAAAGTTTTTGAGACCGCAATTTTAAGCGAGCCTCGATTCAAAATTCTAATGAAGGAAGGTAAGCTGCGCAATTTAAACAGCTTTCGAAGCAAATGTGCAAAGAAGGCGTCTCGAAGCCCGAGCACAGTTGCTTCGTTCCACACGGTTAAAGGGAAGTGGCACGAAGGCCCGCGTTATTGTTGCGCCTCGTCCCGCCCCTTTCGGAGCCGGGTTGAGATGGGGTAACGCCCGTGGCTATTACCCGAGCACGCCATGAAATATGGGCGTGTAACAAGCCGCTTGCCGCAGGCTTAAATCACGCAAAAGTTCGCTCGCATTCTCTTTTTCCCGAATGAAAGCAAATATTGCTGAACGGCGGGCTCACGCATTCGTGCTTTCCCCCACCACCCCCTCAGTTTATAACTAGAGTTCCGAATTTTTGTTTAATACCATAAACCAGCCATAGGTATCTGTCGCACTAATTTTTGAAAATTCTGTTTAAACACGAATTTTGTAGTTAACAATGAATTAAATGCTGCTGCCGAGTAGATGCGGCGCGAGCAACCGTGGTTTATGATCATCTCCCGTCGGGACCATGTTATTATAAGCTATCTTCGACATCCCCATCTATTTGAATATTGAAATCTGATGTTTCACTAACAGAAAAAATAAATAAAAGCCCGAATCTTAATATTTAAAGATACTCATACAGCTCAATATTTAAACATACTCATAAAGATACTCATACAGGTATATAGAATGTTTAATTTGTGTTGAAAAAATACGCCTTGTTTTTGACATGCCGTGCCATTTATTGTAGCGTTTTCTTAGACAGGAATCAACATAACCTTGGTACTGAAATTAATTGAGAGCTTGGTTCTTGCTCTGTATATGCTTCACTTAAAAGTAACCACAATTGCTGACCGCGGCGGCACCATTTTGTTGTTTTGTTCCTCCCTTAGCTTCCCCTCCATCTCAGGTAGCGCGCTCGCCCACGTATTTTCTCTCCTCGCGTGTCTTTGGGCAGCTTCTCGACACATATTTATCGTCTTAGTTGTTCAATTGACGCTTATAAAACGCCAAAACGGACATAATCACGACACGACGGCAAAAAAACCGGCCAACGACGGCCGGTTTTAATTATAGACCGGCAACCAGCCCACTGTTTAAAAAACCCGTCGGGCCGGTCGAAAACCGGCAGGTGGCAAACCGAAGCCGCTCGCTGTGATGGTTGTTAACGGCGGGATTGCTTTTAGCTTCGGAAATATGTCGTCACTGAGCCCCTGCTACGGGGCGCCCTAGAATTATTTCTCTCGTGGCGTGTCGATTTAGGAATATGATTTAGACGGCCTTCTGACGCCTGCACCAGCACTGTTCGGTTCCATGACTCATAGAGGGTCTGCTGCAAACACGTGCGAGGGGAGACGACGAGTGGTGATGGAGAGGGGTGAGCGTGAGTGCGAGTGGTGATGGCGAGCGGTGAGCGTGAGCGCAAGTGAGTGCGAGTTCCCCCAGTGAATTTCCTTTCCTTTTCCCGTCGCAAACCACAACTACTACAAGTAGTGAGTGCGAGTGGTCGCGGCGAGTGGTGAGCGTGAGCGCGAGTGGTGGAGGGCGTGTAGTGAGCGTGAGTGCAAGTGGGGAGGTCGAGTTGTGAGGGTGAGTGTGAGTGAGTGCGTGAGGAAAAATATATTATTCTGTGTGAGTGTGAGTGAGTGGCGCCAGTTTTGCCGAGGTATGCTCATTGGATTCGAATGTCCTTTGAGCTGAATGCCATTTCAAACCCCAGTACAGCAGCACAACTTCGCATTTGAGTCAAATGACATTCCGATGCCAGTTTAGCAGGGGTATAAGCTTTTCTGACGCCCTATCTGGCAGCAATGTTAATTTTCCACATTGTGAGAACAAAAAAAAACATTAAGCAGATTTGAGGCGCAAGACATGAATACATCAGCGATATTTGCATTGCTATTTTAATTAAAAATGCATGGCTGTCGATTTTTGCCATAGTAGAAAAAATACGCAGTGAAGAAAAAGCACTCGCGGCGCCCCCTCGTGGCATTGTTCGAAATCCAAAGGAACAAAAGGTTCCAGTAGATCGCGCGAGCAGTGGAACACGGCAAAAATGTATTGACGCGAATCGGAATTGGTCTGCTGTCTCGGAGAAGTCCTATGCTTTGCCGTTAGGGAACGTCAAGTAAGCGAAGCTGGGCTTATTTTTCTTTATTTTTGAATAACCTTTATGACGGTGCTGGATTAGATACACCTCCGGTATTTTGTTGGTTCATTTTCAAATTTGATCAAGGTTGTTGCCCTTTTATGGATCTCCAGGTGTGAAGCAACCACCGTGAAAGGTAATGACTCTCTCGAACAATCCTTCTAGCCAATTTTTGTATGTGGTTATCAGAGGCGAGACGAACCATGGTCAGAAATCTGTAAGTAGTAGTTAGGGAATGCTCATTGTTATTTTATGGGCTCTACCCCTAGTGCCCTTCTAGTCCATCAACACATAAACAATTCGTTCGCTTTGAAAGAGATGGCGTGATTGTTATGCGAAACTGAGTCTCTTGTTCTCCGCTTCCATCCCTTTCGAGGTCTGTCTGCAACTCTTAAGTGGACAGGACATTCGACTTTTAAAGTGAAGCTTTCTTTAAAGTTTTAAAGAAGTGAAGCCTTCTTTCTTTAAAGTGAAGCGTTCTTTCTCGGTGACTTCACTTTAAAGGGAAGTCACTAAGGCATTTCTATGCCTCAGTGACGGCGTCCGGTGTGCGGCAAAACGCACTACAGGAAAGCCAACTTTACACAGCCGGCTCAAGAAAAAAATGCTTCCCGAGGTAAAAATCGAACACGGTTCCCTCGCGTACTAAAGCCGACGTGTATCCGACTGCGCCATTCCGGCACGTTCGAAGATGTTCGGATTGTAAAGCGAAGCTTTCTTTGCCTCACTGATGGCGAGCGTCCACACCAAGACGCAACTGCAGGAACGCCAGCTTTCTCTGACCACTACGATGATTGTAGGTGAAGTGAAACATGGTTGAAACGCCGAACCTTGCTCTGGTCGAAAGCCAATGTCTTCAAAGTACAAGGTCAAAGTCCCATATCCAAATCGTCGCGCCAAAACGCACTGCAGGAAAGCGAACTTACACTACAGGTTTCCACAAAGGCACAACCAGCGCAGGTGCACAGTGAACCCTTTATGCCTAGCCAATCATCCGAATAGGTACGTGCCAAACATTCCAAGACCACCATCCTCATCATCACCGTCATCTTTATTAGAGCACGTGGAAAAGTCGGTTTGAGTACAAGCTGTTTCGGAGTTAGACGCAAAGGCACATAGTCGGTGCGTTGTGACCACCGGTCAGTGCACCGCCAGCTGCCGTCTTGGGCAGACAGCAATGGACGAATCCCTCACGAGATTAGTTTGCGGCGGAACAAAGCTGCGCGTTTCAACCATCTTTGTCGTTAGATGTTGTTGGTCCGGTTAATCTTTTACAGTTATCTTGGTTCTTTCAATAATAAGCTTAAGGATAACTTGTTTGGGGCATACTCTTTTTGCAAACAAGCTACGACTTAGCTGCACGTATTGTTAGGGGTGGAAAGGCCACGTGTGCAGGAGCCAGGCGATGCTTCGACGTTGGCTTCCGTTTTCAGACTGGGTTCATTGGCCGTGTCTGGAGAGAAGGAAAAACACGCACATAGGAATGCAACTGGGAGGGTTGCCGCAGGGATCTAGTCACAATTTGAAGCTGGTGGCAGAGGAGTTTCTTGTTCACATTTCGCAGCCTTCGAGGAAGCACTCTGCGCACAACACGACAATGGCCTCGAAGGTCAAAGCGCATAAACACTTGCGCCGCGGCGTCTTCGCGGGAACAGACGTCCCCCCGGAAGAGGCCCCACTGAACCCCAAACCGCACGAACCTTAAACCCCACGAGGCTCCACTGAAGGCGCTCCCGGCGATTGCTTTAGGTGTCGACTGACTGGAAACCAGCCTCGTCAAGTAGTGCCGTAAAGGAAGGCAGACTGACTCGAATTCCGTTTACGTATGGCGCCGACGATTTTCTTGTCGTGTCTTTCGAGTTGGCTGCAGCTGCTTACGATAAAATACAACATTAGACGATTTTTTTTTGAGCTCGATGTACTCAGTTTGACACTAACCACATCCAAGCCTTTTGGGGGACTGTGGGATTTTTTACGTACACACAAAATAGAGGCCAGAGTGCCACGATGAGAAATCAGGGTGGAATAGCTCAAGAATGCCACGAATTAAAAATTGACCGCATATCTGATTTCTTTGCTGCTACTTACATAGGAAGTCGATAGAATTCCTTCCGCCCCTGCCCTTCCAGTCCACAGGCTACTAGAGAACTTGTAGCTTCTCAATCATTCTGTGACATCCCGAGAACGACTGACGCAGCCGGGATTTCTCTCCGGGATGGGGTGAAGTGGAGAAGTGGACTAAAGGTGTCAAAGCATAACAGCAGGGAATATAAATGTAAAAACCAAGTCTTTGGGATGCAACGGGCTTAGTCTCCTGACATTCCTATTGTTTTCTTCATCTTTATTTCCCTTGAAGGGCTTTGGCGAGGGACCATTTTTGAGCTTGTGAGCATTGCGTATCACTTGTGCCAGCAACGAATACTCGGTAGTCCTGCAGTGAGAAGCAAAACCACTGTCCCTTTCACTGTCCTCCCTCTTACCCTGTTCTGGTTCAGGTGACACTGTTTAAAGTGTCCCAATACACTATTTATGAGCTCTAAAAACGTTTTCGAGGACATCCCATGCGACGCAGACCCAAAGTGCAGCGCTAACTGTGCTGACTTGTGCCACCGGCATTCCCCCTCACCTTGTATTCGGCTTTACCCAAACGTCTACACGCCCTTCGTGTTCTTCTTTCTATTTGGAGTGGTGATACAAGGCAGCATTACAAATCCGCGTCCACGCGTTTACTGCCAGACTCGCCTCTTTGGGAGTATGACACATTTCCCACGAACTACTAGAGTACCCTCGTATTAATCAGCTACGCCGCCGCTGCACCACTTACACTGGGCGGCACATTATTCACCTCTCACGAATTGTCATCCCGGCAATGGTAGAAAGCGAAACCTCCTTGCCTCGAGACATCCGAGCCTGACTCCACATACGTCCTCTCCCGCGCAACACGCTCCCAGTACACCACGCGTAGCGTAGGTGCCAGCGCGCACGTGCCCTTACAGATGAGCACCCGGTCTCCCGCATTACCATGCAAGTACACGCCGCGGAGTACCCACACGCAGACGGCTTCGCTCTAGCAGTAGTCACCCACCCCAACTCTTCCCCAGTCACCTCCCTCACCGCACATACATATTACCCTGCAGCGGCGAAGGAGGCGGCAATAGCCCTGGTCCTTACCACCAGGCCGCAACCACACACATTATATTCACTGATTCGAAGACGGCCGTCCAAAACTTCATTCGCGGTACATTTCGCCTACGGCACTCAAAATTCTCCTCCAGTATCCACGCAACCAGTCGACACCGTATGGACTCCGGCCCACACCGGGGTGGGAGTCAACGAGGCGGCCCACAGAGCATCACGAGAACATACTAGCCGTTTTGGGCTCGCTCCTGCTCCCCACCACGGTTCTCGGGCGGCCCGCGATCGACTGCTCTCGCACCAAGAAGTAACGGAGCATTGCCGTCCCCCCCCCCCCCCCCCGCCGCTATTCCCCTGACCACATATCCCTCACCAACGTTTAGGAGCGCCTCCAGACCAATTCCCCCTCCAGTCGTGCCCTTCACAAGATCTATACCTCTCGGTTGCGTACCCCAAACGTCCCATCTGTGACTCCCTGGATACTCTCACTCACGCCATGGAGGCCGGTCCTCTCAACCCACTCCCCCCAGCGTGGAGCAGTGGGAGGACGCACTGGGCAGCTCACCACCGGGGGTGCCAATATTTCTGGTTGACCGAGCCGCCACCGTTACCACCAGCCTTTGCCCAGGCGTTCCTAGAACAATTTGCTTGGGAAATAAAGTGCCGGTTAAATTTCTGTCCCTGCCGAGCGGATTTCCATCATGGCCGAGCTGAGCACGCACTGCGAAGAGGAAGTTTGCCGTGCGTGATGCTTCGGGGCAGGCCGCGAGCCTCCCGCAGGCCAGGTGGAAGGAGGCGCACACGGCCGGCCGGCGCTCCGCGAGCGCTTGTTGCGAGCCGTCTGCGGCGCGGTCCAAGCCGACGGCCCGAGAGGCTGGCGGCGGAGAGGAGGCGCGCAGGCGCGTGAGCGGCCCGGCGGCGGCGGCGGCGGCGGCGGCTGCCGTGGACCGGCAGCCACAGTGGGCTCGGTCGCAACCCAGCCGACGGTCGTCGCCGCGCCTCCCGTCCCACGAGCTGGGCCACCGTCGACGGCAACAGGTGAGTCCGCCGCCACGCGTGGCGCGCACACCGGGCCTGTCACCCGACCGACGCATGTTTGCTTCTTCTCCACCGGTTTCTCTTTTTCTGCGCTCAGCACCAACGAGTTGGCGTGGGGGTTGGTGACAGTGGGACAGTGGGAATGAAAAACACGAGCTACATGCTTTACACTTTTGTGACAACATCACGCACACGGTGAAGCCAAGTTTTCAGTCCCGATCTGGCCCTCTCTTCCCAGTAGTCTACATATTCAGCTGCCTGGTTTAGATCGCTGCCCGGCGATTGTTCTAGGCCTGACCGGCGATTTCACGGCTCCTCGTGAACCTTAACTTTAATATACCACATTCCTTTCTTTGGAGATTGTTAAAACGGTTTAATATGATAAGTCATCCACACTGCAGATACCGTCTAGAGTTATCCCCGATTTCATTTCTTTAAATTAGAGCTAGCATGCAGCAACGCTTCACTATCATAGGCAACAAAACAACTTGTTTTTCAGTGATGTTTGGTTCTAATGAATAACTTTTCTCTCCTAAAACTCGCTTTTTATTGCGCGTATAACTCTTGTTAGTTTAATGTATGGCACCACCGCTCTTTTTGCTTAGTTGTGCTTCAACCATAATTAAAGAATAATCAACCACTTGGTTTCCCTGTAAGGCTCTTTTGGACCTCGAATTGGTGGGCCATGCAGTCCTTTGTCAGAAAAAAAGAAGGAATATTGATAATACAAGCGAAAGTTCTTCCCCCTTAGCAACAAAGTAACAAAAATCGTGAAGTTGAAGGAAATTATTAAGTGCCATTAAAAACATAGCCATATTCTGCAGCTTCGATAGAGGAGCCCTAGCCGGTGTCCGCTGAAGATACTGAAAGAATGAAAGAAATAATACATGCACAGAGTTGTCAGTAAGTGTTATGGCCTATGACTAACTTGGACTTGTTGCATACTATAAAGCATTGAGAAACAGGTAAAAGCGTGGCTATCATGGTTATGGCGCTAGTTCATAACCTTTTAGACAGCCCGTCAATATAGTTGGTCAGTGGTGAATAATAATCGTTACCGAATTGTGACACCATAGATGAAACCTCCCTTAAAAAAGAAAAAGAAGCAACTCTTTATGCAATTGCCTGCGTTTGTCTTGTGTTCATGGGCAAACTCTGTTGCTGGCATTCAGATATGTTCGAGCGGCCATCTGAGTTTAATTTTCAAACAAGCGTCCATGTCGAGTACAGTGAATCAGACATTTTTCTGGTTCACTGTAATCGTCTCTGCCTCCTGCACCTGTTCTGGCCACCAATGCATGAACTGGAAGCGTCAGTCAAAGACCAATGTGGTGTATGAAGTCAAGCCTGCGTAGCTGACCCCATTGCAAACTTCATTTGCCTGGCGGAAGGTAGCCCTGCTTTAGGCAGCCTCTCAAGTGAACGGATGCCATCAGCGACTGACCACGTGGCATGCCCGTCTGTGAATAGATTGCAGGAGTACTTCCCACTGCTGTTCCAATGTGAGCAACGTCCGTTCCCCAAAAAGAAGGGGGCGTCCCCAGCTGCTTTTGTTGGTCGGCCATTGGCTGGTTCGCGGTCTCCCAGGGGACTGGTTGCATCTAGCCCTTGCACCGCAGTGCGTGTTGGAAATGCGGGAGCTCGCTTGCGTTTCGCATTGAAGAGCGGGGGTGATGCACAGATTTGCCAAAGATAAGAATACGCTGGCCCACATCGGTAGCCTGATCTCCGCATCTTCATTGGGGGGTCTCTTTTTTGGGTGCGCATTCTGCGGACGATAAAAGGCCCTGCTTCGATGCACTGAGGAGGGCTAAAATTAGTGTTTCCCTAAGAGCACCAGAACATGCGGCCTGTTTCGTGCACAGAAGGAGTTAGCCTTTCAGGGCAGCGAAGTGAGCGCCGAATCATCAGGAGCTGAGGAGCGGAAGCTCGGCGAATGCTGGCTTGGTCGCCAGCTTCCGCCCTTCTAGCCAACCGTGTCCGCGAGTGCACGGACTGGGTTAAATAATGCAACTGCTGCGAAGCATAAAACACCAAAGTAGAGCACGCTTGTGATCCTCTTGGTATATGCCCAGCCATCTGAGAACACGGCCTGCGGAACATGCTTCGCACCTACTCGCAGGCACGAGCTCATGCAACTACATTACTCAGAGTTCTGAGCGAGAAAGTGTGCTCTGTTATAAGGAAGACGTATGCTTTCAATAATACTTGCTTTTGCTATTTTGATCCGCGCAATTTTCTCCCGGTGAATCGAATTTCCTCCGTTCTGTAGGCAAGCAGGTCACAGTGTTGGCTTTGTAAGTGTGTAGTCTCTCTTCTATTATTCTTAGCATTTGCCCTAAAGAAATTAGTCTTCAACATTTCTTTAAACACGAAGCTACATTGGATATTTTATATCAACAGCCGCAAAATAAAGTAGGCTTGGTACGTATGTCGCTTTCTGCTCCCCACGGTTTATTTTCTTATGGTGTAATTTTTACGCGTGGCGCAAACGTCTAGGTGACTATTTGCAAATTCAAACTTCAATGGAAATGTCCTGGCTTTCCAAGCACGCTAAACACCACTGTGTGTTGGCGAATCGCCCTAAACGGGAAAAGAACTCTTCCATACAGTAGTCGCGTACACAGAATTTTATTACGGGGATAAGGAATAAAAAAGAAAACAGCTGTCTACTCTACCTAAACTTGCAATTGTTTTATAAATTGTTGTTCTTCATGGGCATTGCTAAGTGACTGATCGTTGTCGTGAACTTAGACCTGAAAACTATGTAAGCTCAATTGATGGATAATGTGTAAACGTTGAGTAACTATGGTTAGCCACTATGAAATCATCTGCGCCCCCCCCCCCTCCACACACACACACACACGCACACCACGTGGGGCCTGAAAATTTCGCCAGGGTCCACGGTTCCGTCGTCCGCCAACTGCGTAAGCCACCGCCGTAAATCAATGCTTGCCTAAATCGCTATCCTGAAAGCATCCTTGAAACATAACAGAATTGTCGTAGCTGCCGTATAAAAACAATTTCTCTGTTGGTAGCAATGAAAATGTCCGTAAACTGGAAGGGTACGCCCATTGACAGAATGGGAGATAATGCAGAATTTGCCTGCGTCCCATCATGTGGCTAAAAGCATTATTAATTCCGGCCTGACCTGGCCGCCCGCACTGGTCAACAACCCTGCTTGTTCAGAGTGCTCGCCACTGCTTTTCTTATACCGGCAAAAAACACACGAGTAGATGGCTACACCATTTTTTTATGGAGCAACACATGCTTTATGGATACCGTCACATGGCCGCTTTATTACAAAACCAAACACTGAGAGGTGTTTTCTCGGCGGACACCCTTGCACACCACGTGTGGTACACGTTGAGAGCACCAGTCGGGCTACATGTACGCGCAGGCCTTCAATCAGCGCACCTGGCGGGGCCCAGAAGGCAGGGTGGGGCGATTTTTCCGGCATGTTAAAGTCCTAAATTTAGATTTTAATTCATTCTGGGTGCTGAGTGACCATTAACGTTTAGAACATTGTGCCCACAAAACAAGCGACATTATGCAGCAAACGAGCGACCATCACTATTTTTTTTATTTTGGTGGTTTGCATAGCGAGTTACAACCGAATGTGAAATAGTCTGGGCATTTGGTTTATGTCGCTCAGGAGACACACCCGTGACAACACGTTACACAAGAGGAGAGACAAGGCACAAGGACAGTCATTGGGCATAAGGACGAGGCACAAGGACAGTTAGGGACTGTCCTGGTGCCTTTACGACGAGGAGAACAGAGCAAAAGGAACACTGCACAAGACGAAGAAAAGAGAACAATCACAAGGGCTGACTTGCAACTGAATTTTTATTTTTTGGCATGTCACATATTAAAGCTGACAGCCAAAAAATAAAAGAAAAGCAGCACTAACATGACTGCTGGAGGTAACCCACGCGGTCGTCACACTGCACGGACGCCATGTGCCACTAGCACGTGCCGAATCTGCGGGACAGAAAATGAATCTCCTTTTTGGAGAGGGACAACGAAGGTGCGCTCACACAATTTACTTTTCGGCACTCTGTTTCTGCTGTCACAATGATTTCTCTAGTTATTTTATCTTTGAGTTTTGCAATAACCTACGTTTTGTGAATATTGGGGCGCAGCCGCCGCGGCAATGCCGACAGTGGAGACCAAGGTGACCACTAATCGCCTTACGTACATTATAGTTATGTTCTTTTCATCTTTCATTCAGGTATCTTCGCGTTTGGCCTAGATACGTCTTCCCGAAGGACAGCGCAACTGAATATACGACGCCTTCGATGCAGCCTACAAACCGCTTTTCGTGCTGAACAAAGCAAGACTGTATTGTTCTTTCGGTTTTGTGAACTCTCAAACCCATGGCGGAAAGATTTCTCGGCGCAGAAAGTACAGCTCTCACAAGCTCGTTTTCCTATCTTTTTCAAATTGCGGGCTATCCGGGGCATGTAAAAAATCACTGTTGATTTATTACTTTTGTTGCGTTCAGCGGCTGCTTGGCTGTCCTGCTTCCTTTTTTTAAATCTGTGTAATATCGACTCTGCTACTGGGACAACGAAGGTGCGCTCACACAATTGACTTTTCGGTGCGGAACGGCTTTTTGGCGTACCCCGCTATCAGAAACCGGTCAACCTGTTTACGAAAGCTATCTTGCATCAAGTGAAAACATGACTTCTTTAGGGCATTTATAAAACACGTTGTTATGATTGACCTTTTTACGAGCTTTGAATAGGATGAATCAAAAAGTATAAGCGGTTTGCTGACACATGGCTCGAACGCCCACCAAATGTGATTACGCGACAAATGAAGCTTCAGATGTAAAAACTGGATAGTTCTATCTACGGGAAGTTCAAAAGTTAAAACCAAAGGCTTAAAGCATTGACGAAATTGACCTAATACCGGAAATATTAACCATTCGAGACCCGCTTAGTCGGTGTCAAAAACTACTAAAAAGTAATCAACGTAACGGAAGGTTTTGGTTACTTGTGGGATCCTCAATTGCTTATGCAGAATGTGATCAAGGTGTGCTAAGAAGGGGTCACTCAACATTGGTGCTACTCAAGAACCAATGCAAATTCTGTTAGACTGAATATAAAGCTATCATCCCAAGTTGCGGAAGTTGAATTCAGGTACACCGTTTAAAGTTCCGTTAGACTGAATATAAAGCTATCATCCAAAGTTACGGATGTTGAATTCAGGTACACCGTTAAAAGCTCCGTTAGACTGAATATAAAGCTATCATCCCAAGTTGCGGAGCTTGAATTCAGGTACGCCGTTAAAAGCTCCGTTAGACTTAATATAAAGCTATCATCCCAAGTTGCGGAAGTTGAATTCAGGTACACCGTTAAAAGCTCCGTTAGACTGAATATAAAGCTAACATCCCAAGTTGCGGAAGTTGAATTCAGGTACACCGTTAAAAGCTCCGTTAGACTGAATATAAAGCTATCATCCCAAGTTGCGGAAGTTGAATTCAGGTACACCGTTAAAAGCTCCGTTAGACTGAATATAAAGCTATCATCCCAAGTTGCGGAAGTTGAATTCAGGTACACCGTTAAAAGCTCCGTTAGACTGAATATAAAGCTATCATCCCAAGTTGCGGAAGTTGAATTCAGGTACACCGTTAAAAGCTCCGTTAGACTGAATATAAAGCTATCATCCCAAGTTGCGGAAGTTGAATTCAGGTACACCGTTAAAAGCTCCGTTAGACTGAATATAAAGCTATCATCCCAAGTTGCGGAAGTTGAATTCAGGTACACCGTTAAAAGCTCCGTTAGACTGAATATAAAGCTATCATCCCAAGTTGCGGAAGTTGAATTCAGGTACACCGTTAAAAGCTCCGTTAGACTGAATATAAAGCTATCATCCCAAGTTGCGGAAGTTGAATTCAGGTACACCGTTAAAAGCTCCGTTAGACTGAATATAAAGCTATCATCCCAAGTTGCGGAAGTTGAATTCAGGTACACCGTTAAAAGCTCCGTTAGACTGAATATAAAGCTATCATCCCAAGTTGCGGAAGTTGAATTCGGGTACACCGTTAAAAGCTCTAAAAATAATTGTACCAACAAACCTGTACTATGTGGAAACGCGACGGAACCGTACTTGTCTATTCACTTTTCAGCACAAAGTAAAAGTTCACAATGAGGCAATGAGTAATATAAATATTTTATGTCAAATGAGCATTCGATATAATTTTTGTCATGACATTCCTTCAAAAACTCAATATCTCTATGCTGTTTTTGCACAAGGAACGAGTATTCGGCTCATAACCACCTTCCTGCCGATATTGTTTCCATACGCGATAATCACCTGTTTCATTAAGCATTAGCTAACATTGTATAAGCAGGATAATCTATGTTTTTGTATTTGAACACATGCACTGTTTTTTATGTTTGTACTACTTGTTATACCCACTCCCCTCTTCAATGCCCATGGCCTTGAGGGTATAATAAATAAATAAACAAAATAAATAAATGTTTCTGCAAAAACAACGCTATGCCCTTTTGCCAAGCACCGTTTTCAGATACAATTACCCTTAGAGCAATATAGTTACTTATTGAGACAGCGGAAATAGAGTGCCAATAAAGAAATTGTGTGAGCGCCCCTTTGTTGTCCCTCTCCCCAAAAGGGATTCATTTTTGTCCCTCAGATAGTTCGGAACGTGTTTGTGGCCCATGGCGTCGGTGCAGTGTGACGACCGCTGGGGTTATCCCCAGCATTCCCGTTTGTGCTGCTTTTCTTTTATTTTTTGACTGTTAGCGTTTATATGTGACATGCCGAAAAATAAAAATTCAGTTGTAAGTCAGCGTTTGTGGGGTTCTTTTTTCTTCGTCTTCTGCGTCGTTCCTTCGGCGCTGTTCTCCTCTTTGTGAACACGAACCAACTTGCCCAAGCGTCAATCTTGGCAAGCCTTGGGCCTTGTCTCCCCTCTTCTGTAGCGTGTTTTCACCGGTTGGCTTCCTGTGAAATATTTGTAGTTCTCAGTTTATAAAAAAAATTTGTTCCGACCGAAAATACTCAGAAATCTATATTTTAAATTGTTTCGGCAAATCAAGTATGGTGCCGTAGGTCTCAGTTAATATTTCCGAGACAAATAATTACGATATGAAAAAATTCGCACCTCCAGCAAACCGCTTCCAAAACTTAGCTGAAATCTGTATTTAGAAGAGTGGAATCGTATAGAAGCTTACTACGAAGAACGGCACAAAGTCACCTGTTGCCACAGCTACACAGAGTAAAAGGACCTGCGCGTATTGCACTTACTTTAGCGATAATGCGAGGTTATCCCGAAATGTGTGGAATAGCTGGTCAGTAGCACTTGGCGACACTTTTGCAAACTATAAATAAAAACTTCAGGGGACTCACTAATCCCTGCGAAGTATTAGGATTTATGTCACAAGAGATCGAAACAAAAAAGACTAGCTCTGGTTTGTTCGGGAACAAATATAGCGCTGTAACCCAAGCCATTTTTTACACACGGACATGTAATAGGTACTGTTACAACTAACAGCTTCGGTTGAAATATAGCTTCCTACGACAGGGAATAGGCTGCATGAACAGCACCAAAATACGAAGAAGGCGGAGGGTTCTCGTCAGTAGTGTTAATTACTTTTCGTCAAGACTTTGGTTGTATATTGCATGACGTGACTTGCACATCCTGTCGTAACTGTTGCCTTTAAAATGTGCCGAGGTGAAGATGTGAAGGGTATAACTGTGTGATGGGCGAAGCACGCCTCTACATTTGTATATCGCGCTCTCTTGGGTGTAGCAGTTCTGCTCTCCTGGCCGGTGTTTATAGTGTGCGCCCAGGTCGATATGTCCGCGTATTACTCACGAGAGGATCGAAGTTCTCCGAAAGGGTAAAACGGAGTTCGCATCTGCCCACAAACTGTGCTACGTGCCTTCGCTCAATGCCAACTTTGGGCGGGCGGAGAGAGGATCGAACAAGGGCCTCAGCCTCGCACCGCCGCTTGGACGCGACTTGCGTTCCTCATCCGTGTCGCAAGCCTGCTCCGCTCCCTCCAGTTGGGCGCCATCCGGCCACGTATTTATTTCGGAAGCGAAACAAACTGGCACCTCCTTCACACACGGGTTTCCGCGAAAGATCGGAGTTGCGTAGAGACGAATAGTGGTCCTTGTGAGGCCCCTGGGACATTTTATCTTAACCAATCCACTTTTCCCTGCCGAGGCTGAAAAAGACCGCCGGTGCACCAGGCTGTTCCATAATTTTTAGGGGAGCAATTGAACGCCGTCTGTGTTTCTCGCGAGCAAAACTGCCGCTCACACAGAGCCTTTGCTTTGTGCTATAGACCTGATGGGGAAGGCGATTGATGAAGGCGCCGCGGCACAGCTGACGAGAGCAAGTGGAATCGCATTATGGCATGCGAATTCTTTCTTGGTTCGACTCATCGATGATTTCAGAGACGGCGAATTTCAATGCTGATAAATCAGTTCTGTCCCACTACAGCGGACAGTCGCGTTACGGCGAAAAGTGCCTTACGACTAAACCTCGCAACACGGCGGAGAGTCTCACTACGGTGAAACCGCAGCTCCGCCTCCTTGGGTGTAGCAATGCCCGACCTTAGTTGGAAAACTTTGTTAGCTACACTTTGAATGTGGAATATTTTCTCCGATTTGTGCACCGTTCTGAACTATTTGTTGGCTATTTATTAACTAGAAATCACGTGCGGACGACGACCAAACCTGTTTGTCTAACTATCTTTGTGAAATGTTTGCTAGAAAAATTCGTGGATCGGTAGTGCGAATTCTTTGGCGAGCAACAGAGAATTATTTAAATAACGTCGCGACGCTTGTGCAGTGAATGCCATTTTCCAGTTTCGTGAGCAAAGTTGAGACTGGTGGAGTGGAGTGGATAAACTATGTAGACGAGCTTCAACCGCTGATGGTTGGACGCCCGCCGGGTGGGGGCCTCCTCTTAGTCCGGGAAGCCCTGGTCCGCGCTGGCTACCCTAGCCCTCTCCACCAGGCTATGCTGGACTGAGAGGTCGAAGTTGGCCAGCTGGCCCGACTAATTGTTAAGCCGATTGCATTTCAGTTATGCCTGGTACACAGTTGCTTGCCTCTTCAGCATTAAGTGGAGTATCTCGAGCAATGCATTCCCATTTTCCAAACTTCCTAAGAAATGTGAACGCTATTAGAGCTCGCCTACAAAGGATAAACAGCCAATCGAGGGGAAGAAAGAGTCACTCGGCAAAAATATTCTGTGTCACCACAAGGGCAGCTGAGGTTTCTGGTACGGCAACCTCAATATTTTCTGCTTTTTGCTGGGGGCGATGGGATGGTGAGGTTATGTCATAGCCCCCTTTTCGCGATGCCGAGTCTGGGAGCGGAATTCGGACCCTCACCGCGCACACGCACCGTTCGCCTTTGACGAGCAAAGGGAGCTCGTCCTATGGCCAGGGCTGCCATTTCCGCCGCTACAGGACAAGAACCGTAAATCGTGTACAAACGACGTCCCGAAAGAAGTACGGGTGCCTGACGTCTGCTACATGCACGAAGATAACTGGTTGGGTAGAGTTAAAACTAACAAAACGTAAACCAAATATGCTGCGAAATATAATTGAACCGATTTTTTACCATAGTGCGAAGGCGAAAAAGCATGTACATTCTTTGGTTTTCCAAGCTGAATTCCCCCAGTGAGGGTGAGTGAGTGGGTGAGCGGCTGTGCGAGTGGGCGAGTGTGTGTGCAGGGAGGGATAGAAAAAGAGCGAGAGTGAGGAGTCTAGATACCAGAACTCTAGGCACGAAAAACGTAGGTTTTAGGCGCCAATAATAGACAATGAAAATTTTAATTTTCATTGTTATTTTCACTCTCCTTTAGGCATATATAGGTTTAAGTTGTATTTACTTCAGCAGCGTATTTTATGGCAGCTTTTTGACTTGCAATAAAACAGCGGACAAATATTGTGCTATGGGAAAGTAATTTTATTATCTTCGTGAAAATAAGCCACAGAAGTGTCGCCATTTCAGAAGATTTACGTGAAATGTACGGTGATTCAGCACTAAAAGAAAGGCTTAAAAGCTAGGAAAAACCAGCTCCACCTTAATGTTTTACGGTTTGAAGTTGTGCCTGCGTTCAGTCCATATTTGTGAGCGAAAAAAGAGCGCTCGACGTACACTGAAGTTGGCGGAGCGTGCTTGTACTTCATAACTCTCGATAATCTAATTCCATCTGGAATGTCAGAATGTTTGTCGATCAGAACCCCTGGCAATTCCTTTAGCAAAGGGAATGCAGGAATATTATGACCGAGACCGATTTAAGCTTCGGAATGGCAGGGCCAGTAACCGTTCCTTCGGGAATGGCAACGTAGCTGTTCCGGACCTTCGAAGCGACCTCAGCATTCTGAGTCAGAGTGACGCTGCCGAATGCTTTCTGCTAAGAAGGTCAAATATGCACAGTCATGTGCCAGGCCACGTTCAAGTGTCGCTTTTTTTGACCGCAAAGCTGTTAATACCATCGAATGTTTGTTGTAGTTGTTTACCGCCCTTAGCCGAAGTTCCCCAGGCGGTACCAAAGGGCTCTGGTGGAAGAGGTATACAATCGGTAGTTGCTCCTTGAAGACACGAACGCCCCTCGAAGAGCGCTATCTTGACTGCAGCTATTTATTCGTTGACCGAACAGAACCACCTTGTCAGCGCTCCACAACACCAATGAATCTCATGGATAGTTCAGGGAAGGGCAATAATTCCGCATAAACCCGTGTATCCGTGATCGGCGGTTGACCGTTCATGTCTTTGTGGCGTTATAACTTGAATCTTTTTTGTGTCAAGTGTCCACGAGCTATTCTCCAACGAGGCGTCTTTGACCTTACGGGGCACGTGCGCCGCTGTGTCACGTTCATTATTCTTTGCTTGTTTTTATTACGTCAGCAGCAAATATAGGCCAAAGTTTTCGCCGTTGATATGCGTACATGACGCAACAAAAGAACATATATATAGGACGAAACAGCTCGTGCTGACAGGGATGGCGTCAAACCCATCCGGCGGCGAGGTGGACTGAGGTGTCCCTGCGTACGGACCCCCGGCGGCCTAGTTGCTCGGGCAACGTCAAGTCGACGTGCCAGTGTCTCGAGCGTGGTGTCCGTGTCTCGGATTATGTGGCACGGTGCACGAATTCTGCTCGAAGACGGCGTGTGGCAAACGCCAAGTTGCGGAGTTCTGAAGAGAGAACAGTCCTAGCAGAACGTAGACTCAAAAACATAAAAAAGGCATATTATAACACAAAAAGTGATATTTAGGCGATAATAGGACCACATAGGCACGTACATCCAAATAGGCATTGACAGGGACAAGATCGTTCCCGTTGCCATAGTCCTGATGTTAAATAGGCTTGATACGAACTCAAGGCAAATGTAGTCTTTTTGCCTTAAGTTCCTCTCTAAGCTGGATATTTAGCAAGCACCTGCGCATGTGGTCTTCTTCTGACACGTTCAAAGGCCTTTTTTACTACATTGGGCCCCTCTCCAGGGCGGGTAGCGGCGAAGTACTCCTTAGCCTCGAGAGGCGGTTATGGTCAACTAGCCGCGGTCGTTCTGCCGAAATGTCATTTTTCTAAGGGAGATGTATGGCTCATTTGTAGTTTGTATGTTTTATTGCATGAGCAATAGATGGGTCATGACGGCAGAATTCCTGCACCGACCGTTAGCCCTGTAACAAGGGGAGCGAATGGAAAAAAAAAATAGGTGAGAGCGCATGGAGATACCTCCGTTCGAGAGTGGAGAGGGTGGGTTGCCCACGGGACGCCAGTCAAATGCGCGTCTCCTGCTGCCCTCCCCTGCCCTTCCCCACTTACTAGCCTTCCCGCCTTCTCCCGGCTTTGTCTGCGCCCACCAAACAGCTTGTGCTCGCGGAAAGGTACGATTTTCCCACTGACCTAGCGGCATGTCCGTCGGCGCGCGCCACACCACCGACGAGCGGCCGAACTAGGCGTCCAGACTGTAGCCGCTGGAAAGCGCGTGACGCGACAGGCACAACAGGCCTTGTTCGATGTAAAGCGCTAGACACATGCGCGACTAGAGCACGCGATTGGCATGCGACCTATCGTTACGACGGTCGGACAGGACCGGTTTCGGCTCCGTACGCTGGTCTGAGGAGGCTCACGACATGCGACTGGCGAGATTAAAGCGCTAGACACATGTACGACGGGCGCACGCGATTCGCATGTGACTGATCGTTACGACTTATTGTTAGGACCGGTTTGCGGATCCTAACAATAAGTCGTAACGATCAGTCGCATGCGAATCGCGTGCGCCCGTCGTACATGTGTCTAGCGCTTAAATTGTAAGATCGTTGCGGCCGTCGCGCGGCCGTAGCCAATGCGAGTCCGAATGTGTCGTCATAATAGCGTCACTGTGAAAGCTTCTTTCAAAACCTCAAGGAAGCGCTAGTGGCAGTTCGAAATATTTTGAGCGGAGCAGCACCGGGAAGCGCGGGGCGCACTCGCGCTCTCCGCCGACAATATCTACAGACACCTGGTAGACATACGTTGCCAGCGGTACCAATAGCATGGACGAGCGGAATCGTCGGGGCTAAGTGTCCCCAGACCACTTTACTGAGCATATAAAATACAATGTACAACTTAATAGCACTATTCATTTTTTACTTCACGTTGATCAATGTTTTCTTTTCCTGCTCGGATTTCTATTGCACATATCTAAATCAGCCCGAGTGCGCCTCAACAGGGAGGCAACCTTGGAGCGAAAACGTTGGACAGCGCTCCGCCGACGACGCATCGCACGCACGCATCGGAGCATGCGTCTCACATTCACGCGTGCGGCTCGTCGTGGAAACCATATATCCGACCAAAAGCGCATCGCGCCGTACGGCGCGCATGTCTCTCGCACTTAATAACGTGGCTGCGGTGACCCGCACGGGTTTCCGCACCTCGTCGCCGTTTGTCAGCGCAGAAAAGAGATGCTCACTCATTATTAAAGACATACCGCTGTATCTTACATTACGTTTTTCGCAGTCGCTGAAAACTATACTGCAATTCTAACTTTAGCGACGAGGTAGGATCCTTTCGGTCGGGGTAAAAGATTTACGAAAATGTTCTTTCAACATTGTTGTGTTGTGTTTGCTACACGATCATTAATTAAGTAATCGCTTCCCGCGTAGAAGCGTATGATTTGCCGCTGATGAGATTTTGTCAGCAGCGGCAATTTCCGGCATACGGGTTAAAAAAACAAAAACTCATGCCCTCGTTGTCACCTAACATTGGCCCCTACGATTTCCGAAGCAGTAATAGTATTTACCCTACTCGCCGCTACACACAAAGCACAAATTCGCCTGAAGGGCAGTTTTTTTTGGCTGAAATACGTCTTTGAAACTCGTCATGACAAGTGACGAGTGACGAGTTTCAAAGACGAGAGCGCTACACACAGAGCGCAAATAAGCCGAAATGGGAGTAAATGGCTTGTCGCAGAACTCAATCCCACCTCGGAGTATACAATGCTCCTTCGAGTAGGTAGAGCAACTCTTTACTTCTAGTATTTCCGGGGTTTATGTAGTGATATATAGGAGTGAGGTTTTATTGCCAATAAAATGGGAGTTTTCAAGGGAAACATTGGGATATATTATTTTCTCCCACTAGAACCTTTTAGGAGGCGCATTCGGAGTACGTTCAGCTGCATTGATAGTACTTTTGCTGTTTTACGTGTTCAAAAGAAGCGCTGCAGGGGAATTTATGAGTGCATTTGGGAGTTTTTATTGGGTTCATGGCCCGTTTTTTGTTTTATTTTAGCAGCGTCGAGGGGCCGCATTGGTCGTAATTTCTAGGTTTTTTATCTTCAAAGGTTTCAATGGCAAAATGTGAAAGATTTGCTTTCTGCACACAGAGAATTTGTTGCATAGCAATTTCATGAACACAGAAATGGTTCTGAACACGTAAATAACAACACAGTATAAAAACTCTCAATCCAAAAAACATGTACATTAAGAATACAAGGTACCTTGGTAAGAACTATACCCACTACAACTCTCTTCAACGAAAAGAGAACTGGAAGCCATTTGCAAACAATGAAGTCAGCCAGGCATTGATCGTTAAGCTGTTCACTTGCACTTGCTTCTGAAACATTGACTTTTTTGCCGCTTCCTGGCATGAAACCACGAAGCCACAGAAGCACCGGCATTGCAGCGATAACAGAGCTCTTTAAATCTACAGCAACAACTACAGGCACATGTTATGCAGCCGACCTTAAAAAACAAAATAAGCAGCATTTGAATGACGCGCCACTTGTCACTGTGCACAACTCTAATGTTTGAATTTCTATTGAAAGCTATGCAAGATTGCACCCGCATCCGAGACACCTCCGCTCACCAGCTGGTCAAGACCTTAGAGGCCAAGGCAGTATGTTGTTCGATCCGGAATGCGGCCCTTGCTGCAACCAACTTCTCAAAATGTTTCCCCTTCTCCCTCTTCCCCTCTTATGTAGTGTTGTGGAACTAGGATTTACGCTTTACCCCCCGTACTTTTCCCGCTTCCCTCCTAAACCTGCGAAAAGGTTCCCGTCGTTGTGACGCGTCCTCTAAACAAACCTGATTTCCAGCGCTCCCAAACAAAAAAGGCGTCCGTCGATCCTACAGGATGCTCCCGCAAATAGCAAATGCGGGTTCAATTCGCACCTGCCTAGCGCATGGAGAGCCGTCTTTGTCGTCTAACCCCCACGGCGTCCCGCCTCCCAACTGAAAGCAATGCGGCCACCAGGTGCACGTGGCGCTCTTCCGCCACGTACCAGGCGCGGCGGGCACCGCTCGTGCTTCTCAAGAAAATCAGCTCTGCGGTGCTCGCTAGGCGAACTTCTGCCCAATAACAAACAAACACAGAGAACAACTTCTTGATATTCATAGAAATTATCTCGTAAGAAGCAAACCGGAGCTAATAAAACATACAAAAACATTAAACATTTTAGAAGAAATGACAATACTAGTTAACGATAATATTCAACAATACTAACCCCTCAAATATTTTGTCACAATTTCACTCACACGCAGAAACAAAGTCAGCGGCAAATAACGCGATAATAGCCTTTAGATCGTTTGTATTTACCATTGGTCTTCAGTAATGCCTTTTCTGTGTAATTATCTTGTTTAATTATCTTTTTACGTTTTTTTATTTTAAATCCATACATCTATTTTCAATTTTTTAATTTACCCGTTATACCTCGGTGGAACGGGAAGCGTTTCAGTTCTTGAGCCCGTTTTAATAAAGTTTCTCCCGCAAATGATGAGCCACGAATACATCGTAACAAAAACACTTACTAGCCTTAGTACTTACTTTCTCCATTGCTGTTCACAGAGCGGAAACTTTTCCTTCTGCTCGTGACCCGCACATACAAAACTGAAGCTTAGACGGTTGATATCCGCATTACTTTTATACAATTCGGCCTCCCCAATGACGTTCTGGGCATGGCGCCCTCTCCGCGTAGCGCGCGCCTCGACAGGCGAAGAATCGGCGGGACAGTGACGCGGGAAACACACTCTGTTTAATTTGACACTACAAGGGCCACAGGTCTCCCAAAACGTTGGTTGCAATAAAAAATGCGCAATGCTTACCTTACACCGGCTCGCAAAGGAGCAGCCGCATCGTTTTCAACGAACCACTCCCCGTTTGCGGTCTGCATTTAGGCCTCACGTTGGTTCGCTGGCGCACTCCGTCGGCTCGAAGGTCGGTGACTCGGAGGAGACGTTACAGTGCGTCGCAGTTAATCCAGGTTGGTTTCACAATGTTCACAATGAGCTTCGGTTGGCGGGAAGCACCTCGCATCCACTTTCACGGCCACAAGTTCACTTCGACGAAAAAATTTCGGAGACGCTAGAACTGACACGACACATGACACCAACTGGCAGTCAATTTGTAAGGAGGCGTAGTGGAGGGGGGAGGGGGGGGGAGGAGAACTAGAAGGAGGAGGAGGAAAAGGAGGAGGCGGGGGTGTTTTTCTTACTTTCATACTCCCATTAGGACCAGAGTGGTATTCAAAGCGAAATACTCCGTTTGGGGGGGGGGGGGGGGTGGGGGGGGGGACGTAAGATAGGGGTAAATGCGCCTATTTACGACAGCTCTTGGCCACCGGAGTAAGCGTAGTTTTGCCGCCATTATACTACCAAACACGCGAGTAAGCCGCCTGCCGTGACGAGTTTCGAAGACGATTTCAGCCAAAAAACTCCCATTCAGGCTAATTTGTGTTTTGTGTGTATGTATAGCCGAGCGTCCCTGTTGTTGCAGTAGCCGACTCACATCGGCGTTGTCATGGCTGGTGGTGACAGGCGGCTTACACTAATGTTTAAAACGTTTTGTAAAACATATAAATATATCTTAAATCATATCAATCTTCCGCCGACTGTGCGTATAAAAACCGGAACACCGGCCTTTTATTTTTGTTTATTTATGTAATACATACTGCAGACCACAGTTGTGGTCCCGGCACAACGAGCGCTTCAATGGTACATTTTGACAAAAAGAGCGACGGGGTCAAAAAATGAAACAGTGCACACTACATTGAAATTGCCAATACCAAGACACAACAAATAACAACAACAACAACAACAACATAAAAAAACAGGGTTATACAGAATCTAACGAGTATGGCTGAGTAATGGAATTCCACTCGACCACGGTACGAGGGCAAAATGAAAACTTGTAGGCATCAGTATTCGCATGGTATGGTGTTAGTGATCTTGGTAGTCAGGGCAGATATATACAGGGAGGGATCGATAGCCAATTCATGGTTAGTAAGTAAGCAGAGGAAATCGAGACGAAGTTTCCGTCTTCCTAATTGAAGCTTGGGAATGTTATTGGCAATCCTTAACTCGGAAGGGGAATCCGAACGACGAAATTTTGAAAAAGTGAACCTAACAGCTTTCCTCTGAATCTTTTCTAATTTATCTATGTTATTTTTTTGTGTGTATGAGTATAATACTACAGCAGCATACTCAAGTTTCGGTCTACCGTATGAATGGTAGCAAAGAAGTTTAGCACGTGGAGGTGAATTACAAACTTTGTGTCTCAAGAAGCACAGTTTTCGAAAAGCGGGGTAGCAGATATTGTCGATGTGCAAGTTACACGAAAGATTATTAGTACACGTAATGCCTAAGTATTTGAATCTGTTGACTTGGTTCCCTACACACGGTCCCAGTGTGTACTAAAATTCGAATGGAGATTTTTTACGCGTTAGGCGGAGGGACGCAGTTTTCTCTGCGTTGAGAACCATGCCTCATTCCTTACCAACTGTATATATTGTCCAGGTTTGTGTTAAGCTCTATCTGATCTTGCATGCTTGAGATTTCCTGGAATAAAATACAGTCGTCTGCAAACAGCAGGATATGAGTGGTGGGTGTAACTACAGTGACGATATCATTGATATATAACAGAAAAAGCAACGGCCCCAGAACACTACCTTGAGGCACTCCGGATGTGACTGGAAGACAGCTCGAAGCACGACCATCAGTCATAGCAAACTGCTCTCTATTCATCAAATACCTAGACACCCAGGCAACTAAAGTTTCTGGACGATTTATATTTTTAGTTTTTGAATTAATTTGTCATGAGAAACTTTATTAAACAATTTGCTAAGATCAAGAAAAATCGTGTCTACCTGAACATTATTGTCAAGGGCCTTCGCAAACTCGTGTGTGACGGTGACCAGTTGAGTCACTGTCGAATAGCCTTTCCTAAAACCATGTTGTAAGTTTGTTAGAATCGAGTGTCTTTCAAGAAATTCAATAATACGGTTGGATATGATATGTTCAATTAGTGTGTAGCGGTATACGGTATATGTTCAGTTATTTATTATAGCGGTATACGGAGCGCCGTGGTTTTCTACACAACGGAAATGTTCTCGCATTTTTTTTTTTTGACATCGTGCGTGCGCGTTCCTAACTAATACTGCTGACCTTGCCGACACCACTACCCCAGTCAGAGGCCCCGCACGTGTATTCCGGGCCCCTGCCGAAATGTGCACCGGGACCCCCGATTTTCAAATAGGACGTGTGGCGCACATGGCTAACCGGCGGCTGCTGTGTTGCTACTACTGTGAACATACCCACGTCTAAAGATGGTGTCAAGGCCGCGATATTGGTCGCCATGGCTTCTCCTATTTCGCCCTCAGCATCTGTTTAGACAGCGCCCTGTTCAAATCGTCGACTACATCGCCGCGCACAACGGTACGTCGCCGAATCGTCGAACATAGTAGCAGTTTCCAACAAGCTTCTCCCTGATTCCTCAAACCCGCAGAAACATTCCGAAAAAAAAACTTTTGCAACCTGCGGCCGGGAAAACATGCGAAACAACTTCTGGAGGTATGGTTGATGTGTGAAGAACTTCTGAAGAGCTTCAGGCGCCGCTGAAAACGACCCGCGACGCAGCGACAAAGATGAGCCTAAAGCACCGATGTAGTACCGCCGCAATGCAAACACACAAAGACGACAACTGTTAGTACTGACGAAAACCCTGTGTGCTGGCCTCTTTTTTAGTGTCAACAAGTATGGTGCGATTGCTTTACTGGACACCGGTGGAGACTATTTCGTCGTCTGTAAACAAGTTGCCGACCGTCTACGGAAGGTAAAAACTCAGATTATCCGCAGTTTCGATCAGTCGAAAGCGGCGGTAAGGGTTTGTTTAAATAACACTGACTTAGTTGGAACCTCGGTTGTACTTCTGCAGTGTTGCAAGGACCTCATTTCAAGGACTCTTTTCTTTCGGTAAAAAAGACACCGTTATAAACATTGGCGAGCGCCTGGTGAGCCTATGGACGACCCGACACCCGAAAGGGAGTACCGAGCAGTTACTTGTGTCTCTTCGTATCGCCGATTCTCACGTAATGTGTCACCATGGTGCTGCGAATTTGTTTCAATACGGTGTGACTATTCTTATATATCCGACCGGGTTCCTGGGACGCATGCTCCACAATTTGTCGACTCCAGCTACCCGCTTCGTCATTTCACAAATTCTTGTGCACCTGTCTGGGGCTGGCACCAATCCTCTACTCGCAGATGTCACCAATAAGCGCCGGCACATGCGAAAGTCACCACAGTATTCTTCTTCCAAGGTATCAGCAGCACAGGAGGCTTCATTCGGGCGCGAACTGCAGGAACCACAAAACCGCGGGAGCTCTACATGGACACGGGAAGAGCACTGCACCGATTTCTGGTCGACGTACTGCACGAGTATGCAGCCTGCATGCTTTTCGTACAATTCTGGTGTTCATTAGACACCACTAACAAAACACCCAATAATTACTGGAGAAACAACGGTCCATATCCGCCAGAACCACTATCGCGTGGCTACCAACAAGCCCGACGCAATGCGGCGGCTCGTATGCCAAGGCAACGTCATCGCTTGCACTAAGAGACCCTGGGCGTCTACCGCCGTTTTTGTAAACAGAATGATGTGTTGGTTGCTGCAATCTGCCTCAGGTTGTGGCCGTACTGAAACGTATTTCTCGTGATGATGTCCCGTTTCTTTGTGCTGACAAGCAGCAAATAGCGTTTGATTCGCTGCGACAACGGCTGCACACACGCCAGTCTTAGCTTATATTGAAGTCTAGGGCGCCAGCACATCCCTCATCAACACCAGTGAAGCTGAACTCGTAGCAATTGTTGAATGGTGGGAAGACGGTGCCGAAAGGCTTATGAGATGCCCAAGTATACGCTGTTATCGCTCTCGAAACCAACTACTAGGCCACAGAAAAGAAGTGTCGGACCATCGCGGGGTAGCACTGAAGTGTCAACCATACCTAAAGGGTCATCCATTTACAGCGGTCAGTGGCCATCACTGCATGCCTCTGTTGGGTAAAGAGCCTAAAAGACTCGTCTGGATTTCGAGCATGATGGAGCTTTCGGATTCAGGTATTCGATTTTACAACCGTGTGCAAGTACAGAACGTGCCGATGCTGCCTGCCTGTGGCCAAAACCAGCTGCTCCTGTGTCAGTGGATGACTATGGGGATGACGAGGCGTTTATTTGCGCATTGGACGCACCCTCCATGCCAGAGCAACAGCTGGCAGACCCGCAGCTACGGCTGTTTATTGATTTCTTGAAACGACGCACGCCAGTGGGCGAGCTTGCTTTCAAGACAACTTCCATTTCGCCAACACGGGTATAGGAGAAGGGGAAGGCCAACAACTCGATGGAGGGACGAATTAAGGAAATTCGGGGCAAAGAATGGACTTGGGCAGCGCAGGACCGGATCGATTAGAGGTTAACTGGAGAAGCCTTCATCCGGCAGTGGACCTGAATAGGCTGTTGATCATGATTCTATTTTGCTGTTTCCGTGGTGGAATTCTCTATAAGACAAACTTTACCTCGCGTGACAGAAGCTGCCTTCCTTTGACTTCGGAGTGCTTCGAACCGATATTTTGCATGCTTGCCACGATGAACCGTCTGCCGGCCACCTCGGCAGCGCGTGCACTTCGGATAGAATTGCAATTTCAAATTGTGGGGTTTAACGCCTCGACGCTACACCTGGGCTGTGAGGCACGCCGTGGTGGAGGGCTCCAGATTAATTTTGACCACCTGCATATCTTTAACGTGCGCCGAAATCTTGTCACGCGGGCGTTTTTGCTTTCGCCTCCATCTGAAAAGCGGCCACGGCAGCCGGGATCGAACCCGCGCCCTTGAGCTAAGCAGACCCACGCCTTAGCCTCTCTGTTAGTGAGCCACCGCGAACTCAGCCTGGGCAAGGACCTTTGTCAAGCTGCTGCATGGCGGCTTCTTGTTCTTGCCCTAGCATTCATGTTGTTTTTCGTTAAGAATGCTGAATAAATGAATTGAATTGAATTGAAAGACCATGCAGGACAATCACTTGCCCGGTGGTCTTCTAGGGAACTCGGAGCCAAGTTTGGTGCACCCAAATCATCCTGATCGTCGCTTTGCAAAACTTGTTAAAGCGAAGCTTTAGGGTCCCCACTGATGCCGTTGTACGCCAATATGCCCTGCAGGAAAGCCAACTTTACTGACGATGATGATGAAGTGAAAGAAAAGAACGCTTCCAGTGGACGGAATCGAACCTGGGTCCTTCGTGTAACGAAGCCGGCGCCTATCCGGCGCCTCCATTTCGACATGGTCGGAGCGAACGCCAAGCAGCAAGTACGGATTCGCGCCGTACACCCCAAACCCAAACGTTTGGCCAACGGAGTGCACAGCCGAGAGTTGTGGGTATTTTAGAAAAGTGGTGCGTACTATCACAGCAGCACATACTCGCAGTGTGGGATTGGCCAACAGCAGAATCCATCACGGGAAAGCTTCGCGTTCAACCAACGACGACGTTAGACGGAGGAGTGCATGATTTTTTAATGACAATTCTGAGATGAGTGGCTGCCATTTTCATCGGCTACGTTTAGAAGGGGCCTACACCGCGAATGTTTCGTATCGAATTCGTCAGGAATCCTTACCTTGCTGCACGTGTGGTTCGTTATTCGGGGTGCGAGCAACATAGTGTCTCTGCGAACCTCTCAATCAAATCGACAGCTGTCCATTTAATATATGGTAAACACCCTTGGACCCTAGGCACAACGGCACAATGAACTGTTTTTAAAGCATTTGTAACGGTTTTAGAGATACTGGACTGGCGTCAAATAATTCATGTCCCCCGTCACTGTTCCGTTCGCTGCTACGGTTCAATGTAATCGCACACTTGACCTAGATATTCTTTTTTATTTCGTCAACCGTGACCATGGTGTCATTTAGTTCTGCTCAATCAATTATAGGATAACGACGACTAGATCATGCTTATCCATCCCGGACATCATTTAGAGGGGTCCTGAAATACCTTCCGCCGATGCATGGATGTACATGTACCCAAATAAAGCAATGTATTTGCAATCTCCTCCCGCAAAAATTTTGTTAAAGCGATGAGTATTAGCTGAGAAATCGTAAATCAAAAACCGCTCATTATCGTCGCGCCGCGTTTCCTCCTCCTTTCAACTTGCTCTCCGCTGTTGACGGCGGCGAGCCTTCCCTCCCATGATGCTGCGCTCCGCAGCGGTGACGTACTTCCGCTATTGCGCTGCTCAGACAGTCAGTAGTATTAACTCTATGGCTCAGACTGTCGTCTGCTACGGGCGAGCTTTGTTGACACCATGAATCCCACACTCCGCTCAAGGCTGGAAAAGCGAACGAAAAATCTGGCCGCATGTATGCGGCGGCCTGGCCTTGCCCTTTCGCGGTGTACGTTGCTGGCGGCACATGACTTTTTATCGGTGGCGAACTCGCAGCCGCACGGGGAGGGTCGTGCGCTCATTCCCTTGATGCACCGCGCACTGTTTATCCAAAAAGCGCCGTATCAGATGTGGCCCCGCTGGTGCCGGGTCTTATTTTGCGGCGGTGGTAATTCCTGCCGGCGGCATGTGAAAAAGTCATATTAAACCGATACAGAACCTGGGCACAAAACGCTTCAATCATGTGACCAGTTCAGCTTGGGGCGACGCGTGGTGGAGAGCGGCAACGTTGGCAAAACATGCTCCGCCGCGGCTCTGAGCTTTCTAGCGCTGGAGCGAGCGCCATTTCTTTGACAATCTCAAACATCGGTTGCCTTGGCAACAAGGCACAAACCGCTCCATAAGTCAGTTACGGTTGCGTGATCCCGGTTCAGCTTTGGGCCTCACTTCGCGACATGTGGGCACTGCAGGCGTACCACTCACTCCCATTGGGAAGTGAGAGATGCGTTTGGCATTACAGGAGGCGATGGTGTGTGTGTGTTGTGGACGCCTTTGTTTCGCGATGAAATGCGACGTTGTGCTTCTGCGGGTGGATAGTGCTTCCCATTCTCTGGATTATCTTTCTCGAGCGACGTACGACTCAACCTCGTATGGGGTATGTGCAGTGTGCGTGGCTAAAAGCCATCTCGGCTTGTGCGCCAGAGTTAAGTGACTTGCTGTTCGTCGCCGCAAACCGCGCGCGAGGTGAGTACCGAATTTACGACGGGCAGGAGGCAACCCATCCTCTGTCAATCGTGGTTCAGACTTTCAACGCATGTTGTGACGTTGTGTTCGTTAGAAACGCATCTCTGGATTGTTTTGAAGGTGAATAAAATGTATGCGTCAAACCCGGGCATTCGGCTCAGGGCGTTCTCTGCGATTGCACGAAAGAAGTGCCACGGGGCTTCAACGCTTTCTTTATGGAACGTACTCAGGTTAGAAAACATCCATGTCGTGTTATGGCCGTGTTGCATTCAATACAAACGGTTAAGCGTTTGTTTTACACGTGTTTCGTTTGTCGTAAAATGCCCAAGCACTCCGGCACTCCGCTGGCAGATCAGCCGGCGAGCCGACGCTGAGCAGACGACTCATCTCTTTGCCGGAAGGGCGTGAAAAAGCCGCCCAATAGCAGGATGTCTAGCTCATGACGAACATCTGGGAATCGATGATGTAGACATGTGAAGATGGCGGCGTCCAAAAACACGAAGGGAAGGGTGAGAAAAAAACGACAAACTTTGCAACAAAAGTGTGAGATTTCCGCTGCGCGTAAAAGAGTAATACTTGGCACAGAGGGCGTTGCCGACCCAATCTAACGGTTGCGCTAGTTCATTTAGTGTGCTCAAAATGCCTTTCAGGGCCCCTTTAAACGGATGGAAACGCCATGTTAAAGATGCTTCCGGCACGCCATGCATGCCGGGCATGTGGGATAAGTACAACTAGGTTACGCGAACCTCGTGCCTCGTTACAACGAAGGGAGAATGGCAGATTGAAGGTTCTTTAATGTTATAATTACTTTCGAGCCAGCTTTTATGGCTCGCACAAGTAGTAACGATATTTGTGCGCTTATTTGGCGCGAGGTGTGCTTGTAAATGTGCTCCGCTGCACGCCAATAATCATTTACGGCTGCTGCAGTATTTCAACATGGAAGCATTTAACATAGGCGAAGGAGCGCAGCTAAAGCCCGAGGATTTATGAACCAGCTTCCCTTAAGAGAAAAAGAGTTAATTGCTCAGCTCCACCCCTGCAGCACAAGGAGGTTTCGCTTGTTTAGAAAGCATTCAGACGATGGCTATGCTTTAATGAATATTTTTTTGTACAAACTACATGGTAAAAAACTTCTCCAGCTGGAGGAGACGGGGGAAATCCATAAAAGTATTGTGCGAGAGAAACATAGGCATAGAAAGAAGCATCTAATCAACCTTCATTCCTGGCGCATTCTTATTTCTTTCAATATATCCTTCATCTCAGTATCCTGTCTGAGAACTGAACCTTGCTCTGAAATTTCGAAATTTAGTGTAAGCCATCTTCATTAACGAGCCCATTTTTCTAAGAACCATTCTTCGACGATTTACAAGTGCTAAAACCAAGTAAAATGCATTAAGGCAGCCGCAACTCCTGTTGACCATGGCGTATTTCGATGCACCTTTCTTGTCGTACTGGATTTCGTAATAGATTGATCAAGGGTTCGAGGATGTGCCAACACCCTCGGGTTCGAACACCAGTAATTGAAGCCTGACGAGATCAAGGGTCCATCATGGGCGCTACACGAGCTCCCAAACTGGCCACTACTGAGCTCTCCTCGCAGTGTCGCTCCGCTGCCCGTAGGCGAACGCTCGGGCCGATCGCCATTTCTCGCTGACTCCACTCTTGGGGCGTTTGGTCAACTGTCTGTCCACATGTGGGGTTACACCGTCGCTCTTTCATGGCAACGTGAGGCTCACGCGTTTTGGCAGCATAATGGCATCGGGCAGCATCAGGGCCCTCACGCTAGCGCTCCTCGAACTCAGCCTTTGTGAGCAGCATCTGCGGGCGAATAAAGCTCCTGGACAACGTGTGGGACATGCAGTGTTGACGTACTGAGTCTCTCCCTCACACTCTCAAGGTTGGAATTGAAATTGGCTCTTCCCTTGTTCCCCCTAACCTCCATCCAGTCCCTCCTACTACATTCCCGCTCCATACTCCCTCCTCGGTGTGTAAGCTAAACTGCCAGCCTCGGCGCTCCATTTTTGGCTCCTTCGCAAAAGCGCCCAGCAACGGCGTCCAATCGGGGCGAAGTGGTGAAGTATAAGTCGCACCTTTACGCGAGCGCGTTCGATCAGGGTGAGTGCCGTGGTCGCAGTTGTAGATGGCAGCACAATATCGGAAAGCCTTTTCCTACGCTCTCCAATGACTTGAGGTGAACAAGCGCATTGTTGTTGTAATCATTAAAGCCAGTTAATGGGTGGAGGTTGCATCCACAAACCACTTCTGACGTGACGCCGCAAAGAACGGGGTGCATTGGTTGATTTAACGAATCTACTGCCCTGTAGTACATCTATAGAGCGCGGGAACGGCAGTAGACTTTTGATCTGGCGCCACTGGTTCTCTTGCAACGTTGGTCTCTTGCATTGTCGGTACCAATTCTCAATAAATATCCCGACGAATGTTTAGAAGTTTTTAAGATGTCAAGGAGATAGCGTAGTTAGAGAGAGAGAGAGAGAGAGAGAGAGAGAGAGAGAGAGAGAGAGAGAGAGAATCAACTTTTACTGAGCCCATAAACAAGGTGTGTGTGCGCAGGCACAAAAGGGGTGGTTCCCTAGTCACGGGACCCACATGTGTCCAGCAGCTCCAATAGGCTGTTTTCGCTTCATGGGACTGCATTACCAGCAGTGCCATGACCGTATCTGCGTCCGCAATCGGTACGCACGCTGAGTAGAAAGCCAAAAGCTGCGGCGAATGCTGACGCATGCAGTCATTTCGAAGCGTGGCCTTTGAACATGGCCGTTACGGTTGCCGTAACGGAGTGTCGTCAAGCTAAAATGAATATTGAAGCGAACAGCTTTGGAGCTGCCCTTCAACAGCGGCAGCTAAGGACACCACCCGGCGGGATCTGTACTGCTTTGGTGACAACTATAAGTATCTTTTGAAATGCACGACGCAAGTTTCATTCTGGTCCACTCAAGCTCATTCTATTTTCATCATTCCGGCCTGTATTGCCGCCTGTTCGCTCACCCACACACACAAACCTTCCTCGATTTGCACCGCATCCGCTCAAATCCAGACACTTTTTTTGCTTTTCAGTGAGAAACTTCAGCCGCAACACAGCGCCGATTCTTACATTGTAAGAGGTCGCCGCAGGTGGGCTTCACTACAGCGCTCCGGAACGACCAATCAGCGTGATCAAATGTGCCAATATGGCGAATTACGAGGCCCAGAGTGTGATTAGAGTAACAAATAGAATATTTCCTCGGAGAACAATGCAAGGCGTGCGTGTGTGCTGTTGTCCCACCGCTGATTTTATTTTTCACTCTAATCGCACGCTTGGACTCGTCATTCACCATATGCGCACATTGTTCACGCTGACTGGTCGTTCTGGTGCGTTGGGGTGAAGCCAACCTGCTACGATTTCTTATAGTGGATGCGCCACCACAGACCTTATTGTGGAAACTCTTACGAACGATTTAACATGCGAGAGAGCATGTGCGCAAATCTGTGAAGAGACTGCTGAATTTTTATACAATTTGCATGTTTATCCGTGCAGGATGTTCAGCAAAAACGGTTCCTTTGGGATTCTTGTGAGCACTACATTCGCAAACAAGGTTTTAAGCAACTTAACGGAATATCCTTACCCCAGTGCCTACGGAGGAATTTAGCATGTAATTATGATCGGCGTAACAGACAGGATTACATTCTATCTTATCTTGAACAACTAACCATAACGACCACTGCCACAATATGCGTCATAACGAACTTGGAATGCACCTTTCCCGTGTCCAGAGCACGTGCTTCAATGCGGCCCTTGTGTATACCTAAGGCGGAACCAAGCACCCCACTACGGCCACCACGCGTTTCAATCGCACGCGCGTACTGCATTTCATGTCATTTATTTGCTCCTTAAAGGACCGAGGGCCTTATATAAGGGGGGGGGGGGGGGGTCTTGCGCCAAGGTATAAGAATTGATACAGTAAAAACAGCAACAACAACAACAAAAAAAAACACAATAGAAATTAACATCAGCTAAAAATAGCGCCACTATTGCAAACATTTAAACTGGGCAGAATAAGATGAAAAGAAAAGCAACAACGGGATTTGCACGGTCGATTAGGAAGGACAATCACGTAAAGGCTAATAGGTTAGTAGTTCCCAGTAATTTGCGAAATATTTTGCGGTTAGTGCACGAAGCTATGTCATTGGGTAGCGAATTCCAAATTGCTATTGCGTGAGGAAGGAAAGGACTATTCGTTGATAATGTGCGGCATTTGATTCTAGAAATTAGGTGACTCTGGTTCACACGGGCAGCAGCTCTTGGTGGGGGTGTTAATAAAGCTTGTCTTGATTGTGACGGGTAGCAAACGAGTGATAATGCGGCGCGTAGCGAGGGTGGGGAGGTTGATGTACTGTTTCAGCGACGTCACACTGATTGAGTGCGAGTACTGTGATGTCATAAAACGGTTGTCACGGTTTTGGATTGATTCCGCATTGTGGGAAAGATATGATTGCGAGGGGTTCCCAATTGATGATGCATATACTAACTTTGGCCGAACAAACGTTAGATATGTAGATATCTAAGTTTTTAAATATCGGCGGATGCGGATTTAAGGTTGCGACGGAGGTAGCTAAGTGGGCGTGAAGCGTCTGAGCAGGTGGAATCGATATGGGACACCCATGACAGCGATGACGTCAGGGTAATTGTACGTGGTGTACGTGCAATTGTACGTGGTGGTAACAAGGTAATTGTACCTGGTGGCAGGGCTTACTGGTGCTGATTTAATTGTGTACAGTTGTTCAACAATAGTGTGTTTGCGGGAGAATGATATGGCGTTCATTTTTCGAGGTTTAATGGCATCAGGGATTAATTTCACCATGTAGAAATTGTGTTGAGATCGTGTTGCAAGGAGTTGTTCTCGGATGGAGAGTGGATGGTGTTATAGATGACGCAGTCGTCAGCGAATAACCGTAATTTTCTTGTAATATCGGCCGGAAAATCGTTTTTGTAGATGACGCACAACAATGGTGATAGGCTTGCGGCTCGCGGGACTCCCGACATTACACTAGTGAAAGATGAGCGTTCCTTGCTAGACGTAGTATATTGCATGCGGCCCTGTAAAGCGTGTTCAATCCCGCGTAGTATAATAATGGTAATTAATGTACATGGAGCCACCAAGTTCGTTTTTAGTACTGAAAATGATACGTCGTACTGCTATGTGTAGTTTTGTACGCAATACAACAACATTCACCCAGGAAAGAAACCGAGTGCATGTCCGAACCTCTAACCTTAGACTGTATTCAACCACAGATAAAAAATTGCCCCATCGTTCTATTTCAGGTGATGTTTTTTACCATTTGTTTGCAAAGTGAAATAGGGGGCTGCAGGGACACTCCGCACAAAGCTTCAAATGTGACATTATACGACATTTCCTTTACGTGTGTACACCGACAATTTTTACAGCTCCTCAGTTTGGGAGTGGCAGCTACCGGTTTCACGTCGCCGCTAGGTGCGTAAAAAGTAGCACAATTTGTCGGAACTGTCTAGCGTGTTCCGGATAGACGTATAGTTGCGTATTGTACAGGGTTGTTTAGGCACTTTTATAGTTTTAAGGCGTTTGATATCGAAGCGGCAGCAATGGCCAATTAAGATACCTCAGCTACTGGAGACACTTTTTTTTTCGCATGAACTGGTGCAGATGTGTCGGGCAGATCATTGCAAAGGGCTACTGCAGCTAAATTCTAGTAGGAAATAAACATACGCTGCACTGCTCGGGCCACTGCAGCCAGTTCAAGTAAAAAAATAGCTCCAACTTCGGGAAACGTAGCTTAACAGAATTGAAAGTTGGGCGAGTTGGTGATACACTCTAGGAATAAGCGCGAAAACGACGGCACGTGGAAAGGAAGCGCGGCGTCTTGTGTGCCGTCCCGTGTGCCGTCCTGGTGTTCCTTTCTAGGTGTCGTTTTTTTTGCGCTTATTCCCTAAACGTAACGCTCACGAATATAAGCACTTGAATATAATAGATTGAAGATGCTGATATTCGCATGAATATAAGCCCGTTTATAAACACTTTTTTTTTACTGAAGGCGACTTTGCATCGCCCTTTCTCTTAAAGAAGCGCACACGGTGGAACAAATATCACCGGTTTTGTTGGCAGGCGCTAAAGAAGCCCTCCTTAGTGCTTCGTAAAGCAGAGGTGCGCAAATATTCAAAACTTGGAATAATTCATCAATAGTATTTGTTGTTCGATTTATTCGCGTGGAACATTTGCAGTTTTAAGTAGTACATTTTTCAGAAAAATTTAAAAATATTACCAATAAAAGTAGTACTTGCCAGAAGGCAAGCACATTCTTTTCCGGCTTTTAAAAATGCGGCTTTTACGCGAAACTCTTCGCTTCTGGGACAAACGCAAAAAAGCAAAGGTAACGACAGCTTCTGCTTGTGATGTCGAAACGCGGGAGCATCACTTCTCGTTGAGTTTTAAACGCATATGTGTGGGCAGGTGTGTTGACGTAGGTGCCAGCGGCAATGGGTGCATCCGCCCTGAGCCCCTGACGGCTGCTGCCTCAGTGCCCGATACCTCTGAGTGGGTACGTGATAATGGTGGGTGGGTAGGTTAACGATTGGAGTATTTCATTATTTATTCATTTATCTACAGTAGACTCTCGATAAACGGAACTTCAAGGGACTGGAAAAATTAGTTCCGTTTAACAGGAGTTCCGTTTACTGAGAGAGATGTTTTAAGGTGCAAATTTATGTGCGTACACACTTCTAAGGGCATTTCATGGTACTCTAACCACTGGAAAGTGACGTGACTTCAGCTGATAGTTTTCAGAAAGCAAGAAAACTACAAGAAGCGTAGGCACAGCATTCACAAAGTTGATTTGGCAACAATGAGTCGCTGTGCACTACAAAATGCGTCAATTATTTTTGTTTGAGTCCTTGCAACTGCATCTTCACGGAGGCTAGAGGCCTCAACTTCGCGAGTGCTTACGAGCCATCGAATTTAGAAGACGGCAACGTGGTAATGAAGGACAAATAGCACAACGATGGCATGAACGAGGCGACAGGAGGTGAGCCCTGTAGCCTCGGCGTCTAGAATCGAGACCGAACGACTGGAACAAGAACTGCGATGTTGCATTCGTTGCGCTTACACGGCTAACAACTTACGAGACGAGGCTTACGAGGCCAACAAGGCTAAAAAAGCATGGAGGAAGAAAAAAAAGCAAGAACTAAACAGCCGGAACCGTAAAAAGCTGATTCTCATGCCAGTGGATTTGACAAGAAGTTCCATTTCTGGTTCCGTTTACACGGTGATGCGGAAATTTTAGTTCCGATTACCAAGAGTTTTTTATGTTATCTGAGTACGAAACCAATCAAATTCTAGGCAACTGTTCCGTTTAAGCGGCAATTCCGTTTAAGCGATTTCCGTTTATCGAGATTCTACTGTATTTATTTTGTGAGAGAACGGTTGGGACGACTGTTTATTGAGGCGTTCGGGCGGGGAAACAACGCAAACGGTGTTATGTACAAGCGATGATGATGACTGAGGCCATTGGGACTGAGGATAATGTACAGATGATGAAGAAATTTCGGTTTAAGGTTCACGGCAATGGCAGTGGGACCAAAAGGGCTCACAAGAACTTCCCTTCGCGCGCGCGGAAGCGGCCGCCGGTCCGCGGGTCATTCGAGGCTCCAGCGCCTGAACGGCTTCAAGCGCGAAACATGAACAACGATTTCGGTTGCACGGTAATGGTGGTGTGCGGGCGAAGTGACTGGCGTTACCCGACAAGAGAAGACTCTTCGAGGATCACGTATGGCCCGACAAAACGGTCAATAAACTTTTCGCAGAGACTGGGATCACGAACAAAGATCCACAAGAGCTTCTTATGCGGGCGAAATTGAACAGACCGATGTGTGTTGTCGTAACGGCTCTTTCCTACTTGCTGTTGATTTTTAGTGCGACATCGTGCGAGTTGCCGGCAGTGTGCGAGACGTGAGGTGTACTTTTCATGCGACGGTGCGGCAGGAGAGATGGGGGCATAAAACAAAGTTGAGTCGGTGTCGAAGGCAGCCAAAAGCAAGGAAGACGGGCGAGCGTCTTTTTCGCTGCTGTGTTACGAGTGTGATGAAAAAGTTCTGTTAAACGATTCGTCTGGAAATGATAACTGGATGTTGTTTTGTGCGGCGTATTTTTATTTATTTATTTATTTATTTATTTATTTATTTATTTATTTATTTATTTATTTATTTATTTATTTATTTATTTATTTATTTATTTATTTATTTATTTATTTATAATGCAACGTGTTGGAGAGAGGAGTGATTGTTGTGATGAAAGGGGAAATCCGGTGCGAATAAGTTCAAAAGAAGATTTGTCCGCCTGCTTCGAATTCCAAACTTGAAGTGATGACCGCTGCGAAATGAAATTCAGGAGATACGGCGAAAAAGCGAGGGGATCAGTTGAGCGATGGTGTGGTAGACGTCGTGATACAGGAGGCTCAGGCGCCAGATTTTGCGACAAAGTAATACGCTATAAGTATTCTAGAGCTCTCTCCATATGAGTTGTGCGTGCAGTAAGGGAGTAATTTGATAAAATTTAGCCTGCGGCGCTATTCTGAATTCATTCGAGACTCATGGTGGGAGTGATTACTTCTGGATTCCCTACACGTGAGGAATATGTAAATTTAGGTCGTACTAACGTTTTATAAAAATGTTTGAATGTCATTTGTGCAAGAAAGAAGTTTCAGCGTAAAAAATTAGGTTGGCATTGTTTTTAATAGGGTGAATGTGAGACTACCAGGAAAGATCGTCTGAAACTAAAGCGAACACACTTTTAGGGGGCTAGCTTGAGTAAGAAAAAAATTATTCATTATGTAGTTGTTTTATTGTGGAACTCATGCGGGTTATCAATTTGACCAGCCTCAATTACAAGATCCGGAACCGGGCAACAAACGTAAGCATTTTTGTTAATAAAAATCCTGTTATATTTGAGGTAAGGGGGTCGCCTAGGGGATTTCGAAGTTTAGGAGCTTGTCCTGTATGTTGCGCGTGGCCTTGCAGAAGTCTTCGCAAACCGGCCCCCACGTGCTACGAAGCATCGATTTCTTTGCGAGGACAATTTCTTTTGCTTGAAAGCAACTAAAACAAACAATAACGGGTCTGCACTTTTTCTGCAAATGTCGCAAACCTGTGTGCACGGGACATGGCTTCCTCACCAAGTTAGTGAAGTAGACAGGATTTCTCGGGCTTTTAGCTCGGAGTCGGCTCAGGTTTCTGAGTCACAATCCGATAGACCATAAAAATTAGGTTGTTCGGATGGAGGCATCGTCAAAGTCATCTGTCCATGAACTGAGAGCGGCACTTTCGTATCAAACTGCGGCTGTTAAGAGATCTTGCGTGCGAGGATCGCCCGGGAAGCTTTCGAGAAATTAACCTTGTTGAAGACAGAGAGCGAGCGAGGTAGAGAGAGGGCTACTTTATTGCGCCCCAGCGGCAAAAACCGTTACAGGCGGATAATGATGACACCACGCGCCCCTGGTTCCGCGTCCGATCCGTTCCTGCTGGCTTCGTCGTTTTCTTTTTTTCCCAGTGGCTCTAAATTTGTAACAAACCTTTCGTTCAGGACAAGTCGAGCTCTCAAACCGGTTGCTTTGGAATCAAGTAGTAACTGGTTTTCTTTGACTTCGTTTATGGGCTTGTCATTGAATGGATGTGGGCGAGTTGTGGGTGGGTATGTTGATGTCACAGCCAAATGGAAATCGGTAGATCGGCCATGGGATTCTGACGGCTGCTGTCATCGTCACTCGCCAATCCGCCTGAGCTGCGTTAGTGCACTAGCCACATGTTCAACGTTAACGTAAAGTGATCTAAACGTTGAGCATGACGACACGGCAAGCAACGTAACTCATTGTGCTTCATCCGTGGATTATGGTTGACGACGTTCCTCAAAACGCAATGTTAAGCCTAACGCTGTTGAATCAAGCGTGAGGTTCTTATCGCTGCTGCTGTGGCCGCTGACCAATTCCCCTGTTGTTAGGCCGTCGCAGCGAATGAGAATTTTTATGGGGGATATCGGGCTACATGGAGCGAATCAAAATGTTGCTTTGGCCCCGCTTTTTGGCGATGTGGCCGATCTAAAGGTGCGGCTGCTTTCGCGGAATGTAATGTTGCTCAGGCATCAAAAAACCTCGGAGCAGGTTGGTCGCTGCGTGTGACCTGCATATAAAAGTGTGTACGAAACGTTCATGACGCCTAGAATTCGTACAACACGTTTCAGAGCGCATCTCTTAAGCGCCCGCTCATGGGGTTTCCCGTCGCCATCGGCGTCGTTGTAACCGAGCGAACGAAGAGGACACCGAAAATAGACGAGATAGAGCGCGTAAGAAAGCGGAGGAGCAAAGCATGGCGAAAGTGTGCGGTGGAGGGCGATATGCTGACGTCACGCAAGGCATGACATACTCTGCGGCGGCCACGCGATGCGAGACAGCGCCAGAGTAGCGCGCGCCGTCGTGCGCTCGCTGACGTGCGCGCCGTCGTGCGCTCGATCAGGAGACACAGCCCCTATGCGCCGTCCCCGAGAATGCTGCTTTCATTTCACTGCATTTCACTTCGTTTCATTGAATTGCATTTCATTTCATTGCCTTAAAGACTCCCTTGAAGGGGTATTGCGTAAGGGGTGGACATACATATTCCCACTAGCGAATAACAATTAATTCAGTTAATGAGTCCTCTGATGCGACCAACACACCTACAAACGCTCACACCCCCCCCCCCCCCCCACCTCGCTTGGAAGCAGCCGCCTGGGCGCTTGCAGTTATTAAGGCGCACGCTGGGTGAAACGCTTCATGCGACAAATGTGGACTTCAGTAGTTCCACGTCTGCGACGGTCGGTGGAGGCAGCTGCAGGAGACACTCTATAGTTTACGGGTGATGTTTGCTCCATGACGGTGTATGGGCCAATATTACGGTTCAAAAACTTCTCGCACAGGCCCGGTGATCGTGTCGGGGTCTACAAAACCACTTCTTCATCGGGTCAAAATGGATGTTGCGGTGTGCGTGGCATCGTAATGGGCTTTTCGTTCTTGCTGCTAGGGGTCGACCTAGCTTGTTTCCCCCTTGGATCCGCTTTCAGTCGGGGACACACACTGGAACATCCTTGTAAAATCCGGCCGAACTTGTCCTTACCCCACAAATATTAGCCTAGCATGACAAGAATATAGCAAAACTGAGCAACACCGGAAGACGCTAGGTCGATCCCCAGCTCCGCTGTTCTTTTTCTTTTTTTTTTTTTTTTTTTTTTTTGCAACTGAACGCCTATTTCACATCCTTTTAACACCCCACAGAAAACCAAGGGTGTTGCATTCGGTCCACACAAGAAGGGTGTAAAGCTAGAAATTAAGGTGTAACCTAGAAAACGAACGTAATGACTTACCAGCACCCTTATTCCACTTATAGTACTATCGTGATACATTGAAGTACGAATAACGGAGCGCGTGGCTTTCGCTACATGCCTTGCATACCGGGGAAGGGCCGCGTAGGCGCAATAGGAGCAAGTTACGAGAGTTCGTGACGAACCTTGATATGGAAAGACCATCGTCTCGCGTGTTGGGAGCTCGACACGAAACAAAAAAATTAAGGAATATAGTTGCGTGCGCTGTTTTCAATGAGCGCAGCGACGAAGTTGGATAACGTTCACGTGAGCGGGCGCCGAACGCGGCCGGAAGACAAACCAAAATGCTCACACGCTGAACGATGGTCCTTCCATACCAAGGTGGACACGAACTCTTATAACTTGTTCGCATTGCGCATACGCGGCTCGTCGCCAGGATGCGTGGCATGTTCTGAACGCCACGCGCTCCTTTCTTCGTATTTTAATGTACTATCACGATAGTGCACCTTTTTATGCGATAAACCCGCCGCGGTGGCTCAGTGGCTAAGGCGTTGCGCTGCTGAGCACGACGTCGCGGGTTCGATTCCCGGCCGCGGCGGGCGCTTTCTGATGGAGGCGAAAAACAAAAACACCCGCCGCGGTGGCTCAGTGGCTAAGGCGTTGTGCTGCTGAGCACGAGGTCGCGGGTTAGATTCCCGGCCGCGGCGGCCGCTTTTCTGATAGAGGCGAAAAGCAAAAACGCCCGTGTGTACGAGATTTCGGCGCACCTTAAAGATCCCCAGGTGGTCAAAATTAATCCGGAGCCCTTCACTACGGCGCGCCTCATCGCCTGCGTTGCGTGGGCGCGTTAAACCTCACAATCAATCAATCAATTTTTAGGTAATAAAGGTGTAATAAAGTTTAGTCTGTACTTAGGATTCGGTAGGTGGCACTTTTTGAGCTAATTAAGCATTCAAAGAGGTCCTGGAAGGCGTTTTGGGCACACTAAGCAATCTAGAGCAATTGTTAGGTTGGGTGGTCAACGTCATCTGTGAGGAGGAGGAGGAGGAATCAACTTTTACTGAGCCCAAGAAATCGGTGGTGCGCGCTGGCACCAGACGGGGTGGTTCCCTAGTTACGGGACCCATATGTTCCCAGCAGCTCCTGGCCCCTGTCTGTCAGTGCGAGCTGAGTCGGCAGGGCGGGGCTGGTCAACAAGGTCTCCCATCGCTCAAGGGGTTGGGGATTGGGGGTGTTGTGGGGAAGGGAAGGAGGGGGGGTCTTGAGTTCTGTACACTCTGTCAAGATGTGTGGCAGGGTGCCCCTCTCTCTTTTACAAAACGGACAGAGCGTATCGTGTTCCGCAGGGTACATGAGGTTCATCAGTACGGGATGCGCAAGCGATCCCGCCTGCGCTCGACGAAGGATCGTCTGTTGCTGCCTAGTCAGTTTGGGGTGCGGTTCCGGCAGTCTGCGCCTCTCCTCCCGGTACATCCGGGTAATGTCCCGAAAGCTGGTAACCGGGTGCGGTAGCTCTTCCGGCTCGTTCTCGGCCCGGATTGACATTTCTCGGGCATGGTAGTCGGCGATGGTGTTGCCTGCTACCCGCGAGTGAGCCGGAACCCACACGAGCTCTATGGCTCTTCCCGTTGACAAGTATAACATTTTTACGTGCAGCGGAAAGCTCACACTTTCGTTGCAAAGTTTGTTGCCGCATGTTTGCCGCAATTTTTCGTTGCAAAGTTTTTTTTTCTCATTGTAAGCGCCGTAATTTGCAAATTGTATTCGCAAATCTAAAACAAAACTTTTTGGTTGAACTGTGGAACTACCAAACGTCAATTCATCGTTTAAGTCACAGGCACGATTTGTTCAGTTTTAAGCTTGCGCTTTGCATACATAAAAAGACAATTCTACTTTCAGAGAACAAAATATTGATGTATTTTGCGAAATTGGTATGCTTCATATAGAGCAAATATAGTTTCCTCACATCCCATTAAGCAAGACTTGGGGGTGGGGGGGCGTTATAGCAATCTATATAGATAATACAGTGCAGCTGACATGGGAAGGGCAGAAATGCGCTCAGAAAGTGAACACCCATCGCGGACTAAAACAGAGATGACCTTTGAGCCCAATTATGTTTATGCTTTACATGACAGGGTTAGAAAAGAAACTGGAAGAAATTCAATTAGGGTTACACCTAACGCATATGTTGCAAGGCGAAGTGATTGGTTTGATTGATTGATTGTAGGGTTTAACGCGCCGACGCAACGCAGGCGATGAGGCGCGACGCAGTGGAGGGCTCTGGGAATCTTTAACGTGCGCCGAAATCTTGTACACACGGGCGTTTTTGCTTTCCGCCTCCATCAGAAAAGCTGCCGTCGCGGCCGGGAATCGAACCCGTGACCTTGTGCTCAACAGCGCAACGCCTTAGCCACTGAGCCACCACGGCTTTTTTTTTTTATTGCACTGAGCCACCACGGCAGGTATGCCAGGCGAAGTGGAACAACAGCGTATTCCGGGAATGTTATACGCAGACGACATTGTTCTTTTAGCTGATAACCAGACCGATAATCAACGGCTCATAATATTAGCGGTCAGGAAGCCACCGACCTCCAGTTAAATTTTAGCGCAGAAAAATCGTGAATTTTCAATGACGCTAGCACTGCCGCAGTGTCAATCCAGCATGGCGAGTTACCCAGAGTCAAAGAATATAAACACTTGGGAGTGTGGATAAACGAAGGGGATAACTATAGTTAAGAACTTAGAACACGTCAAAAGAACTCACGAGGAGCAACTTAAGGGTAAAGTAAAGCGAAACGCAGCTATAATGAAGCATAGGACTCTGCGGGGTATAACAAATATGAAGTTGTGAGAGGAATGTGGACAAGTGTAATGGTTCCGGGTCTCACATTTGCGAATGCTGTACTCTGCCTCAAATCGGACGCTTTAGCGGGCCTTGATGGGAACCAGAGAACGGTGGGTAGTCTGGTCTTAGGAGCGCACGGAAAAACAACTAACGAAGCAGTTCAGGGACATATGGGCTGGGCGTCGTTTGAAGTTCGAGAAGCTGAGAGTAAAATATGTTTTTAGAGGAGGTTGAGAGCAATGGACCAACGTAGGTGGACAGCCAAGGTTTTTAGGTACCTATGCATGAAAAGCGTGGACACGCAATGGCAAAGAAGACTAGAAGTGTAACGATGAAATACGGAAAGAACAGTGGAGAATGCAAGAAAGCCAAGGTAACCAAAAAAGAGTCAAGGCAGATAGAAACGAATAAATGGAGAGAGAAAATGGAGCTAAAACATCGTTGGAGATGTACAGGGCAGAGGAATTGTACATCAGGAAGGAAAATTTCCACAACAATTACAAGGGCTGTGTTTTGCTTTTTGAGGCTAGAGCTGGTTACGTGCGAACTTAGAGCTTTGTGGGGAAGTATACCCAAAGAGATGGGGTATGCGTGGTCTGCGGAAAAAGAATTCCCTCGCACTTCCCCGAGGGGGAGAGTGTGTAAGTGCGAATGCACGGTTGTTGATTGCGCGATTACGGTGGATATCGTGATCTTAATGAGTAGTCGAGAGATCACACACACGCACACAACTACAAAAAGATATTTCACTCGTTATTGCTGGTACCGTTGCCCGGTCCGCCATCATCGTTATCGAGATGCAGGACCAGAGACCGCTCTCGACGACGGCGCGCGCTCGACTAATACCCTCCCGCGCCACGCGGCCGCTACACGAGTGCCCTCACGCGTCGGAATGCGGAGCGCCCGCTACGCGAGCGAGAGCTCTCCCGCCCGAAGTGGAGAGGAGGCGCCCAACACCCGCAGGCACTGAGCGGAGAGAGGAAGAGGAGAGTAGCGCCCGCCGTTACGGCGAGGGCTACACGAGCGCCCTCACGCGTCGGAATGCGGAGCGCCCGCTACGCGAGAGCTCTCCCGCCCGAAGTGGAGAGGAGGTGCCCAACACCCGCTGTCCCTGAGCGGAGAGAGGAGGAGGAGAGTAGCGCGCGCCCATCTCCCCCCGTTGCTAGGGATGACGAGGAGCGCGCGCACCCGCAGCTGTTGCTATGCGGACGACGGCGGCGGACGATTCAGGCTCGCTTAACTCTTTCGCTACCGCGCCTATCAAAATCGATCAATTTGATCGAAACTTTTGGGAACACTTTTTCATAGCGTTCCAGGCGTTTCTCGAACAAGTAAAGCTGTTCGGAGTTAGATCAGAAAATGGCCTTTCAAAATCAGTTTTGTTTTCATTTTTGCAACGGAAACGTGATTTTTGACACGCTTTTGAATCACCTGGGTGTGGAAAAGGGGCGTGGTCATCGCGCGTCACGGCTACCAACGAAGAATGCGTGCAACTCGTAATTACTCTGCACCAGCGCTTGTTTTTTGCTATCAGGGCGTGAATGGGGAACTAGCAAATGATTTTCAACCGTCAGGTTCGCGCTCTGACAGTAATAATCCCAGAAATCGGCTGAAAATGTCAAGCAGTGCCTGGTTGCAAAGCTACTTTATGATTTTATGCAGTTTTATTGCCTTTGCGCAAGTTGTTCTAAGTACTGTGGTAGTTCTACTTACCCCAGGACCATTCGCAAACAGTTTACAACAGTTTCGGTTTCGTTTCTGCATCGCGAAATTCATATTTAGCGCTACCACGCAGTTACCCAACTTCAAGGCTACCTGCCATGGCGCCTGAAGCGTCCGCGACTGATCCTCGAACAAAGCACGCCGCTCCTGATTTCCCCCCACCCCAACCCGATTTCTGCGATAAGAACTTGAGATGCAAGTCAAAAGGTCACACCCAGTCGCCAGATATCTGTTCCGCCGAGGACAGCGCTTCAAACCGGCCTTACACTGCCAGCTGTTTGCCTTCCAGTTTCGTTTCCATGCGAGGGTATATCTGGGTGTCTAATGTTGCTGCTTAGTTGAACTGTCTATTCGGATGGAGTCTCTGATAAGTTTTTGTACCGTTTCATTTGAAAAATCTTAGGTGGCGCTGCAATAGAGGAGGCTCGTTGTGCTGATCTTTTTCATTGCGCAACTGCTACTCGGCCAAAGATCGCAGGGCACGATTCTAGCTCATCGTACCTCATTTTTGCGAGCAAGGCTACAATTGCGAGTAAGAATGTGATAATAAAGCTCAGCTTTATGTTTTGAGAGATAACTGACCGTGAACGACAACAAGCATCAGCCACGGCGTTCCGTTTTCAACTTCATGCATGTTTTTTTCCGCATCGCGTGCTTGTCCCAAATATTGTGCCCGCTGTAAATGCAAAGTCAGCCATTGACAAGATGTTTTTACGTTATGTGGGGGCAAATTGGTGCCTCTGATAATGTCAAACCGCCAGATTTATTCCAGGGAACCACCCGAAATTTCACATTTTGAATTGGAGGTTGGGCTTCACCGCATGACAGGAGCACCGTGCGTGCTAACATTTTTTTTTTATATCTGAAAAACTGTTCCGCGCAACTCGACAGTTTTTTTTAGGGTGTGTTTTTGAAATGTTTCCCTACAAAATGTATATTCTAATTTTTTTCTACTACTGGTGGTTTGATATACACAACTCCTTTTTTATCATTTTTTTTTGGCAACTTGACAAAAATTATGATTTTGATATTTTCTTTCACAACTATGATATATGAAAACCTTTAAAAAACTGGTGTTATTGGAAAGGCCGTTAAATAATCTGCATTTTGTGCTCCTGCAATTAGTGCCTAAATATTTTTTTAGCAGGAAAAAAAATGTTTTCTTGAACCCCTAAAAATTGGTCAATTTTCTGCGGTAGCGAAAGAGTTAAGAAGTGCATTCGCACTTAAAAAAAACAGAAACTATGCGGCACATAGTGTTAGAATGCGAGCGTATCCATCCAGATCTACATGAGGGAAAGTATCGGCTTCCAGAAACCCTCGAATTTAAGGGTAGCACAGAAGGAGTTAACTTCAAGGCTGCCGAGGCGACGAAAAGAGATTAGAATGCTGGAATGACAAATAAGTATTTTGTGTCAATAACTTTTTGTGCCTGCCCTAAGAGCAGCGCTATTATTAAACGAAGAGTGTAAAACATAGGTATATTAGTTTCTTTTCTTGGTAAGATTACACGTCATCACCTCGCTACAAAGGGGATGCCACTATCAATCATCATCATCATGATAGTGGCGGTCAGCAAATAATCCCTCCACATATCGCAATTGGCAGCACTGAGCACGTAAAAACTGAACCAACGGCCTTCATAGAGAGAAAAGGGGCTCCAGTTCATCAGGAGAGAAAGCGAGGGGGGAATAATTAGTTTGCGCAATCAAATGAACAGTCGAACAAAGAGGCAGACGAGCACGGCCTCAAAACTCACACTACTCTTCCGAGACCACCCGCAATATATGCTACAGTGTAATTGTCGAGTAGTTGATACACACAGGGTCCTGTACAAGTTTCCCGGAAAGTAAGGGGTGAGGGAGGAGGAAATGGAATGCACGACGCACTCTAAAAAAGGCCCCTGTGCCGTACCGTGCAACCCTTCGGCTGGTTTTTGTTACGTTTATGAATGTTTACAACGGATCGGAATATTGGAATGGAATACTTCTACTGCCTGTGTATGCGTGTGCATGGCGTTACCACAACACGACCAAGCTCGACAGTGGCCCAAACTAGCGGTCAAACATTATTACTATCATCATCATCAGCAGCAGCAGCAGCAGCAGCAGCAGCAGCAGCCTGTCTACGCCCACTGCAGGGCAAAAGCCTCTCCCATAGATCTATAACTATCCCAATCTTGTGCTAACTGCGACCAATTTGATTTGCCCCGCAAGCTTCTTGATCTCATCTCCCCACCTAACTTTCTGCCGCCCCCTGCCACGCTTGCCTTCTCTAGGGATCCACTCTCTTACCCTTAATGACCAACAGTTATCTTGTCGTCTAACGGTCAATCAAGCAATATATGAAATAACATTTGTTTAGAACGTGTGTACAGTCGCCCAAATATTTAACTAGCGTGCGCGAGCATCACTTTTCTATGCATGAGCCCCGTGTGACGGGGCCAAGTTGCAAAGAGGTTGAGGCTAAGCGCGTGTTCCGAAAGCGCGCTCAGCTGGACCCATCGCCTGCTAGGCTGTTCCTTCGTAAGATCGTCACCCCACACAAGCGCACGGCGTACGTGCTCACTCTATGAAATTTTGAGTCGACTCTTCATTCATTCGCTCACATATTTTAGACTGCCATATGTACCAAGACATGTCGTCGCCGTGACCGCATGCTGAGAGGGTCGTTCTCTTTTCGCGTGATCTTTCGATGTGGTGTGGAAGCGTAAATGTAGCGCCCCATTCCTTCCATCAGCTTTTCTAGCCGTGAGCGGAGTGCGGGCTTCATAAGCAAAATGGTAAGAAAAGGCCCAAACGGAACGCAGAAAGTCAGATGACCTCGCCCCACAGCGATGCTGCCGCGCACATTATCGCAGTAGTAGACGACGCGCGTACCGGATGTTCTTGCAGGCGACACCGAGAGGCGAGGCCCCATGGGCAGTCACGCTCGCGCGGTGCGAGGGGGTGGATGAAACGAGGGAGAATCGCAGCGCGGGTGAAAATGCCATGTTTTGATTTTCAATAACTCCAATATTCGTCGCTTTAACAAAATTCTTGAAGTTGGTGATTACTAGAACATTAATTTACGTAAAAATGCCAACACCCGTCTATCGACAAAACCTCTTTCACACACTAAACTTTTTTACACCCTTTTAGCCAAAAAGGGCGTAGCATAGGTGGAAAAAGGGTGTTGGGAGGCCTTTACACCCTTTTTCTTGAGTCTCAACACCCTTCTTCTAGCTCTACGCCCTTTTTGTTTGAAAATAAGGGTGTTGATCAACTTCAACACCCTTGGTTTTTCTTAGGGTGTTGAAAGGGTGTGGAAAAGGTGTTCAGCTGTTCATTGAATAAGGCCATGTTCGGATGCATAATAGCACTGTAAAGAAGAAGACATCCCCTCATATACTCCTCTACTCGCAAGAAATTTCCAAACGCAACAAAAAAAAATAATTGCTCTTATGCAATGATCGCTCGTTTCCTTAATGGGTGCACCTCATGCCCCAAGTTTAGCTTTGGCACGTGAAACACCAATTTGAACCTTCAAAATTAAGAAGACTGTAGTCGTGTGGCGAAAAGGATGTTTACGAACTGCAACACGCTTGGCTTTCTGTAGGTTGTTTAAACGGTGTGAAATAGGTGTTCAGTTGCAAAAAAAGAACAGCGGAGCTGGGGGTCGACCTAGTTTCTTCCGGTGTTGCTAGGTTTTGTTATGTTTGTTAAGGTTTACAATGTTCTTGCTAAGCCAGGATGACCGCTCAGGGATGAGGCCAAATTTAACCAGATTTTACAAGGCTGTTCCAGTGTGCCCGCCTCCCCCCCCACCCTCCCCATTTCCAGGAGATCCAAGAGGGAAACAAGGTAGGTCGGCCCCCAGCGTTGCTGTTTCTCCAGTCTTGCACCACTATTGCAAGCTGCCCGAATTTTTTTACCTTTTAGAATCCAAAAAAGACTAGTACCTTTGAAATGGTACAGTAAGAGGTGCGGATACGCATACGCCCCTTGTGCTCACACTCTGATGATGATGATGATGATTTCTATTGGTTTCCCCTTTGTATCGGGGTGATGACATGTCATCTTACCAAAAAAGACTAATATACCTATGTTCTACACTTTTGGTTCAATACTAGCGCTGCTTAGGGCAGTGTTGCGACCGTGGGGGACGACTGCAGCCGGGAAGACGTCCAGAGCTGATAGGCGAACGTAAACTGTTTACTTCATAGCGAGAGGTGAGCCGAAGCCAAAAAAACGTACAATGCCCCGACGGGCGAGGTTACAATACAGGACACGAGCAGAGCGACCGCATGGATTCGCTGCTCAGACAGGAATGAATATCAGCGTTTGTGCTGCTTCTTTTATACCCAAAAAACGCCCCCAAGAGTAACACGCCACGAAATCACAGACACGCACACCCTCATAGTTAGTGAGTCACCCATGGCTTCGTCCCACATGGCGTCCGAGAGGGGGGGGGGGGGGGGGGGGAAGAGAGTGTCCTTGAAAGGTGCCGGGGTCGCTCTATCAACTGCTGATCGTGCCGATAGCGAAACGTCTGAGCCGGGAAGGTCAAGGCGACGCGCAGGTGCCTGAAGGGTGTGGCGAACGTCGTGGCTTTGCACGTGGAAGCTGACAGCTGCCGGAGGTGTGTTGCAAAGCGAGGTGACTGACCCGGCATGTCGAGACACGAAAGTACGATTCACCGACACGTGGTCGCACATGGTCGATTCCCACGTGGTCGCTGGCCGATTCGTAACAGCTTCTCCGCCGGGGGTCCGAGATCCCGATGGATAAGGGTCTGCAACCGTTGTCCGGAGGGATGCTTTCGCAGTGAAGTGCTCAGCAGACGCTCGACTCCAGGCCTGGGCTGTACGACACCGTGCTGGAGCTTCACAGGGCCGATCACTGGTCGAGAAGTGGCTCCCCAAGAACGTCTCTGGATTGGTCAGGCAAGCAACAGAACTACACAGCAAGACACAACCGCATCGCCGGCAAGTGCGAAGACAAATCCACACTGAAGATCTACCAGGCTTTTAGTTGCGAAAAAATACGCTAATGACTAGTAGGTATTTTTTTTTTTGCCCAGCAGTACTTTTAGACAAGTGCACAAACTTGAAAGGTGACATTTCGCCTGATTGGAAATGTCCCACACACACACAAAAAAAAACGTAATCATAGAGGGCGAAACCTGCTTCAGGAAAAAGAATGAACTTGAGAAAGTCAGGCGTCTACAGGCCATTTCTCGCGCCGAGAGCTGCGATTTGAGCTCTCGTCAATGCCCCGAGCTTTTCCCCTTCGGTACCGCACTTTAGGTGCAGCCGTTCTCTCAACGCTGCTGTGACCGCGTGACATGACACCGGTCGTCTTGTTCGACAAAGGTCGAGCGAGCGGGATTTTCCCCCGTTCATACGTTAGGCGTGCACTGCTTCTAGGCGGCGTTCCCTCGACGCGATGCGAGCTCACAACTTTGCTCGCACTGAAACGCGCGCCACAATTACGCGCTGAAGTTTTTGCTACCTCCTCGTTGCTCGTCTTTTTACGAACGCGTTTGGCAAACGAACCTCGGAACGCGTTTACGTTCACTCCTCTAGGCTGGTCGGTTCCAGACTTCGGTTCAGCCACAGGCGACACCGGAACCTTAACTAGCTCAGCTAATGTTGGCCTATCGACGGGAGCATCAGCTGGGAGTGAAACGGGCATGACGAGCTCTTTAGACACCTTGTAGTTCCCAACAGTCACTACCTCGTCGTCCCTCGCGCGTTCAGCGACAACCTCGGCACGCGAAGACCGAAGCGTGTTTCCGTTCTCCTTCCTTCCTGCCAAAACTACACTACATCTAGGCTGCCCTGTCTCAAAAGACGGCTCAGTTGCCCGCGAACTGCGCGCGTTCGGGTCGACAGCCGTTTTCAAGGGTTCCCGTGACCTAGCACACTTCGAACATGTCGATGAAACATCTCCGCTCAGCGTAGGGGCCTTACACACAGTGTACTTACGCTGCCCTCCGCCGTGAGTCTCCAGAAATGCCGCATCATCGCTTTCCGTCTGAGTTTCGCCATTCCTCACAGAGGTGGCGACCCTATCGTTACTTGAGCTCTTCGCAGCGAGCTCAGCTGGTTCTTTCCTCGGTAGTTTCTCAAAGTTGTACCCCTTTTCCCTTAACAGCTGATCTGACCTGTTCGAGAATAGGTACTTGTACTCCGGAAGTAGTTGTGGGGATACCGCTGCCTGCGTCACAAGTTCACCAAACGGACCTCCGATGCTGACCTTAGCAATCGGTAGACGAACGTTTCGTGCACCTACGGCTGGCTTCACCCAAACACACTGCCCTGTTAGCTGATCCGGTTCAACGTACGAAGGGTGGACCATGTCTACCGTCGCCGCGGAGTCACGAAGAACTCGGCACGGTTCACCATTGACGACTAGCTCCCGTACGTACGGCTCTAGAAACTGCCTGCTGTCCTCACTCTGATCTAGCACGTGAAAGACTAGTTTTCCTTTCTTACAACTGGCAGCGAAATGTCCCGTCTCGCCGCAGTTGTAACATGCAGCCTGTCGGCGCGCTTCGAAAGCTTTCTTTCTGCGCTGCTCCGAAGTGTCTGCTGCTCTCTCTTCGTTATCGTGGCCAGTTTCTCTATCCACGAGAACGACTTCCCTTACCCCACCATCTTCCCGGGGAGCTCTGCCTTTCGGCCCCGACTTATCAGGCCTCGGCCTGAACTCTGTGTGGCCGTCTTTTGGCCCGTGCGCACCACGACGTGCGATGAACTCGTCGGCTAGCTGAGCTGCCTGATCCACAGTTTTTACCCCTGGCCTATCTTGCACCCAGAGTCTTAGGTTCTCTGGTAGACGGCGGTAAAACTGCTCAAGACCGAAGCACTCAACTACCTTGTCGTGCTCTCCGAAAGCTTCTGCCTCTTTGAGCCACTCTTCCATATTTGCCTTAAGCTTGTAGGCGAACTCTGAGTACGACTCGCCTCTAGCTTTCTCGGCTTCACGGAACTTCTGGCGAAACGCCTCTGCTGACAGCCTGTACTTACGCAGGAGGCTCGACTTGACTTTCTGGTAGTCCTCCGCCTCCTCCTTTGGCAAGCGGGCCATCACGTCGGATGCCTCACCTGGCAAAAGCGTAAGCAGCTTTTGCGGCCATGAGTCTCGGCTAAACTGGGCCCTCTCACACGTACGCTCGAAGTTGACCAAAAAAAGACCGATGTCTTCTCCTACCTTGTAGGGTCGCATTAGGTCACACATTCGCAACGTAGGTCGCTCAGTCGCCGCAGACTGCACGCTGCTGCCACTCTGACGTCTAGGTCGAGACGCCTCGACGTCTAAACGCTTCATTTCTAGCTCATGCTGTCGCTCCCGTTCCTTCTCCTCGCGTTCCTGTTTCTGCCTCTCTTGCTCCTGTTCTCGCTTTCTTTCTTCGCGTTCCTCTTCGCGCTTTCTTTCCTCGCGTTCCTCACGCTGGCGCACAGCCTCTGCCTCTGCAGCCTGACGTTTAGCGGTCTCCCTGCCATTGATCGTCTCAATGCACTCAGACAGCTCGTCATCGTCAGCCCCAACAGCGATTATAGCCTCTATCAGCTCTGGCTTTCTCAGCGCGTCCGTAACATCCAAGCGCAACTCTTTTGCAAGCTCCAACAACTGCGGTTTTTTCAACGCTTTCAAATTCATGGCCGGTCTAGAGTACTGCTTTCCCACTGCTCCAAAAGATGTTTTGCGCGAATAACCCACGCGACAAAACAGACGCCCTACCAGCTATCCTCAGAAGCCTGGTAAAACTCAGTGAAGAAAAGTCCCGCACTCACCCTTGACCGCCGTGAATTCTGCGAAGTCTGAAGCCGCCTTGACGTCCGTGGTGTTGGGTCTCGCACCGCTGGCTCCAGGTGAAGTTGTCATCCGACCGCTGCCAACCAGTTGTTGCAACCGTGTCATCCCAGCGCTGACACCAGTTGTTGAGACCGCGAAGAGCGACTGCAGCCGGGAATACGTCCAGAGCTGATAGGCGAACGTAACTGTTTACTTCATAGCGAGAGGTGAGCCGAAGCCAAAAAAACATACAATGCCCCGACGGGCGAGGTTACAATACAGGACACGAGCAGAGCGACCGCATGGATTCGCTGCTCAGACAGGAATGAATATCAGCGTTTGTGCTGCTTCTTTTATACCCAAAAAACGCCCCCAAGAGTAACACGCCACGAAATCACAGACACGCACACCCTCATAGTTAGTGAGTCACCCATGGCTTCGTCCCACATGGCGTCCGAGAGGGGGGGGGGGGGGAAGAGAGTGTCCTTGAAAGGTGCCGGGGTCGCTCTATCAACTGCTGATCGTGCCGATAGCGAAACGTCTGAGCCGGGAAGGTCAAGGCGACGCGCAGGTGCCTGAAGGGTGTGGCGAACGTCGTGGCTTTGCACGTGGAAGCTGACAGCTGCCGGAGGTGTGTTGCAAAGCGAGGTGACTGACCCGGCATGTCGAGACACGAAAGTACGATTCACCGACACGTGGTCGCACATGGTCGATTCCCACGTGGTCGCTGGCCGATTCGTAACAGCAGGCACAAAAAGCTTATTAGGCACAAAATACTTTTTTTTTTCTGTTACAAGTGGTAACTGTCCTAGGCAATATTCCCCTCTCTGCTTTTCGTCCACCAGCCTTCTAATCTTCTTTTCGTCCCCTCGACAGCCTTGAAGTTAACTTCCTCTGTGATACCTTTAAATCCTAGGTATTTAACAAATCCTAGGTATTTAACACTCTAACAAGCTCGAAAGCCGACTTCACTGTCATAATACCCTATCTGCGGTGGTGCACCCTTTACAGGCGCCCCAGTTTTTTCTTTGTATGTTTTTGCTAATGTTGCCGAAACTACCTCCTGAAGCTTAAAGAGCTTCACTGGTAATAAATTATGCCACTTCATATTGCTGTAAACATCGTGAGGCACAACCCCCCCCCCCCCCCCGCCCGCTTGTAGAGAATGTTCAGTCCACCCATGTAAACATGTACAAAATGCCTCCAAAATTGGAGGTCTCTCCACATTTTTTCTTCGTTGGCGGTCTTTTCTCACACCCTTTTTTTCTTTACGCCCTGTTTCTTAGTTTCGAACACCCTAATTTGTAGCTTTACACCCTTCTGGGAAAAATGGTGTTGAAATAATGAACACCCTTTTTGAAGGGTGTTGAGGTGGCAGGGAAGATTTGTATGATATTTAATAAAATTCTTTAAGTTACGGATCAGAAAAACTACCGCGTAATTAAAAAGTTTTTGCAAATCCACGTGTTGATTTGTATATTCTCGTAGTAAAATCCATACTTCCAAAATTAGCGCTAAAATATCAGTTTTTTGCGACAAGCCCACCGACTCCATCTGGGGGCTTTCCTCTGCTGGGTATAAAAGCAAGAACAGCACATGTATTGCTAAGTAAGTATGCACTCCCTGTACCGCTTGCATCCCGTGTTCCAACTGTAACTTGTACGTATTGGCTGTTTGTGTTGAATGCTGCGCGCTCCGCCGTTTGACATTGCCTCTGCGCATGCCATCACCTCAAAAAAAGGGTATGAGACTCCACACCCTTTTTTTAGGGTGTTGAGCATCCTCAACACCCTTTTTTAAAGGTGTTGAGCTCATCACCCTTTTTTCATCCATACACCCTTTTTTTGCCAAAACACCTTTTAAGGGTGTTAGCCATGGGACAAGATTTTTACACCCTTTTCGGCCCAAAAGGGTGTAAAAAAGTTTAGTGTGTGCAGGGCCCCTTTAAAGCGAAAAAAAAAACACTTGCTGCTGCAAATCTAATACGCGAATGGAGAAGTAAAGATTAAAACTAAAGAACAATGAAAAATTATCACGGCGAATATGCTGCCGAACAAATTCTATAATGCAGAATATAACGATGCGTAAGAATTCTCACCTCGACAGCCTTATGTTCCAGCTCGGGAAGAAATGTTCATGTGCTAACAAAACTTGACCACTGAGTGTTTAGGAACTCCATTGTGGGCGGTAAGCATTATTTCGCGATTTGTGCCCGAGCGCACTGGCCATGAGTATGCGATTTTTCGTCCACTGTACGCGCCATATGGCAGCGTCAACTTGCGCGTTTGCATATCAGCAAGGTAGCACGCACAGAACAGGACAAAGCTGATAATGCGGAGCAGGTTTGCAAGGATAACCGCGTCAGTAGTAAGTCAGGTGACAAAGCCCAGCGCTGCAGCCTTTTTAAGAAGAAGCGGCCAAGGCAAAACATAACACTTCTACACGCATGCAGGGTTATTTTGTTTTGCATACCCTTCACATTCATAATATATTTCGCCCACAACCAACCAACCCTTTCAGCGTAGGCTGGAAAAAGTTTTTAAAAGCTTTAGAGGGGTATTAATTAATTCATGTAGACTAGCGTTATATTGCACGATGTGACAGCTATCAGGTTTTCATTTTGTTGGTTTGAGAGAATATGCAAAAATTAAAAAAAAACTAAAGCCGTCAGACAGCTTCATGTCAGGCAAAACCTGTGAACAGGAACCCAGGCGACGGCCGCCAACTAAACCAGAGTTCAAACAACGTTTATGCTGGGTTTTCGTGACGAAGGGTCCTCTGAACGCGGGCACACAACACCTGCTTAGGCGCCAAGCCCCAATTCGCAGCAACACACACACAAAAAAAAATGACTGATTCACCTATCAAGCCACGCCGGTGCTCGCCGATGCGTACGGAAACATGCCAAGACCAGGGTAACCAGGGCGAGAAACGCGTTCTGAAAGGTCAGCCATGGCGAATGACGTTACATCGTCCAATATGGCCACGGCCAGGGCGGCGCGCTGTAAATCGTCTAAAGCACATCTTAAAGAACACCAACACAGGTCACCGCCGCCAAGGAAGATCATGTTAAAGAAATTTGATTCTGTGTGGCCAGCTATATGGCGTGTTTAATGCACCATGAGTGCTTTAACCGCCATGATTTAACTTAATCTAATTTATGGACGCTCATCGCCCGCACAAGAACCTTATAATCATGCCCTGGTTTATTGGTTACCCGTACTTTGCCACATGCAAGCACTTTTTTCTTCAATAATGTGAAGATACTTTTGGCAACACCAAGCTTTGCAAGGAAGATCAGTGTAACCAGGGGTTACAGGAATGGCATTTCTGCTGTTGGATGCTACCTTAACTAGGTTAAGCAAGATTTTTCACGCTTTCTGATTAGTCTAACTATAAGTAGAAGACAACTGTCTTTTGCGTGAAATGTGGGCCTTAATATTGAGGCGCCATTTTCCTGCCCCTCAGCGCAGCAGGGAGCACAGGCAGCCCCAATCGGCGTCCGCGCTAGCCAGGGGCATCTGTGTTTGTGATCTCTGTCCGACCGCTTATTGCAAGTGCGTTGCGGGGATGATACCCAACGTTACATGCGATAATTTAGGGCATTGCGTTTCCGCCGATAAGCCTGCGCTTAGTGGGAGATGATCGTTAGCATTAAGGCGTTCTGCGGCCGTTGTTTGCCGCGGGCGCACAGGAGCAGCTGGCTGGCCCAGCTGTGCTCGCAGCGCGTTTCTACGAGGCCCTCGCTTATCGCTCTCGAGTGCCGCGATGAGAGCGGCCGTTCTCAGGGGTCACCCGCGAGCTTTGCGGCATTCTGCATCCATCCTTACTTGGTTACCCTTAGTTTAGCCTCACGAACACGCTCAACGGCTAATTGCGCGTCGCGCGCCGGAAACCGTAAACCCAGCTAACAATATGGGCTTTAATCGCGAACTACGTTGTAGTTATTTTAACCATAAAGAATCCGCCCAATAAATCTAGATTTTTTGCTCCCCTTGGCCGTTGTTAATTGCACATGTTCTACCAGCAGGAGTGATGGCGGGGCTTATTTGGACACGACGTCGCGGGCTGCTGCGTGTGCGGCAAGCTGTCGCACGATGGAAGAAACGCGATGGAAAAACGAGCGTACACGCGCTGTGCGCCGGTGCCTTGGAAATGCCGCGTCTCGGCGTACTTTGAATATACTCTCTCCGCGTCCGTTCCATTGGCTGATAATCCTTTGTACTCCGCGGGGGGCAAATGGCCGCTTTGTAAACGTCCACTGGCCTTCAGCTGCACTGGTTGAAAATCCGCGGCTCGCCGCCTGAACAGCAGCTGCCTCGCGCCCTTCAAGGCAGGGCCCACGCTTGCTCAATTCACGCGGAGCGCCCGCGTTTTTTTCTTCCTTCCTAGTGCTCGTTGCAAGCAAAGCTCAGCGCTAATGCCTTCGTCTCAGAACATGGGACGATGTTGATACAAGGGCCCAAGGGGCAACTAGAAAGTGGATGTTGTTTACAGTATTTTCTGGATAACCTTGAAGAGGAACCCAGTTAAAAGGAGAAAACCTGGCAGCAGCAGCAGCGAGACCTTAAACGAAGTCCAAACAACGCCTCTCTGGGTCACCCATCATTGTGGAAAGCTCGTGGCAAAGAGCACTGATGTCTTCTTTCAGCACAAAATTATCGCCTGCTCTTTCGCCTGTACAGAAACTGATCCACCGTACACACTGTATGCGCGTTTCGTGAAATGTTCTTGCGGCCGTACCCCTTTCTGATGGAGGCAAAAAGCAAAAACGCTCGTGTATACGAGATTTCGGCGCACGTTAAAGATCCCCAGGTTGTCAAAATTAATCCGGAGCCCTCCACTACGGCGCACCTCGTCGCCTGCGTTGCGTCGGCGCGTTAAACCGCCCCAATCAAATCAAATCTTGCGGCCGTCTTTATACGCTGCCTGCCGCGCTAGCTATAGTCTTGGTAAGCCGAAGCTCGAATTTATCGCTTGACGAACGAGCTGCAGTCATCTGTGTAATGAACAGTGCTGTGAAGAAGCGTGGAGAATGGTCTATGAACCATCCACAAAGTGGCCGCCTCCATTTCCAGAAATTTCATCCATGCTGGATGCGCAGCGCGCAGATAGAAAATGTGTTTTTTTTTTTTTGGGGGGGGGGGGGGGGTGATGAGGAGTTTTTTTCTTTCATTGTTTTGTGCGTGTTTGTGCGTGTGCGTGTGCGTGTGCGTGTGTGTGTGTGTGTGTGCGTGTGCGTGCGTGCGTGCGCGCGCAGTGGTACCGGCTTTTTTGGCCCTGCGTGTGCGAAAGAAGACCCGTTTTCGTTCCACTTGTCGCGTTTTGATATACCAAGAGTTTCCGCCTTTACGTCGCGCACGTTACATCAACCACTCAGACAAGGTATTATTGGTGCAGGTTATCCGTACTCCACTTTTTCTGCCTCCCAGCGCTGTCGCGCCTAAAAGGTGCTAGGAAACTGCAAAGAAGTGACACTTGTGCCGGCACGCAGTACCAAGTGCAGAGCCTCAATGGCCATTTGAGGGGCGATGTGTGGGCCTGAGAAGTAAAAAAAAAAGGATCTCCATCGCATAGGAGGTGCTCCATCTCAAGTAACAATCCGGTATATGTAAGCCGTCATATCACAACTAATGTTTAAAATTGTATGTAAATGTGGGCTTCTCTCTGTCAACGTTGCACATTATTTAGGTTTTAAGAAAACTTGTTCGTGAGCTGGTTGTTTTACTTTACGAAAAAATTTGCGCCGTTGAAGAGACTAGGAGAAGGAAAACACGAAGCGTCAGATACAGGCGCCATTCTCTGGCGTATCGCGTTTTCTTAGTACTCACCTCTTCAGAGCCACGTGTTTTTTGTTAATTATACATGGTAATATACTATATACGGTTCTGAAGCCAAAAAAGTGTTAAAAACGGTACATTTTTTGGAAGGGGGGGGGGGGGGGGATTGGCTGGCTTTATGGTGATCAAGCTTTGTAGAAAGGGCACGTTTTGTTGTCTAGTTTTTCTGTTATTGCACAGGTTATTGCATTTCCCTGTTTTTAAAACAGAATAAAAACCTGTTTTCATTACGCACTCTTTCCGGGCGTATTTACTGGTTTCACATGCACCAACATATGAAAAAGAATAATTCAACTAGTTTGGCTCCTATAGGCGGAAAATGCTTTTAATGAGCGATTTCAAAAAAAAAAAGAAGAACCAGTGCGCTGCTGTCACCTGTGTATTTTTTATTCATAATGTACCATAAATTTTGGCCGTGCCAAATGTTAGCGAGGAGGAGCTCGCGGCTTCTTCGCGAAAATTATTTAAGCAGACTCATTTATTGTTGAAGCAAAAACGCCCGTGTGTCATGATTTCGGCGCAGGTTAAAGACCCCCAGGTGGTCAAACTTAATCCGGAGCCCTCCACCTAGCCCAGATGTAACTTGAAGTTTTGAAGTTGCAGTTTGAAGTTAATTTAATCACTACAGAACATTGTGTTTTACACAGAACAGTTGTGGCGTGGAAAGCTGGAAAAAACTCAGCTGTTGCAGCTTGGCTTGCCCCTCCTCCCATGCGTACAAGGCAGCAGAGCGATGGCACAGCAAACCTCATACAGTCCTAATGTATGATTCAAAAGAAAAGAAAATAGCATTCCAGAGCTAATTTTGCAGTACCAATAATTAATTACATGCACACTTGGGTGATTAGAAGTACGTAAATTAAAGAGGAACAAACAAGGAAAAGGCATGAGAATTACATAAACATAATAATCAGATATGCAATTATAGAAAGGAGTACATTGTTGAAATTCTGAATGTTTGATTGTAGGGTGTAACGCGTCCACGCTACAAAGGCGATGAGGCGCGCCGTAGGGGAGGGCTCCGGAATAATTTTGACCACCTGGGGATCTTTAAAGTGCGCCGAAATGCCGAACACACGGGCGTTTTTGCTTTTCGCCTGCATCAGAAAAGCGGCCGCCTCGGCCGGGAAGCGTACCCGTGTCCTTGTGCTTAGCAGCACAACGCCATAGCCACTGAGCTGTTGAAATTCTCATGCATTGGCAAGGGCTGGATGAAATTTCTGTGGGTTTGTAGCGCATTATATTAACATGTTGAATGAATCACTACCTGGAAGGAGGGGTAAGTGCTGTTCTGGTAGCTTGAACGTATTTAGTACGTGTGGAACAGAGAATGTTGATATTTGTAGTCCAAAATTTGTTCGTGGTCGAGGGATCTGCCAGTGGTCAGAATTTTGGGTGGAACGCAAAGAAATGTCCAGCTGCAAATGCGCTAAGCCTCTCAGGCTTGCACTGTTTCTGCAAATTTCATATCTCAAAGACAACAAAAGTTTATGGTCGCATGTAACACAAAATGTTAAGGCTTAAACTTAATAAAAAAACGGGATGTATGGTCTTGGTAGCCTAAATTTGCCACGGCCCGAGATTGGCTCTTTTAAAGTGTACACGACTTTTGTTTTGATGTCTGAGTTCCAGATGCCCGTTCCAACTGAGCCTAGATTGAAAAAAAAAGAAGCGTTTTAAATTTACCAATTTTTCTCGGGGACCTGCAGAAACGACTGACACCTTCTTTTCATGCCGACGGCTTTTCTTAGCTTAATGCATAAGTGTGGGAAGCCGAGAATATATGTTGATGAAAGATAACGCCTAAAGTTCTGACAGTCTCTGAGAGAATTCCAAAATTATTTAGTAACAGTTGGTGCGTGTACTTACGTGCCATTCCTTTCGCGCGGAAAAGAGCGGCCTTAGTTTTAGAGCTGTTGATCTGTAACCAATTATGACAAGACTCTTTCGATAAGTTGGCTTCGGTGCGTTTACCCAAATTCCAATTTAAGAAAAATAATTATTGCTACGCCGTGGTCGTGCCAGGAACTGGAAAGCCGTCTCTGCTTCACACCACAGGAAAATTTAAACTGAAAATTATTCATCACCTTGCGTTCGGCGACGTTCGTGTGAGAGGGCGAAACCACCAAGTTTCGTTTATAGTGTGGGTATTGCAATTAAATGCAGGGTGAGCCCTCATTCACACAGCCGTTTTTCACCCCGTCACGTCACCGTCACGTCACCGTCTTCCGGCATGGGCGACGGTTTTTCGGGCGATTTCTCGCCGAAAACGGTGCGATGGTGACGCGAGGAGGCCGAGCTCTACGTTTCCGTACCGTCAACGCGACGGGACCATGCCTCGCGGTAAACCAGCTAATCAGAAAACAAATTTTTACAGCTAAATTTAGCGAAAAGTGAGCACAAGCCATTTTCTTTACTTTTCAGATTAAGCACGCTCAATTCTAAGCTAAACAGATCACTGGGCAGACGACCCTGTACTCTGACCGAGAGCTCCAGTATGAACGCTACTCCGTTTACGGCTCCGTCGCAGCTTCTTGACGTGACGGTGCCGTGACAGAGAAGGTGACGGCTGTGTGAATGACGGCTAATTCAGAGGAAAAAGTTTGGCACCAGCACAGTGATGCTACATGCCGTGAAATATTTAAATTTTTGCAGGGCTCCCAGCGGTTGTGGGATGCTGTTGGAAGTGCTAAGGACAGGCTGCTCAAGCGATGTAGTGGAGAACAGACAACTGGGCCAATCGGAGGGTACCCATCGTCATAGACAGCGCCATACCGACCAGGGCACTGTCAAGCACTCGCCCTGCGCATTATTTCCCTTGTTGTTTTCGTCAGTTTTGAGAGGCTTCGGAAGATGATTAGGCAGTAGTCACAGTAGGGAAATAAATTTGTCGCTTCGACCGGTTTTTTATAATATATTTGCACCAAATCAAAATTACATTGCACCAAATTGCACCGAATCAAAATCGCATTTCGGTTTTTCCCCGCCGAAGCTGCACGTTCGGGTTACCCTAGACCACCTGCGAATTTTAAATATGCCTCAAAGCTCCTGCACCAGTTGTCTTGTTTTTCGGCTGCATCAAAAAAAAAAAAAAAATCCTCACGGCACTTAAGTCTGTTTACGTGCTTTAAAGGCAAATGCGTGGTTATACATACCAAAGACTTTTTTGCTGCAACACCGTGTTTGCGTCTCTTTCTTCGCTTCCGTATCTGCGTCTTTAGCGCAAATTAATTAAGCAGGTGGACGGGCCCACGTCACGGCTTCCCTAGAATAAGAATTCTGCGCAGCTGATGTGCACCTGTTCTGCCCACGCGCCATCCCGCTCAGGTGTCACGCAGTTTTCAACAGCTCTGACGTTTCCAGCTGTGGAGCCCACCAAAGCTTCCGATGCTAGCCAATCCCCCGGGTAGGTGTAGGCCGCAGAGAAAGCAAGCTTTCGATCTGCCGCTGGCAGCGCGCGGAGACTGCTCCTGCTGGGGAGACCCGGGTTCGAGTCGTGCGAGCGAAGTCGTTCACTCTTAACAGCGGCGATTTCTTGGACGGACAGCGGCGGTTTTCGCACAACGAGGAACTTGGTGCTTTCGCCTTAGCAGAGACCGTTCGGCTGCTCCAGCCGCGGGGAAGCGTGCTTCGCGGGCAGCAGAGTAGTGAGGAACGCGCAGTGCCGCACACATTCCGGCTTGTACAGCGCGGTTCGATACACTGTGGAGGGCGTCTGCTGTACTGCAGGGGCTAACTGCGCTTTCCACTCATGGTAGCTCTTTTCTCCAATGCTTGAATGTGGTCTAGTTGGGTGGGAGCAATGAAACACGGTAAAAAAAGCGCAGCCAGAGACAGGAAGCACAGGAAGAAAGACGCAGGACTATAGCTGGACATCAACTGAATACATTTTGCCACACACGAAAAGGTATACAGAGACAGCGCGTGCGCGAGCATGAGTGGAATAATCGGGAGATTTTTTCGCAACGACGTCAGGTGCTTCTCGGGTGCGCATGCGCATTGAGATAATGTTATTCTTTTTCTGACAACACCACAGATGCCGCGCCAACACAGTTGTCACCTGCATTTAGAATACACCACACGTCAGACAGTTCACGGCTGGCCTTGTCTTTAAAACAGTACAAAACTTGACTTTTTTCGGTAAGTGGAACGCAGCGTGGAACGCACAGGCAGCGGCGGGAATGGTCAGCTAAATGGCCCTCCGGCGCAAGTGCTTGAACAGTTGTACGGTGCTCTCGGAGCCTGTCACTGATGCCCCTACCTGTCTGTCCTATATAGCATTTTCCCCCTGACAGAGGCAATTTGTACACACCTTGTTTGCAACTTAAAAACTGTGTGGCATGCCTCTTAGCGCAGCGGCTGCTCTTTTTATTGCTGTTCACAGCAGAGCACATTGATGCAAGTTTTTCCGGGGCGGAAAACACGACGTCGGCGCCACACTTCCCAGCCACTTTTGACAGGCTCCGAGAGCACCGTATAGCTGTTGAAGCGCTCGCTGCGGGGGGGCATTTAGCTGACCATTGCCGTCGCTACCAGTGCGTTCCACGCTGCGTTTCACTTTTCAAAAAAAAAAAAAAAACGGGTTGCTCTGTTTTAAAAACCACAGCAGCGGTGACTTGTTTGAAGTGTGGTATATTGTATATACACGTGATAACTGTGTTAGCACGGAATCTATGGCGCTGCAAAAAAAAAAAAAAGAATAAGATTATCCCAATGCGCACTTGCCACGATCGTATAAAGAGAACCACCTGACTTCGTCACGAAAAAAATTTTATGATTATTTCGCACATGTTCGCGCATGCGTTGTGTCTGTATACCTTTTTGTGTGGCAAAATTTATTCCGTTGATGTCCAGCGCTAGTCCCCTTTCTTCTTTTGGGCCCTGTATCTAGCTGCGCCGTTTTTACCATGTTCGTAGCTCTCCTCCGCAGGCACTGATCACCGTGTGAGGGCGCATCGACCCTGGTGTAATTCTAGGGGGCTTCAGCTGCTGCTTTTCTGACGAGGTTTTCTTTTTGTATTGAATTTGTATATGCCTTGGTTTCCACGTAGATATATCGGCGTAGACCGGAAATTTTTCGGACCGATGCGCTAGAGTTTTGTGTTACCATCTTAAGAGCTCCCGGTGTTACGTTTTTGCCGATATTTTTCCGCTCAACCTTGAAGGGTTTCCGGAAAGAGATTTTGGCCGGTGTCTTTCGCTTGTAGCACGAGCACATCACCGGCCGCCTGTTATACGTGCGTGGGTTCGGGGAGTGTGCGTGTGTGTGGGGGGGGGGGGGGAGATAATGACATGCTCACCGATGACATGCCCGTGGTGCTGGTGGGAGAGATTCCGACGTAGACGTCTAACGGTTCCATGTGACCTACCTGCTGCCCTCCGTGGTCGGGCGCTTTACGTTGGTGTGTTACGCAGACAGTAGGGTGCGTACAACGCCAGAGGGAAGCGGAAAGCCCCACGTCAGTCCGCTAGAATAACACTCTAGGCCTTTCAAGTTCCATTCAGCTAATTAGCTAGCACATCGTGCTCAGCCGCAAGTTACAAACAAACGTGCTTTGTTTCGCGCACTACTTGCCCTGCGCTCAGCTTCGCTCGTCATCCTTCGTCACAGAGTGGAAGGGCACTGAATTTTTAAATGCGGAGCATTTCTTAGGCTCGCCTGGTCCTCCGTCGTTGATGGCGGCGCCGTCCACATGCTCACTGCGCATGCGCAACTCTCCTCCTTACACCCACAGCTCCGCGATACTACACTATAAAAAAAAGAAATAGTTAGCGGCGCCCGGTTTCGATCCCACGACTCTCTGGCCGCAACGGGAGGTACGCGGTGCTCTTCCCACTACGCTACAAATCCGGGACAGGAGCAAGTGCTACGAACGCGCCTTATGTCCTTGACTCATTCAAACTACGTCAAGAAGCTACTGATACAGCGAAGGCACGCGAAGCTGAACGTCAACAGAAACGACGAACTGAAAACTTTAGAGGGGGATGCTGAATTTCCCGTGGGAAAGCTGGGGCGGGAAGCGCCACGAGCCTTGCAGCTCAACCAGCCCCGTCCGCAGCGCCTCTGATGCTGATTGTGGCAGGATGCCCCTAGGGATTGGCCAACCAAAGAATCCATCACGAGATAGGTTCGCGTTCAACCACCATCGTCATCTTCCCGTAGGGGAACCACCGAAGAAGAAGAAGAACGAGAAGACAAAGCTGTGTAGAGGAGGGCGTGTACATTGCTCTCAGCCGGTGCACCAATGTCAACAACCTTTACCTCACCAAAGCTGACGGAGACTACCAATTCTACCACAGAGACAACATCGACAAGAACATGATGGACGAGTTTCGGCGCCTCGAGAACCACCGCCTACTCACCGTAACACAACAGCACTTGCGTGCCTTTGCCACCGGTGTGGACCCGGACGCGGGATTCCCTCTGGCGCTAGTAAAAACCAGATCACTCAACATAACGGCAACACAATGGAACCATACGGAACCGCCACGATGCTTCGCATCCTCATCAGGGTTCCCCACGGGAAGATGGTGTAATTTTTTTTGTTGCGTCGTGTGTTGATTGCGAAGTGCACAGTTCGAACACTGTGGTTGTTGCTAGACAGATACATTTTGATTCGCGTGCCTGCGCGTGGTTTGCGGACTTACTCGCCGGTTTTTCATTCCAATCGACATGTATTGCGATACGATGCACTGAACCAGCCGTCGTGTATCGCCTAACGAGAGCATGGTGCGCTGTTTTCTGTTGGGCATCGCAGTGTAAGACACAGCCAAGTAGAACTCCAGACGGTCACGTTTGGTTTAATTAGACCCGAGTGATGCAAAACCGCTGGCTAAGTAGCTGAAAACGTTTCGATACAAAATTTAATTGTCGGCGTCAAGTCGGCGTCAACTGTCATTTGTAGCCGTCACTGTCGTTTGTAGCCGAAAGTGTAGCCGAAATGTTCTCTCCGGTAGCCACGGATCTGGCTGCTGGATCAGGAAATTTCAACACAGTGTTGACTTCAGTGCTCTTCGAATAGGGTTAGCACAACTCGCGCAGACAGCCAGAAATTGTCGTAAGGAGACCGCGTCCAGATGTTCTGCCCTTGCCCTACACCCAAGCTAGCGAAAAGCGGGGCCGGAAGGACCCGCGTTTTCGGTTCACCGGACGACTTTGCGTTTCTGAATCGCCGGACGACTGAGCAGACAATAAATTGAGTATCTGCACTCACACAACGAATAATGACGCCCAGCGAGTAAGTACGTATGCTTCTCTTATCGGCACTCCTCGTAAACAAGCTGCGTATCGCCGTTGAAAGTGTGCCACATTCCAACAGCTGCTCGACGCTGAAAGAACAGCAAACGGTTTCTATCCCGAGGACAAGAGGGAGGTATTTTCCTATAAAACGTTGGTGCTGATTTCGAAACGGGGGGGAAAGCCGTGAAGCGACCATGCTCCCCCGAGCATATAATCAGAGATCATGTTCGCGTTGCGTTTCTTTCGCCCAAGGGACACAATCATGCTCGGACTTCCCAGCTGCTGATGCTGTCAGCAAAGCGCACGCTGCAATGGTTCCCGGGACTACGTCAGGGAGGGTGGCTGCGATGAGAGAAAGAGTAAGCTTTATTGCTCAGTACTAAGAAGCACACGATGACGTTGATCACTGACGATGCGAGCATCAATCCGAAAGGTATATATTAAAGCTAATCGGACGTAGTCTCTACCCTCGGAGACAGGCTTAGCAGTGACACACTAGACGCCTCAAAGAAAAGAATTCCTCGCAAGCAGGGTCTCATATTTTGTGCTTTTTGGCATCGCTAGGTGTAACGGAATTCCCTGATAATAGTATTTCACTAAGCAACTTGGGTGGAGGGATTTTTTTGCACGGGCTAAAGAAGTCCCAGTGCGGTCCAGTGTAGCGGGTTACTAATTGTGGGCATTGTGAAGAACAATATTCTAGCAATACTTCAATGTTTCGGTTTATGGGAAATGGTTACCGATCGACTGTAGTGAATGAAACACATGGTTTTAGTCAGGCTATCTTCCATTCTATCCATTCCACGTGCTAAAGTAACATTCAGAATCAATTTGTTATGCGAGAGCTGCGAGAACGCGAGGAGGACATGCCTGGCATATTTTTCAGAAGCTGTACGAGCGCCACACGGATGCGACAGTCACGCTGGTATAAAACTTGACCAAGGAGCATTTCTATATGTGCCCGGAGGCTGCTGTGCTTCTACCTGATCGCTGGACTTCCCTGAACCATGTGAAGACAAGACTTTTTAAAGGGCGCATGTTAGGCACAGTTTCCCAATTTCACGATGTTAGTTTCACAGGTGTGCGATCAACATGACAGTTTTGAATTATTGCGTATTTAAAGGAAAGAATGCGCAGTTTGTATTTCCTGGGCTTTTTTTTTTTAATTTCATAGCACGCATCAGGCCCGTTTGTTAATGGATGCGTTCAGCCTAAGGATTGATTGATTGTAGGGTTTAACGCGCCGACGCAACGCAGGCGATGAGGTGCGCCGTAGTGGAGGGCTCCGGATTAATTTTGACCACCTGGGCATCTTTAACGTGCGCCGAAATCTCGTACACACGGGCGTTTTTGCTTTTCGCTTCCATTAGAAAAGAGGCCCCCACGGCCGGGAATCGAACACGCGTCCTTGTGCTCAGCAGCACAACGGGTTAGCCACCGAGCCACCGCGGCGGGTCTGAGCCTAAGGACACCGACAACATAAACGGTCTATATGAGACGTCCTCTGGCGAGGCAGTCGCAGCTAGTGTACTGGCATTCAGTGTACAGCATTCAGTCGCTTTATGAGTTCTGTGGATTGTGCTAGGGGGTGGGGGCAGGCTTACCCGCAGCATGTACAGTTTTGATAGCATTGTATATACATAGAAGGTTGATTTCTCAGAATACGCATAAAATGTCTTTAGCGCGAGTGTTGGACAAACAACAATGGCACCATTCGTTTCAGCGCTGGCGGGAATTGAAACCCGCGGTTTCGTTTCTTATTGCGCAGACGCTGCGCATCTCGCAGAAATTGGGTGCATTTGGGATAAATTAGTCCGCGATCGTGCGCCGACCCCACGCTAGTTTTAAAGCCAAGCTTTACTGGCCTGGTCATACCGAGTTTCGTCGCCGCCAGCAGTTTGGCCTTCGTCTGACTGCGGCTGCCTTGGCGACGCATCGCGTGACTCACCGCGCCGCCGCCGCCGCCGGCTCGTTGCACGCGCTCTCCGCAGCTGGGTGGCCGCCTGACCACGTGACTTGCCACGCGCCTGGCTAAGAGGAGCGCCGCGTTCCCCTGGTCAGTGCGAGCTTAGCCACGGACGAGAGTGAGGCCGGGCCGTGTTGTTTGAGCGTTGCTCCAGAGCGGGAGGCTTTGAGCTGCCGTCGGCACCCCGCGGATATCGCCCGGCGAGCTGCTTCACTGGACAGGGTCCGGAATGCGCGCTTGGCAGGACAGTGATGTTGGCCACCTGCCTCCAGGGTGGAGCGCCAGCTCGAAGAGCACCCAGCGAAGCTGCAAATTTAACCCCTAAAATACATAGCTTTGACACCGTGGGAAGGAACTGGTTTATAAAATCACTGGCGTACACGGGCGTTTGTGTGCTTGCGAACCACCAACTCCCAGCTATCGGCTTTGCACTCATTCTAAGCGAAACATTTCTAAATCACTTGACACGCCATGCACTCCCTCTTATAGTCATCAATAATGTTCCGAAGCATAACTGCCATGGAAAATCGGTGCCTGCTCGAGATGGCACCTTCTCCCGGCTGTAACTGCGAGTTGCGTATCAAATTCCGCAAATGCCTCTGTGAACCTTTTTGAACGAAACTGCATCCGCAAGTTCAGACTTCGTTTTTTTTTTTTCTGTACGTCCGTCTACAGAAATGCTTCATCCCATTTGGACTACACGTTAAGTTCACACCGCTCTTTTTACCCCGAATTTATTCGGGGAGCGAAACGTTTTTGGGCTGCCATTGTTAAGATCCTTCTGATAGAATCTTCTAGGAACTTTAAGGGCGTTTTGCGTGGGTAAACTGCATAAACGCGATTGGCCCAACCAAGGTGGTAGCGCTGCCGCGCATGCGGTTATATGCGGGGATGTATAGATACATCCTTTATTTCTTGTAATCGATGCATATCATAGAGTATGCAGCAGTTGTTTTAGCGTCGAGATTTTTTGGGCGGCTTTTTGAAGTCATTTTCAGATCCCTGGGGACTTTGTACAGTTGCATAAAGAATAGATGACATAACAAAAAGAATTAACACGAAGTATGCTTACGGAAGATCGCTCCGAATAGCTCGCATCGATGGCATGGCTAATATAACTGCACGTCAACAGTGCTCAGCACAAAGGAAACCGTAGGCATAGTGGCAAATCGTTTTCCTGCGTTTGTTGTTGTCTTATTCCTACTTAAATGTAGCAACGTCTTATTTTCGTCTTTTTATTGATGGCGAAGCAGTACAGCCGATGTACGCAAAAGGAGCTCTTTTTTTACACATTTAATGCCAAAAGGCCAAGAACAATTTCAGGAGCGGTTGTTCCGAACATTTTTTGCATGAGAGGTATGTGCCTACACTTGCAAGCAGAAACAAACAAGCGCGCACACACCCACACGCTAGTATACGCAAGCGCACACGTACACACGCACACAACACGCACGCAGGCGAAACAAATCGAATATTCCTAACCAACCAACTCAACAAAGTTATGTTGAAGCTAGCGCTACTTTCCTCAAACAATAAAATCGCGACTTCTTCAGATGCCGACGTACATGCAGGCGCCTCTCTCAATCTCCATGTCGACGGGCGATTGGTCTGTGTCGAAGGATAGCGGAGCACTACATTCGCGTGCGCCCTAGAAGGTACGGCTCGAATAGAATACTTTGTGCGCTTCTTTGGAAACATAGCTTCCCGAAGAAAACCATTCACCAGAGGCCCGTACACGGAAAAAGCAGCCAACAAAAGACTCGGGGATCCGCACAACTCGGGCAATTCTATCTCTTTTCTTTTGTTTGCGACCGAGCGTACAAGCACCGATGTTTGTAGAAAGAAATGGCAGCTGGCTCCCTGAGCCTCAAAAGAAAGCGCCGCGGGCATCCGCTTGCCGAAGGCAGGAGTCGCCCAGCTTTCAATTTTCCCGACCAGGCACGGGCGCAATTGGCTCTTATGCACTCAGGCGCGACTTTCCTTATGAGAACGACATGGGCAATTTTTCTTCTGTGTTGCTGTGGCTGCGAGGCTCGGCCGTATTACACGCCTTTGCTATGACCTCGCCGAGCGAAATATTCTTGAGCTGCCTCTGAACGGTTTCCTAATGTGCTTGGGCTGGGACGAAAGTAAGGCGGCCGTTCTGCTTTTGCTTGTATAAGTACTTAATGCGATTTCTCGCGTGTTTTCGCAGCCACAGCGACACCTAAACACGCTCTGCGGCTAGAAACCAGGGTTAGCTGCATGCGTCACGGCAGCCACAATTGAAGGGACGATATGCAAATAGGCCCGCACACGTCGAATAGAGCATGACCCGCTTATAGCGAACCCTGTTTTAACGAAATCCCGGCCATAAGGAACAAATCTTCGTTTCCCGTTACCATTTGTATACACATATTTCATGTTGGGATACAGCGAAAAACGAATATGACGGGCTGATTCGCATTCCTCGATCGATGTGTTCATTGTCGGCGTGCTGGACTGTAACACTGGAGGCCGGTTACACGCCCCCCCCCCCCCCCCTCCCCCCCCTCCCTGCACGTCCCTGCCCAAAAACAGCTTCGTGACAGGGTTTTCTTTTTTCCTCTTTCAGATATGGCATGAGAGGCAGTCCGACGTATTGAAAACATCTTTTTAAAATTTATAATACCGAAGACGCGCCCAGATACCCCTTTCTTGTTTCCAACCGCTGCTGGTAAACGAAGTATGAGAATTTCTCTGTTAGTGCACGGGTTCACTTTGTAGTCTAAGGTGCATTTTAATTTAATATGTTCATGTGTCTAAAGATATTGACTCATAACAAGGCCGCTTACGATATCCCGGGGATAACATCCGGGACACCGCGTTGGAAACGGTGAGGGAATCTGCAGGAATACGATTTTAATTTACGGAAACGCCCTTAGCGAGGCATTTTGCCTAGGCAACCTTCACAAGTGCAGTGCAGCGATGCCGTCGCTGCCTACCCGATTTCATCCTTTGGGGCGAAACTCAACCCTCGAGGTGGTCGTCGTCATTCCCGGATTCGTCATCGCATTCGCGGAGGAAAACGCCTGCTCGCCGAATGGCGCGGGCGAGGAAGGAAGACCCACGTAGGCCTCGTCTCTGCGTGTGCTTTCGGGCCTCGTGCAGGGACCCGGGCGTATTCGAAATACCTCGGCGGCGTCAAAGTGGCCCGTACGCTAAAATGGTTGCGACGAACAGGTTTTGCCGCCAGGTAGAGGCAACGCGGAGGCGTCGGGCTATTGAAGCACCCGCTAAACGTGCCGAGCGCTCGAATAGTGTTCGCGCAGCGAAGCTATGCGCTTGTGGTTTCAAAAGCACCTCAAAGAAGAACCCGGTGCTCTCCGAATTGTTGGTTAGGCCCGTGATTAGGCGTTGCTGCTGTAAGTGCACGTTTGTATTTTCATTGCTCGTAACGAATAGTGACTGTGCAAATATCTCCGCACAATTCTTTTGAGGTCCCTTCAAAGACAATATCGAACACAAGTTGCGCAATATACTGTAACTCTGGAAGACGCCGCAGAGAGCCACAGCACCCCAGTGTGAGGACAAAAGAAGTGAACTTGTTGCGATGGGGCTGCTGGTTATTGAGCGGGCCAGGGGCAACCAGTGTCGCCAGACTGCTAAGAAGAAGAAGCTGGAGTGGGGGATTTCTGCCTAATATGGGGGGCCACATCGTATTTCGTCACTACTCCTCTCTCAGGTGGTAACACGAGGAACACTGATTTCGTTTACTGTGCACAGGCTCATGACAGAAAAAGTTGCAGGTGACATCTACGTTTAGGTCTTAAGATGTAAGAGAGAGTGAGAGAGAGAACTTTTATTTGAGCAATGGTTACTGAGGGTTGGTGGCGGCTGGGCGGAGGCTCAAATCTCAAGTAGATCTAGCCAGGAGAGAGAGAGAGAGAGAGAAAGACTTTATTGAATTGTCCTGCGGGGGGAGGTGGGCGGGAGCCACTCAGGGCCTGCCCCCTCCTTGACGTTTCTTAAGTCGTCCCCGAGACAACGCCTTGCGGGCGTCTACGAGGTCGACGCGCGGAGGGTCGTCGGGTGTGATCCCTCAGACCTCCCGTCGGCGCCTCCCTACGCTTCTGCCCTGCAAGAGCAGCCTCGAGCCGCTGGACTGCCCGGAGTTGAACATAGTGGTCAGACGAGTCCATAGCACTTGTGATATCGTCCGGCCAACGCGTTGAGGCGGTTGCCAGCCAGGAGATTCAGGAGGCCCTGGTACGCAGAGATACCGAAGTTAAGATGTAAGACGCGATAGCGTTATTTCGGCGTGGAGGGAGCGTTTTGGATTGGAGTTCGTGCATTTACGTTTATGCTTTCCTAGAACTTCAGTTTAGCAGCGTGGGCGAGAATAGCCTCAACGGTTTTTAATCACTGCGGCACAGGGTAGGCAGAGGCCATTTACGCTTTTGGGGCTTAAGCTGTGGACGGGACAGGCTGCGGTTGCGGTGTGTTGGCGAGTTTGACCAAAGAGCTGACAGTGTCAGCGTTTCCAAGTGTTTATTTTCTAGCGTCATGGTCTGATTGAACGTATTGGATTCTATAACACGCACACGCAGAGAGAGAGGGGGATGGAGGGAGGGAAAGAGGGAAAACGGGTGGGAGGGAGGGAGAGAGAGACCTTGAAAGGGGGTAAAGAAAAGGTAGACCCAAGAGGTGTAACCCGAAGTCCAAGGCCCCAGCATAAGCTTACGCTGATCTTCAGGTGACAAGCTGGCCAGGAATGCATGGGTTGATGTAAGTATAATACGCAATGTTTGAGTCGTTCACCCCTGAACATATCCTTCAATATGACCAGGTTGTGTAAAGAGAGTGGGAGTTTCCACGTATTTAGCACAGTTTAAGGTTAAAATAATTATAGTAGATGAGGAGTTCTATGGAGATCTGTACAGTACCCGCGACACCCAAGATAATACCGAACGAGGAATTAGTTCAGAGGAGATAGGCATCCCACCGGTAACGACAGAAGAAGTAAAGAAGGCTTTGAAAGGAATGCCAGAAGGCAATGCACCTGGTGAGGATCAGATAACAGCAGACCTCTTGAAGGATGGCGGGCAAATTGTACTTGACAAGCTGGCAAACCTGTATACGCAATGCCTAATGACCGCGAGTGTACCGGAATCTTGGAAGAACGCGAAAATCATCCTAATCCATAAGAAAGGTGACATGAAGGACTTGAAAAATTACAGGCCGATCGGCTCACTGTCAGTCGTCTGCAAGGGACTTACCAAGGTAATCGTTAACAAAATTTCTGCCACCTTAGATTTCAGTCAACTTAACGAACAAGCAGCGTTTCGTAAAGGTTATTCCACAATAGATCATATTCATACGATCAATCAGGTGATACAGAAGCACGCGGAGTATACTCAACCCCTATATATAGCCTTCATAAATTACAACAAAGCATTTGACGAAACCCTAGAAGTCATGCAGGCATTGCGGAATCAGGGTGTAGACGAGCATTACGAAAGAATACTAGAGTATATCTACAATGGGTCCACTGCAACCATCGTCCTTTATAAGGAGAGCAGTAGATACCTATAAGGAAGGCCGTAGGACAAGGAGACATAATTTATCCAATGTTATTCAAAGCATGTTTACAAGAGGTATTAAAAACCTTGCATTGGGAACAGGTGGGCGTAAGGGTTAACGGAGAATACCTAGGTAACCTCGGATTTGATGATGGCGTTGCCTTGCTAAGGAAATCGAGGGACGAATTGCAAAGCATGCTTTCCGCACTGGACAAGCAGGGTAGAACCGTGGGCCGGAAAATTAATATTCAGAAAACTAAAGTAATGCTCAATAGCTTCGGCAGAGCGCACCGGTTTTAGATAGGAGGCGAGGCAGTGAAAGTGGTAAGGGAATATATTTACTTAGGCCAACTAGTGACCCTGTGTCCCAACCATGAGGCAGAGATAATTAGAAAGAAAAGAATGACGTGAAGTGCATTAAACAGGCATTCTCAGATAATGAATGGCAGCCTACCATAGCCCCAAAGAAGAGAGTGCATAACAGCTGCATCTTACCGGTACTCACCTACGGGGCAGAAACTTGGAAGCTCACTAAAAGAGTTCGACTTAAATTGTGGATGGCACATCAAGCATTGGAACGGAAGATGATAGGTGTAACGTTAAGGGACAAGAAGAGAGCGGAGTGGGTCAGGGAACAAATGCGTGTTAAAGGCATATTAGTAGAAATTAAGAGGAAGAAATGGGCGTGGCGAGATAACCGTTGGTCACTAAGGGTTACAGAGTGAATCCCTAGAGAAGCTAACCGTGGCAGGGGGTCGCAGAAAGGGCAGATGGGATGAAGAAGTTTGCGGGAATAAATTGGTCGTAGTTAGCACAGGACCGGGATAATTGGAGATCTACTTAGAGGCATTTGACCAGCAGTGGGCGTAGACAGGATGATGATGATGGGAATGATTATTATTATTATTATTATTATTATGATGGTGATTTTGATGAAGTTTAATGTCGCACTTCTCCTACTTAACATCTTCGCCCATTTAGACTTGTAGATATGTGTTTTGGCACCTATCCTGGGCAGAGTTTGCGATTCTTCGGCATTGAGATCCGCATGTGGCACGGGGAAGGATGGTGTTCCTATGCGCAGGATGACGAGACATTCTCAATATTTTGTAGCGTAAGCCAGACTAGCCGAGGTTGAGCAGTTTCGCGTGGACCCTGAAGGGCCGTGCTGTGCAAGCGCGAGGAGCATTGGATTGGATTGGATTGAATTGAATCGAATTAAATTGGATTGGATTCGGTTGGAAATCCAATACAATTGGAGTATGGGGGCCCTATTTTGGACTGCACAAATTCCCGGGAAATTGGCCAATTAGCCGGAAGTCTTTTCTGATAGGCTTTCAACTTTGGTGACGTGCTTCCGGTTGACAAAGGGGTTGTGTGTGGTGTCGTCATTTTGACGTTTCATGACGTTTACTGTCCACAGTTCTAAAGTTTGCCTTATTTCTATTTACAGAAAGGGCACAATTCGTGGCCGGCAATGAAAAACTAGACTAAATGCACCGGACATGACAACGTAGGCTTGTCTTTGCTATTCAACAGCAATACTGCTTGTAATACACGCCCTCTCTGTGCTTGGCTGAGAAGGCGGGGCGTAATTTAAACAGTTGGCGGGAACGATCACGTCACACATTGACAAGTTCAGCCTGCGTAAAAGTGACGTCATGTTACGCAGCAGCTTGAAAATGGCGGCTGCTTTTGCCGCGAAATAGGGCAAAAAATTACGCTCACCTCCCCACGCGGGAACCCTGGTGTGATGCGACGCTGAGGGGGGTTCAAGCGCAAGCGGAGAGCAAACGTCGACCGAAAGGCCGCTGGAGAGCGGCACACCGGTTATATGCGCAGCGCGCCCGAAGGAGAGGAGACCGCGCAAGAGAGAGGACTGCACATGCGCCGGCGCCAGTGTGTCTGCCGCGTTTATGACGCAACACAATCCACTTTAATCCAATCCGATCCAAATCCAATCCAATCCACTCGAATCCAATCCAATCCAAGCCAAGCCAAGCCAAGCCAATCCATTCAAATCCAATCTAATGACCCTCGCGAGAGAGGGGCATCGGAGAGGAGAGGGGGTGAGCGGCAGAGAGCGCAGCTCGCGCGGCGAGGAGAATAAGGAAGGGACGGACGACAACGCCGACGACGCTGCATGGATAAGGCAAGTGAATGAGATGCAGTCGCATCTAACAAATTTCGCCGACATTCGGCGCCGCGAAATGCCCGGGAACTTGCAGCACCGCAGTTTCGCGTATGCGCGGTTTAAAACATATTTTCTACCGAAAGAAAGAATAGTTTCGACTGTTTTCAAGTCAGCGATCACGGAGCATGCAAATGACATGCAGTATTTTGGTATTATGTTTGGAAATAAAATAAAATTATTTGTTTTGCGTTACCGCAACATAAGCGGGTAGTACAAGTCTCTCTATGACAAAGAGAACCCAATGTATGGCATTTGTCCACACTTCTCCTAGTAAGGTGCTGGGTCACATGATCGAACTCAAGAGAAAAATAACATAGAAAAGTAACTCTTTTGTTTGTTACAGCACTGATTGAAGTCGAGCTTGACGAATGATTGAATCGGCGACATCGGTGCGCTCCGCGGTTATCAGGCGTAGCGCTTCGCTGCTGTTATGCGTCATACAAGCGATGGTCGCGGCCGTCTTTTTCTGTGATCACGCCATAAACTTGTAACATAGCAGCAGACGATAGCGTGGCGGCGGTGGCGGCCGGGAAGGTGATAACGCAACAAAGCTTGCATTCAAGCAGATAGCCCAACTATGTTACTAAAAGCGAGAGAGAGAGAAAAAAAAACGTTTATTAAAACAACAGGGACGGGGTAGGGGAGAAAAAGAGTTAGGAGCTGTGAGCGGCCATTCTCAAAGAAATAAATAGATACGGTAAAAAAATTGTTTGATGTTTTTTAGCTCAACATCTGCCTTTCGGTCGCTTTTGGATCAACGTTACTCGATCGCCTTGTGGTGTTGACGCCAATTTTGACCTGCCGAAATGTGTTTTTCTTGCCAGTCTCAGCTACCGCCTTAATTTTTATAGCACGTTCCAAGTGTTTTTATATCTTTCATGCGCAATATCTGATAACTTGATTGCGATCTATATGAGTGAACCGTCAAATTACACTGCAAGTCGTCATAGCTCTATGTGCAACACGTCACTGATTGCTTACGTCGTGGTTACGCAAAAAAAAAAAAAAAAACGTGGCGAATTGCCTGGGAATTTGTGCAGTCGAGAATAGGGCCCCGGGTGTGTAGAGAATTGGCTATGCACATTCGCCGGTCTGCGCATTCCAGAGGAGTGACGTCATAACCGCGGCAGACGCACTGGCGCCGGCGCGTGGCCAGCTGTGCGCCTCCGTTACGCAGTAGCCAAGTCTGACGTTGCGCCGGAACCGCTTAAAAGCCGTTTCGCTTGGCTCCTGGAGAGCCGTGCTGCGCATGCGCGAGGAGCAGTGACAGGACCGGACCGGACCGGACTGGACTGGACTGGACTGGACTGGACTGGACTGGACTGGATTGGATTGGATTGGATTGGATTGGAAAACGTTTTAGCAGCAGTAAGCATGATAATCAGCTAATCCTAGACAACCAGGAAAGCTAAGAATAACCAGCCGAACCTTAGCTCACGCTACGTATATCCTGGCATGGCCGAGCTAAGCCACTGCTGATTTTTTCGGGGAGGGAAGTGTGGCCCTCGTTGTGAAAAGCGAGCACACTATGCGAGTTTGCGTGGATCCTCGTCGGCTGCGTCGTTCCCATCCAGACTCTTTTGTACGGGTGTTGATGGGATTTGATCTTTCATCATCGTGGATTTAAGAATCCTCCTGAAGCGTTTAGGTGCTATGCTTGCAGGTAAGAGACTAATGACCTTTTGAGCATGTTTGCGATGTTGAAGCAACTATTTGATAGTTCCGCTTTTCCGCTTTCTTTGCCGTTCCTGTATGAGGGCAGTTGAGTCATAGCGATTGCCACGGTACTCCCCTAAGACAGTTGTTGCCTTCGTACTTTCCAACGTCCCGTCGTCGGCGTATGCTGTGTTTTCTTGGTTTGAAGCTTTCCTTGAGGGAATTTGATCCTATATCTTTTTTATTCACTCTTGTACCCACAGCGTCACTCAGGCATTAAAATGGGGTGTTATACAGAAAGCAAGAAAACTACAAGAGGTTTAAGCACAGCATCCACAAAGTTGATTTGGCAACAATGAGTCGCTGTGCAGTACAAAATGCATCAATTATTTTTGTTTAAGGTTTTGCAACTTCATCTTCACGGAGGCTAGAGGCCTCAACTTCGCGAGTGCTTACGAGCCACCGAATTTAGAAGACGGCAATGCGGTAATGAAGCGCGAATAGCACCACAATGGCATAAACGAGGCGGCAGGAGCTGAGCCCTGTAACCTCCGCGTCTTGAAACGAGGCCGAACGACTGCAACAAGAACTGCGATGCTGCATTCGTTGCGCTAACGCGGCTGACCATTAACCAGACGAGGCATACGAGGCCCACGAGGCAAAAAAATAAATGTACTGAGAAAAACAAAAACAAAAATGAAACATCCGGAACCGTAAAAAGCTGATTCTAATGCCAATGGGTTTCACAAGAAGGTCCATTTCTGGTTCCGTTTACACGGTATCGCAAAAGCAGGAGTTCGTCCCTATATATTTCCCTATATATTATCAGGTCATCAGCAAATAATAATCTGACGGAAGAGTCGATTTGGTAGGTATGGTATCTATGTTTTTCGGTTGTGGGAGGGATTTTATCGAAATCCGCTGGATCGGTGACATATCCATCAATGCGTCCAGACGTTTTCTTTCTGGAGTTGCGTCATATATTCCACAGTATGGCCGGTTCCAGTTTTTTTCCGTAGAGGCTCCTTTTGTGCTACGCTGATATATTCAAAGTTATTATAAGACACAATTTCGGATCTCTGCGGCGATCGTGAAAATTGAGATGTAGGGTCGCCCTATATGCTTATACGGTAACGGTGCTTATTTGGCTGTCTTCAGAGCGGGTAAGTTTCTGGTGCGGCAGGCTGACCGATATCCAGGGTATGATCAGTTCCTACATAAATTTTCTCGTTTCCTCTTTTGTCCTTGGTGTTCCCTGTATAGGTGTTTTACAATGTTTTTTTTTTACAATATTTCCTGTATTTTGACGGTAGTGTGATCGGCTATGCCGCTTATCTGTAGGGCCATGCCGATGATTATTAAGTTATGGTTTTCTGAGATCGCATGCTGACCTATTTTTAGGGTTTGTAAACTGACCGCGTGGCGCCATGTTTGCTGGACAGATCTTGCGGCGGTCACAGGGCAGGGGAAAATTCGAAACATCCTTGTTATTAGAAGCCTTATACTCGGTTTTAATTTTTATTGGGGCACATTTCATTTCGTTTCTGGTTCTATTTATCTAGGTTTTAGTGGGGTTTAGAGAGCCTGGCATTAATATTTTGCACCCTTTTTAATGCAGGTGATACAAGGTTAGCCAGCCCCGGCATTAGTATCGTATAGAGAGGCGCTTTGGTGGTTGATTGATTGATTGTAGGGTGTAACGCGCCGACGCAACGCAGGCGATGAGGCGCGTCGTAGGGGAGGGCTCCGGATTAATTTTGACCACCTGGGGATCTTTAACGTGCGCCTAAATTTCGTACACACGGGCGTTTTTGCTTTTCGCCTCCATCAGAAAAGCGGCCGCCGTGGCGTTGGTGGTGGCGTAAGTTCCAGGCACGTTTGCCGAGCATGCGACTACTCATGGCGAGTAGGCGCGGCGCCTGCACAGGCGCCTGCACTGCACAGGCGCGGCGCCTGCTTAAAGGGACCGTGCAACACTCTTTTCGACTTTTTTATAAATCTTAAATATTTGCAGAACGGTGTCAACCAACACATTCACTACTTAGATTAGTGGTTCACTAAGTACCTTAGCCAAACCGTACTGCTCTGCCCATCAGATAACTTAGAAACCTACTCAAAATACTTTTCCCTCTCTTTCCCGGTCTTGGCGTCCTTCGACCGCTGGAATTGCGCCTTCACAACGGTGTGCTGGTTATTGGCCGGCTTTCCTCCAGTTGCAGCAATGAAGGCATTCGATAGCTACTTTAAAAGGAGAGCCACAAAAGCGAAGCAGGAACGGAAGCCATATCTGCTGCGACGAACAAATCACGCAGTGCCGCTCCGTGCTCGCGATAATTATAGCTTTCGCAGTGCTTCCAGACGCGAGGGAAAGAGTACAATCGTTTATCGGAAGTGTTGTAATCGCTTTGAATCGCGTGTTTTTTCTTTCGTTTCAGCCGGAGTATCATTGTCCTCCTTCCCAGAATCTAGTTGTCGCTGCTCTGTACTTCCGATTTGGGCGAGTCCTCGTATCTTGCTGCCTCAGTTGTAGTTTCCTGTTAGCATCGATGACATACTTCCGCGGACGCTTCATGAGCACGGCTGATAGCGGATGCATAGCAGGGCACGGAAGAAACGAGAAATGAGCCTAATGACGCTGCCGCGTTAAAACGAGCAGGTGATGTCCACCTGCCTTGCCATTGTATGATTTGGCGGCCATCGAACGGCAGAAAAGTTACATTGAATCTCTATCCTATCCCGGCGAAACTGCGAGAGTCGATGCAGCGGAGAAGCTGTGCAGTCAGTGCAACTGTTCGATGCTTCATTGCTTTATAGCAATGGTATAGGAACAATAATTTGGGGTCGCTTTTGTAGACCGTGATGGATTCTGTGATTAAATGTTAGTACATTATTAACCAAGACCAAATTTAAACACGATCTGTCCCACATGGTAGGTCGATTGGATTGGTTGTAGCAGACGACTCCAAACTTGTCCTTGATGAAGCCAAGAGCCAGACCTCCTGATCAGGTTTCGCAATGTCAGCATCGAAGTCGCCGACTATAACGACTGGTCTGACCTATACATGGCGCATATATGCAGCAATTTCTCAGTGCCTGTTTTTAAGTGTATCTTGTTCGCATTGTGCAAGTCTGGGGACTCGCACAAAGTAAAAGAATTGGTTGCTTTCGCTGTAAAGGCCGTCGACAGGCGATAGCGTTCTGCCGCCACTGCCACGTGAACGCTCCTTCCCGCTTACCTCGCACGCCCTCGCTTCTCGCTCCTCCAATGATGAACACGGTGGCGGTTCGCTCATTCGGTCGATTCAATTTTGCCGCGTTTCACTGCTCGCGCGCCCTCAAAGGACCTTGCGTCCCTGATGGACTTCTGTGAATGCCGCTACGAGGGCGCGAGCAATTTTTATATTTCTCGGTAAAGGCATTCGTTTCAATGCTTACTTTTTATTTCGTATCGCAAAAATCAAGCAGTCGGGTTTATATATGCTCAATTAAAAGAACTATGAAAATGCAGTTCTGCCTCAAATATGCCTAGTGTTTTCTTTTTGCTGAATATTGTTTTCTCTTTGCTGAAGGTTGAACCGAAAGACGTGCCTGGTAACGTCCAACTCACTGAGCGTCAAGTGGCGGGCACCTGTTAACGTCATTAGATCGCAGAGCGTAACATTAGGCATAACATCAGGAAATCTCCGGAAAGTGTTAGCTAATACACCTCTGCGGATGGGTGCGGCTGTGTTCGTACGTCCCAATGCGCGCGTTCTTTCCCTCACGCGGACGCCGAGAGAAATCCCAACCTAGCAGAGGCTAACAGCTTTGCTGTAGAACAACGCTAACCCTTCCACTGCAGTGGAAAAGCACCCAAAATTTGTCAGTCGTCATAGTCTTCCCGCTCAATCATGTTTTTGTAGCCATATTCCGAAAGCACCGTCCCGTTTGCGTTGCTGACGCCCATGGTTGTAAGTAAAGAAAAGCACGCGCCTAGAGTGGGAACCGAACCCTGCCTTCGGATTACATTTCGCATGTCTTGCCATTTTCCTACGCTTCCTCTCCTTACATGTATAAAATGAGAAAAACGGTAAACTTCACTTATTATCAAGATCACCCACAAAAAACGGCCAAACTCTTCCCTAGCTACACTTTCCTTGACGTTCTTCACCGCCTTGAGCCACTCACTCCTAACCATATTGCGCGGCAAGCATAGCGACGGCCTTGATTCTGGCTGCAGCCTCGGTGCCAAAGGTAGCATAAGAAAGTTTCCCACCTCTTCTCGACACGCTGTAGACGCTCCAGTCACGGCCCGGTGCTTAGACAAGATGGTTTGCAGCTCCGCGAGTTGTCGGAGAGGCGTTGTCTGCTACGCTCAAGCGTAAGAAGCAGGTGTATGTAGACGAAAACACCCCACAAAATGCACGGAGTACGCATGCAGTCGCCAAGATAGCCGAATTGGTAAGGCACCCGATATGATATCGGAAGGCGCGGGTTTGGTCTCTACTCTGGGCGCGTGTGTTTCTCCACATTCTCTCCTAGCATAAAATATGGAAAAGGATAACTTAAGTTACCATAAAAATAAAAAAAAAACAGTCAAACTATTCCCATATATATCAGCGGTTGGGAGTCCACGGGAAAGACCTTCATCCTGTACTAGATGTAACTAATCATGATGAAAAGGATGTTAACAAGAACTGCGAGTTGGGCATGTTGGTATAGGTTCACGATGGGTAATGCGTAAGCAGAATTTGGACGATAAAGAACACAGGACGGAGCGCCCCGTCCTGTGTCCTTTCTGGTCCAGGTTTTGTTTGCGCTTTACCCATCATGGCACGACGATGTATATGGCGAAAACATGTGAGGGTGATGAAACCTGCATCAAATGTGTCATAACTGAAAGTAAAGTATGGTTGCTAACGACCTTATAAAGAAAGTAGGCTAGTGAGGTCAATGCTAAGAAAATTTCACCTTTTGAAGGGCCACTGGAAGTGTTATGCAAGTGAGGAATACAAGGTAAAAGGAAGCTAGATACAAAAGGTCTGCACACGACGGTAGCAAACGGCCGTGAAATTCGAGAATGGTAGACGGGAATTGGAATCTGTCTGCAGACAATTCTGTGAACGAAATAAAGAAGCCACGTAAAAAAAGAAAAACCAGCGCGAAGAAAAAGAGCTCCCAAAAAGATCGGAGATGTTCCGCAACACTGGCGGCAAAAGAAAAAACGCCCCCCCCCCCCCCCTCCACACACACACACATATGGCTCAACTGCGTTGCAAATGACCCGTGCAAGATTTAGGTAGTAGGGCTTATCCTCTCTTTTTTTCGATCTTCTCTGGTTGTTGGGCGCTAGAAGTTGTTGTGTCTCGGCACCTACTTCACGGGAACGGAGGCGCGGAGGTAGTTTTCAAGGCTCGAGCTTGGAATGTAGGGAAGGCGGTTTTCTGTTACAGGCTGCTGCCGTCGCTTGCTGAATGGATCCGGCAGGAACGGTCGTAACTCAGGTTTCATACGTGCACGCAGGAAGCGCGCAGTGTGCGGATGGTTAGATCGAGCGGTCAACCAGAAGACGGCCGCTGAGAAGACGAAGGGGCTTGACCGGACGGCGTGCGTAGTGTCATTTTTGCTTGGCGTTTGTCGGCATACGTACTTTCGGTGTTTACCATATCAGCATACAGGCTTCAGTTTGTGGCTTTGTGCCTTCTTGTGTTCCACACTAATGGGAAGGATTGTCCACATCTGGGACTGGGATAACCGCCAAAAAACGACTGTTTTACTGCAAAGCAGTATATGTGTAACCGCCTCCCCCCCCTTAGGTTTTCATTCCGATGTCATATCGATTTACTCGCCGCCGCTCCGGGGCTCCTCCTCCCCACCGGTGGCACGTTTTTCACAACTATTTTCCCCCTGGGCCTCAACCGATGCCCCTTTGGAAAGTTGCGCAGTCGGTACCTAATGACGGTAGTGCGGTTATTAGATGATTGCGAAAAATAAACAGAAGCACGGATGGGCGTCGAAAATGCACTGCCGATTACTATACTCCCTATTGTGAAATTTGTGCGCAGTGCGAGCTGCAGTCTTCTCGGTCACGGCGCATTTCTGGTGAGTCTTAGGAAGTGTACGCGTGATCAGCGAACGCAAGGTGACGTGCGCGACTCTGCTGCTACCACGAAGCGCGCCGCCGCCGCCGGCCAGCATGTTGCAAATCGTGTTTGATTCTCCCGCGCAAATGTCACGTGGTTTTGATTAGCGGAGAATGAAACAGCGTCCCGGGAAAGTGTCAGGAGGAGGGCCCTCCTTGGTGGCGACGCGTGCGACATGTTTGAGTTAAAGGCAGTGAGAGAGATGATGCCGTAGCCGCACGTGTCGTACTCCACCTCACCCTTCTCTAGACGCTCCTCTCCATTTTCTTTCTTTCGTCGCTGCTGCGCTCGCTCACTCGGTTATGCGGACATAAAGAGACACCGCTCCCGCGAATCCCTAGTCACGGCTGCCAAAGAGCTGCCCCCTAAAACGACAGAAGCCCGCCGTAGCCGTTTCCGCTGAAATTCCACTTCGCCACGTTGCTGCGAATCCCTCCCGGTTGAAGAGAAACTTGCCCAGGTGGAACGTCGTCGTAAGCCCACATTTCTTTTTCAGGTTGGAAGGCCTTCCAAGCAGTATTCTCGCCGGTGTCTTTCACGCCTAAGTATACGCCATTACCGGTTGCCGGTTTATGTGTGAGCGGTTTGTAGGTGGGAAAAGGGAGGCGTGCACACACAGCTAGGCTTGATGCCGCTACCGATGACACTCCGGTTGTGCTGGTGGGAGATTTAGAGGTGGAAATTACAGGGCTCAATGCGGTTAGTCGGCTGCCCTCGTTAATTGAGTGACTCGGGTACGGGTTGATGTGTTTTGCAGACATCTTACACAAACAGTAAGGTGCATACGAGGGGGAAGGGAACCGGGCCGCCACATGTTTGTACGCGAGAATGGAGCTCAAGGGCTTCCAGGTATTAAATCGTTATGGCACGGACGCACGCCGTTCGTTTGGAGGAAGAAGACCGGGAATTGAAGCGTTGGCCCGAACACAAGCGCCAATGGGTGCATAAACGGTCATGAGACGGACGAGGAATTCTGTCTATCTTGTGTTTTTTTTTTGACACCCCCACGCCGTATGGTAGAGCGTGCCAGATTTGATGCAAAACTGACACAGAGCGGAGTACTGGGTGGGATACATTGCGTGTAATTTCGTCGAGTATGGAATCGTATTTGTTTGAAGCAGCCTAAGTTATCTCTCCTGGGCTTAGTGGGCCGGGGGGACTTTCCGCTCGAGCCTTTATGCTGAGTGATAAGCGTGGTAGGTGAGCAGCGGACTGGCCGCCTCTATCCCTCGTGGTGCCCGCTGAGTTAGCTCTCGGGCAGTATTATGGACGGCGTTATTGCCCCGTAGAATGGAATGGGCTGGAGTCCAGAGTATTTTGACTCGTCGGTGATGCGGACGTTGCAGGAGAATGTTTAAAGCAGCTTATTTGGACATTCTTCCGTCGAGGTATTGTCTGTCGGGAATCTGTGATACATTGGTGCGAAAGCTGGACTAGAGAATAATGGCGCAATTAGATAAAAATTTTAAGGTACATAGGTGGCCAGTTGGTTCATAATTTTGAAGTGAGAACGTGAGAAGAAAAGGTTTTTTGCTGTTTGCCTTGAACTGAGAAATGAGAAGAAAGGCCTTGTCCGTTTGCTTCCACACATTCGAAACTGTTCAAACGAAGTATTGCCGACGTATGCTTTTCCAACACCATCAAAACAGCTGTTTTTATTCAGTAAAACAAAATTTCCCCACTAAATCAAACGCCTCCTAGCCGCTGGGTTTCCAGAGTCTTTTCTGCATGCATTGGACAAAACCTTGTCCAGGAAGTTGAAGCAGCATTTAGCAAATCCCGAATCCCAGAACGCTGAACGACACAAGGTTCAAGTAATGCCCTATTACGACGCAATATCGCATAACATGAATAAGGATAGCCCAGAAACAGGGCGTTAGCATGTTATTCTCTGTCCCTCGCAAGCTCTCTGGCTCATGGGTTCGTAGCAACAGGAAACAGGCCAAGGAAAATTCATGCCAAACGCAGCATAAAACCAGATTCTCTGACTTCGCTGATCCTGTCATTTATTCGACTCCACTTTCCTGCAAAAAAGGTTCACATCGGCCAAACTGGCCGGTATAGTAATGACAGAATTCGTGAACGTCGCAGGTGCCCCAGTAATGGCAGGGACAGCAAGCTGGCGGAATGTGTACCCCAATGCTGTTGCACCCAGGATCTGAATAGCTTGTCCACAGCGGGGCGTGGTGCCACGAAGCAGGAGTGAGAGACTATGGAAGCCTTTATGATAAGGAAAACACGGCGAAAAATGAGTTGGTGAAACCTCTGTGGTAGTCCCATATAAAGAAATAGTTTTTAAAGGCGATAGTCTTTCTTGGGCTACTTAAACCCATAAATTTTGGTCTGTCTGTATGTATCTCTCTGTCTGTCTGTCTGTCTGTCTGTCTGTCCGTCTGTCTGCCTGTGACTCGTTTCAGTCACCCGGCTAAAGTAAAATGCATACTGCGCAATAGTCTTATATACTCACAGCCAAATGTGAGCGTCTAAGCCCGGTTTATATGTTCATACTTGTCAACTTTGCTGAACATCAACAATACATTATGCAAATTTAGGACCGAAAATTAATACACAAGAGATGTTTACAGTGTTCCTTTACTTTAAAAAAATTCATGGATGCATGGTTTTTCGATAGCACATGATAATCTACATCTACCGCCGCCTGCTGTTTCCCGCGCCACCTCCTGGCGGCGTGTGAGAAATGACGCGGCAACAGCAACGAAAGGTTCCACTAGCTTGGTTCCACGTTCTGCTTGGAACGCACGTGGAGCACGGCAACGCGGTTCTATAAACCTTGAAGTCGGCCGCCTCGATTCACGCGCGTCTCCGCCGTACTGCAGCGCTGGCATCGAGGAACCCGGCCTGTAGCAGTGGAACGCGGTAAATTCAAATCGCCTTAAGCAAACCTTTAGTGTTTACCTTGGGATAAGCATGACACATTACGAACAGCATGAGAGGTGAGCGGGAAAACAAATGGGGGCATTTCCTTGGCAAATGTCTACAAAGACTATCGTCTTTTGACGACATTTGCAACGAAAGGAGCAGATACGCGGCCAATTTTTTTCTTGGAGGAGCCCCACAACAGAGACCGCAACAAGTTCGAGTTCGGTTTCAGCTTCCCGTTGCCTCTTTGTATGCGAGAGGTTTGCCAGGAAAAGAAAACCTACAGGGTAGTTTCGTTTCAATAAAATACTTGTAAGTTCAGTGCACATCCGTGTGTTCCGTCTTCCCTCTTTCCGCAACGTCTTTACCTCTGCTTCTCACTGCAGAAATCAAAATTATGGTACAGCACGTTTATATATTAGGAAAACAGCAAACTTTGCGGCGAAATAGCGCGAGGTTTGTGCTCAATAAACATTAGACGGGAAAGGGTTTCCTTTTGATCAGAACGTATTAGAGGATGAAGCTGCCCGTACAGGCCATCGCAATGAAAGCACCATCCTGCATCAACTCCCAAGGACCGATGCGGCAAGGACGCTTCGTTCTTTTGCACGCAGGATTACCATGCAGCAACGGAACACACCGGACTTCTCGAATCCCCGTCTGTATATTCAGGATCCTCTTTTTCAGCGCGTATTCCGTATGGGCTATCTCGACCCCAGTCGACTTTACTTTGTAGACTGTGGTTGGGAGTGGCCTTCACGAAAGCCTACTCCTTCCTCATCGGGATGGCCAAGAGCCCCACTGAAACAGACGCCTGTGGGGCGGAAGAGACGATAGAGCACGTGCTGTGTCGCTGCCCCGAATGCTCATCGGAGAGAAGCGTGATTGCACCGCGATCAGCCGATTGGACAATCGACCTTTAACAGTACACACTGTCTTAGGTCATCGGTCTCTACCATCGACTTCGCAGGAGGCCACAAAAGCCCTTCTACGTTTCCTAAATGATATGAGTTTACACCAACGGCTGTAGGGCCTAAAAAAGGACTAGAGCGCGCACCTTCCCGCTCCTATTTCTTCTTCTTCGGCTTCCCTCTTTTTTCTACCCTAAACCCCACTCCCCCTGTACAAGGTTGCAAACCGGGCCCCACACGTGGTTAACCTTCCGGCCGTTCCAGCCGTTTTTCTCCTCCTCTTTATAGACTTCGGTGCTAGAGTCACAGTTGTGGCTTTCCTTCATATCGAGCTAGAAGTTGTCAAGAATGACCTTTGCCTCATTGAGGTTCGGGAATGATAAAGCGTATTCTTCCGCGTGTATGACATCCCATTGGGTGTTTACTCGCGCTTGTTTCCACTTTGAACGCAACGTCTGTAAAATGTTCGTCTCGATGGTACAGGACAAGAGGTCGTTCCAAGAAAGTAGATGAGAAACCCTTTTTTTTTGCACGGCGATAGGTCGCAAATTGGCGGTCCACTTGACATGCACGTTTGTTTGCGCCATGACCATATGATGAGCACGTGGGGAAAAAGTTCATTACCAAGTGTTCGCTGCCGGCGCCCGTATGTGAGGACTCTCCTGCTAGCAGACGGAATTACGACTGTTTCAACCGGACGGATTCAGGAGGTGGCTGCCCCCCCTTCCCCGGATAAACGAACACCGGCTTCTTTCGAGAACATGCGCACGTCATGTAACAACCTTCCACGCGCGTACACATACGTGCCTCTGTTTCCGTCATATAGGCGGCATGACAAATACTTCTAGCTGCCACTTCGCGAGAAAAAAGAAAAGAGGGAGCGCTTCCGAGTGAGGCTTGCACGGGTCATTTGCTGTGCCGGCGAGCCGACCTATGTGTTTTCTTATTACAAGAAGCGTCGCGTAATAAAAAATATACACTCCTCCGGCCTGTTTGTCCCCTCATTTTCCCCATTCGGTTTTTTCTCGTGCTTGTTTATTTCATTTATAGCGATCTGGAAATTCATTATGTGCCTCCACATTCTTATGTTTCTTACCAAATCGAATTTGACAATAGTTTTGCCATCACAGTGCGGACCCTTTCTGTTTTCCTTCCTTCCTTCTTGGTTTATTGACAGTTGCAGGCACCGCTTTTGTTTCGGGCTGATGACTTGTGCCAGTTTACCATAGAGTCTATACATCTACATAAAATACTATATTCTCGGAATTTCAGTGCTGCCATTAGACGCATGATTCAGTGGACTAAATTTTCTTTCTCGTGGGTGGCAGGCCGGCAGCTGTTCTACGGTATACATGATTCTATCTAATAGGTTCCGACGTTTTTTCCTAATGTATAACTACATTACGATTGCTGTCTAAGGCATTCCCTTTGAAACGGGGGCATGTCAAGTATAATCTAGCCTGTGCAGCCTAAATGCCGTCAAAACCCATTTTCATTTCTCATTCAAAGCATGGCTGGGATACGACTGTCGCCGATTCATAGCTGCTTTCTTTCCATCAAGACCCCTTGGCTCCTGGCTCTACTACAAAGCACAGTGCTGGCTGAAAGCAAAAACTTCCTGCTCGGGGCTGGATGGATGCTCTGGCGTTCCATCACAATATGTATCATTGTCTCAAAAATGTTTCAAATGCACAGTGACGTGTGATCCTTTTGCGAGGCTGTGTTGATATGCGTCCTTGTTTTCAGGCACCCCGATGTTCCCTCAAAGAGCAACGCGATCGCGTTGGAGTTATCGAAAATTGCTTTACCAGTTCCTCGCAGCTTTACAAACCTTTCCGCTGTAATCCTGTCCCGCCACCCAGCCGTTTCTGCCTGGTAAATTATATTTGCATCAACCCTAATAGTGCATTTTCTTCTACAATTCTATACTGGGCCGCCCGCTTTCTGGCGCTCTTTCACTATTATGTGCCGGCCCTTTACAGGGCGCCGTATATTCTGCTTTCCCATTTCTTGTCGTTGACGTTTGAAATATTTTCCTCTGTGCTTCCCAGCGGACATCACTGCGCACTGCCTCATTCGTAGCTTTGCCGTGAGCGCTGAGTGGCGATCGGCGGCGACTTCTGGCCCCGAGAATATCTCTGACTTGAAGCACTGCACGTATGACGTTCGAAAATACAGATACCGCAGTAGTTTCACCTGTAATCTTTATAACAGCGCAGATGGAGATAAATCGCCGAACGAAATTTAGAACAACTAAAAAACAGGAAAGACAAAACAATTACGGACAATGGCGAACCGTGTAACGCATGGCACTTCCACAATAACACAGATTTCGCGGACGTTCCAGCGGATCTTGTTATAATAGCCCAAATAGAGATAATTGGGTGAAGAAAATGTGAAAAACTAAAAAGATAAGATAATCAAAAATTATGGACAATTGCGAACAGTGTGCCGCCTTGCATTTCCACAATAATGAAGATTTCGCGGAAAGTTCCACCTGTAGTCGTTATAATAGCGAAAATGGAGATATCTGGTCGAACAGAATTTTGAAAAACTAAAAAATAAGAAAAATATAAAAAATTACGGACAATGGCAAACCGTGGAGCGCCCTGAATTTCCACAATAATGCAGATATCGCGAAAGTTCTACGCGTAATCTTTATAATACCGGAAATGGAGATAATCGGTGGAACGAAATTTTGAAGAACTAAAAAATACGACAAAATATTAAAAAATACGAAAACTCCGAATCCTGTAACGCCCTGCATATCCACAATAATGCAGATTTAGCGAAAGGTCCACCTGTATTCGTTATAATAGCGCAAATGGAGGTCAGTGGTCACACGATGACGCGGGTTCGATTCCCAGTCGCGGCTGCTTCTCTGATGGAGGCGAAAAGCAATAATGCCTGTGTGTAACAAGATTTCGGCGCACGTTAAAGATCCCCTGTTGGAAAAATTAATTCGGAGCCCTCCACTACGGCCCGCCTCATCGCCTGCGTTGCGTCGGCGCGTTGAACCCTATAATCAAACAAGGAGATCAGTGGTCGAACAGAATTTTGAAAACTAAAAAATAAGAAAATTATGGAGAAATACAGAAAATGGTGAACCGTGTAACGCCGTGCATTTCCACAATAATGCGGATTTCACGAAAGTTCCACCTGTAATCGTTATAACAGCGAAAATGGATATAATTGGTCAAGCAGAATTTTGAAAAACTAGAAAATAAGAAAAATATTTAAAATACACAAAAGGACGAACCCTGTAACGAATGCCCTAGCTTCATTTACAAAAAATGCAGATTTGGCAGAGGTAACACCTGTAATGTTTATATAATAGCGTAAATGAAGATAATTGATAGGACAGGATTTATAAACACAAAAAAATTTGGCTGTGAAGAACTCCCACTCAAGACAATCTGCATAAGAATGCTACGCATTAGTAGGCAATTTTCTGAATTTCTTCGGATTTTTTTAACACACCAACTTTATTTGTACCCACAACGGATATTACTCACACATGCACGACGCCATATGCTACTGCGGAACACCCCAAAACCTACTTGCCTTCTGAGAGTGATGGCAACGCACATGTGATAGGCTGCACAATGTTCCACCACTACACTTCAGCGTAACGTATAGGTTCTCTAAGTCAGTGCTAACATGCACGAAAAAAAAAAAAAAAATGAAAGCTTCAATAAATTTTTTCACTGGTTATGCGGCCATCTCTAGGTATACGTGAAGCACCTACGACATTTTTGGGCACCCACGTTTGAATCTAGCCATTCTTCTGGTCCGTTTCGGGCCCATTGCATTGTCTCCGAGATGAACTCACAAGCATTCAATTATCTATGCCGTTGTAGCTGCCACGCAACCTTCTTTATGGCAGTAAGTTCGTTTCAATCTGTGACTGTTCCTCGCGCCTGTTTTGGGCTCATCGCATTCGCCCCCGGATGAGTTCGCAAGAAACTCTTCTATGGCAACGGCGTACGAGCTTTCTCCTTTGTGCGGGCGTGCTGGTGCGGCGGACGTCTCTGCTGGAAGAGGCGGATAAGCCGCCTTCCCGACGATGGCCCCGACGTCTCCTGGGATTGCACCCGGGCTCTTGGTCGACTGGCTGGCTGAGCGTCGAAGCGTCGCCCTGCTTTAGCGAGGACGTCCGGTGGGCTCTATCTGGAATGCTATTAGTTGCCTTGACTTCTTCGTCCGAGTGTACATATAAGTGTGTGGTTTTTTCCTTTAAAATGAATTTGGCCGTCAGAGCATTTGTCAGAGCCTTTGCCTCTTTTGACGCTGCACACATCATTAACCAACTCCGCATTTCCCCTTCAGCTTCGTATTAAGGCGGTGGGAAAGATAGTGTTCGTATGGATTACCGCACGTCCACAATCTTCCGCACCGCCTTGATAAGAAACTGGAGAGAAAGTGGTCCGTTAGCCTAGTGTTCTCCATCCCAGACGACCGTGGTACACAGAAAATACTGCAAGAAAGATAAAAATGCCTGAGCGAAGTAACATGCTACAGAAAAGTTTGGTGGCATATATGCCGGTATACCAATCACCCCTGTCCCGTGAAAAAAAAAAAAAAAAAAAACTACATTCGACGGGCAGGGCACTGTGTAAACGACAGACGTAGCGGGCTTCGTGCTGTGGTTCAGGGATTATTAGCAGTGGGTCGTTTAGCAGATCATTGTTTTGACTTTCTGCACCGTACAGGCTGTATAAAAGCACTTATTTGGAGCACCTCAATGAGCAAGCGGATTGTAAACTGTTCCAAGACCTGTCTACATTCATATTGAAGGAAATAAGTGAATAAACCCCTATCTCTTACTTTTTGAAGAAATGGAAGGTTGCGTACGTAGATATTTCCATGCCGGCATACAATTGTAAGAGCCCTATGTAGGAATTCCTACTTTGCAATATTTTCCTCTTCTTCCTTTTCGGTGCCGCCGGCATTGTGCATGTTCCTGGGGTTGATAAAAGCCCCAGTTCATGTGCAGCGCCGTGTCCCGACATTTAGCTCGCTGCCTACGATGTATCAAAGTCATCTTTGGTATATTACAGTAAATATATGTGTTTTACATTTTAGAAAAACGTCGCCAGGGGGCCATGGCCTGCAATCGGCTCGTGTGTGGGCTCTTGTAATTTCGATCTGGGTTAGCTAACTTTTTAGTATCCTGGATTTTAAAGTGAATACGAGTCTTCGTGAACATGTGCTAAATACCTGGGCACCAAGAGTCGGCCCCTAGGACCACCGAGTGCTTCAAAAATGACTTCGGATTCCTCGGATCGGCGGCTAGGCCTAACGCACCAGCGGCGTTCGAAAACTTGTATTCCTGCTACAGCGGCTACCGGCGCCGCGGCGGCCGCTTACCTGGCGGCGACTGTGCCTGCGCGGGTGGCTGCGAGATCTAAACCGGCACCATTGAAGCCATCGAGTGGACACTGCGTCTCTTCCAAGACGCTTGAAGCGGCGATGCTGCACGAAGACACGAACGGCCCATCGGACTCCATGACCATGCCATCGAATACACGTACCCGTCAGGACGAAGGTGAAGACAACGACTCGCAAGACGACCAGATGCAGCATGACCTTGACGATGAAGAAGGCTGGCAGCGAGTTCCTCTAGCCAAAAAGAAGAGACTCACACGCAGCGACTGGGTAAGTCGATCACGAATCAACCTGCAGTTGAGACCTCTACCTAAAATTAGAATCAGACGCGTTCCTCAACACGCTATAGCCAATGCTATCGGTTGTACTGCCCCCGCTGCAAAATTGGCTGAAATGGCTGCAGTGACTTTTGACGACGCAGCCAATAGCGCTCATATAGCCCTGTACGACGAAAACCACGCGGCCAAGCTACCCCAAGTAGATAGACTAACTTTTCGACAGGATGGCAGGAGAGAATCTATTGAAGTGGTAATGAAACCCCTTCCAACTTACAAAAACACCATACGAGGTGTGATACAAAGAACCGGCGGAAAGCAACGAAGCCATTATGAAATGGGTTCGCTGCGAACAGGCGGAAGTCCTCCGTGTTCAAAAGATTGGAAAGACTGACCGAGCTGTGTTAACTTTTGACACGACTGGTTTACCGAGACTGGTGAAATACTACATGGAGCTAGTTCGGGTTGCAGAATATCGCCCAAAACGCGTAGTCTGCTTTAACAGTCATGACCTTTGGCATATAGCAAAATTCTGCCCCTCTCCCAGTGTCTGCAAAGAATGCGGCCGCTGTCATCCGGAAGCTGATGATTGCGCTGACACTGAATTCTGCGTGGCATGCAAGAACACTCGCCACTTATCTGTTAGCAAATTTTGTCCTAGTCGTCTCCCGAAAGCCGAAGAGAAAACTGATCAAACCCAAACTGTACGCAACAATCCTCCAGCATCCGGGTCTATGAGTGCCTCCAGCCCAGCCTCTACTACAATCACGTGGGCTTCTGCGGTGACAGGCATGAATAGGGATAACGCACAATCTTTGCACTCTCTACCTCCAAGTCACCCGGTAATGGTGGAGAACGCACAACTTAAAAAGAACTTCATGAGTTACAGACTGAGCTGCAAAACTTGAAGTAGTAACTTGGGTCTCTCCGAAAATCTGTGCGTCGCAAGGCGTCGGCTTCTCTACCTCCACCAAAGAGTTTCGAACGCCGAAGACGTTCTCGTGTTCAGCGCCAAAAAAAAAAAAAAAAAAACGCCTTACTTGACGCCTCCTCCGCGTACATCACGGAGCAGATGCTTGAGCCGCGAGAGGCGCAGCTAAAATTTCAAAACAACAAAGAGTGCCAGAAGGCTTTTAGCAGCATTACGACCCTACAAGAACAATTCAACAGCCTTAAAAAATACATCCAACAAGTAACACAGCAAATGCAGAAATTCACTAGAATGATGGCGCCTAGAGGAAGCCAAACGCAGAAAAAAAGAAACTCAGTAGATGTCCTTCTCGCCCTCCCCTCCTCCCAAAAGGCTAATAGTTCAGTGGAACTGTCGCAGTTTTGCTCAAACAGGTCCTCTCCTTAAACACCAAATTTCTTC